>NW_015090798.1:1785053-1858066 GCF_001431845.1 Calidris pugnax | reverse complement strand
TGGCTCGCGTGCCGCCAGGGTTCCCCCCCCTCCCCGCGGAGGGTGTCACGTGACTTCTCCGCGTACCGGTGCGGCGGGGCGCGGGCCCCGGTGTGTGTGGGTGTGGGGGGGGGGGGAACGGACGGGGACGGTGCCGCGCTAACGGCCCGCGTCTCTCTCTTCTCCTCCTCCTCCTCCTCCCCGGCCGTGCCCGCTCCCAGCGCTGGCATTCCCTGCCGTGTGCCGCCGCGCTGCCACCCCAAGGCGGGGGGTGGAGGAAGGGGACACACACACACACCCGCTCGGATTGGAGTGTTTTGGGTTTTTTTGTTTGTTGTTGTTGTTTTTTGGGGGGGGATGTGTGAACGCTTTGCTGCTGGGGGCCGCTCGTTTGTGTCGTTCCAACAGACGTTTCCCTTCCTGCCTGGGGGAAACGGCTGAACCCCGCGATCTTTTCCCGGCGGGGTCGGGGCTGGCCCGCCCTGATGGCTGAGGGTTGGAAGACCCACCTGGGCGTAACGGGGAGGGGGGGCGGTTCGTTCGGCTGTTTCTGCCCTTGTGCTGGGGGCGAGAAGTAAATCCCGAGCGAGTAGGTGCGCTCGGAACGGCAGGCGATTAGCTTTGTCCGGGTTTGCGGGGTATTTTGCATATTTTCACTAAGCCGGTAGCTTCTTCATGCACACGTAGTTCTTTTCCTTTCAGCGTTGCCCCAATAACACTTTGAAACATCTGCTGTAACACCTGTGTATATGCTACGATACCTCTGTATGCTTGTGCTGTCTTTTTAATCCTGCAAGTTACACGTTGTTTTCCTAAACATTATATGTATTTCTTCATGCACTAACACACCATATAATACTACTTGTGGAAGGAATGCAGTTTAATTAGACTATATAGCAAGAGCTAGTTTGTTTGCATAGATGCTGTGGCAAAATCTGATGCACAGATACCGCTCACAGTATATAAGTGGCTGCTCCTCTGGTTACCTGCTGTTTCATAGTGTTTCAGTTTTAAATGTAAACTAATCCTAAAAGTCTGCTTGGCAATTAATAACTGGAGGGACTTAGAGGTGGTAACGGAACGCTGCCAGATGTGTTCAGGGGACACAACTGCACAGCATGACAAATGCTGACAAGTGCTGCAAAGAAATGTAGTGAACGCTCCGTAAGACAAAATTTCACCAAAATTGCACTTCTTCAAAGTTATTTTTTGGGTTCCTCTTTCGCTGAGAGTTGCAAAGTGTAAAACTGTAACAAATGACTTACATTTTACACTGATTGCGCTGCGGTGTTGCTTCATGCACGGTTTTCTTTCCCTTGGAATAAAACTTACTTAGGATATGATTTCTCTATGTGTTCATGATGCAAAATTCAGTTGATAGAAAGGAGCCACGAAATGATTAGCAAGTGCAGAGGAGGAAAGACATTGGTTATGGTTTAATAGTTAGTCAAGAGGTATCTCGGTTAAGAACTGTTACTTGGCATGGCTGCTGAGCAGCCCTTATCTGAGAGAAAGTGTAAATAAAGTGGCTAGAAAGTGAGTAATCAGGATAATGGCGGTAGAGTGCACTTAACAGGTTTGGATTGGTTTTGGGTTGTTGTTTGTTTGGGGATTTTTGTTTTTGGTTTGTTTGTTGTTATGAGGGTTTTTTTTTGGTTTGGTTTGGTTTTTAATTCTGTAGCATTAACTTCTGTAATATAACCTCCTACATTAGCTCAAATTAACTTCCAAAGTAAAATGCTTAGTTGTTCTCTCTTGCAAAGTATTCCTAAGGATTTGAAGAGTCTAACAAAGTTAACACTAACTGGAAGGTGCGAACAGTTGTCCAGTTGATGGCTGAAACAGCAACGTGGTGGGGGAGGAGTGGTGAAGATGGTGGAGTTGGCACAACTTAATTTTTCTTTCTCCACCCTTCCAAAGAATCATATGTTTGCAACGAAGGGAGGAAAACGGTGCAGGAAAGTAGTAGCCCCCAACTCTTGAACTAGCTTATTTTCAACCTGAAACAAACAAACAGAAACCACCACTAAAAAACCCTCGGATCATTCTACCCTTAGCAGTTTTTTTTAATAAAAATGTTGTTAAAAGGTGATATGGTTCTGTGGACTAGGGTTTGTCAAGCATTATGTTCAGAGAGCGAAGCAGGAAAGTACAGACTCCCTGAACATGTCATATTGTTTCTGCTAAACCCTTTGGGTGAATAACTTTATTTTGATGTCTTGTATCACTTCCTGTATTAGTACTAGATTTGATATTTGCATTTCTGTAGTATAATCACTTGAGCACTTCAGAATGCTTTACCTCTAAAGGATTCCTCATCTGCCTTGCTTTATGGAAATGGTAAACTGAGCCAGGGATAATACCTCCAGGATAGTGATCGTCCAGCTTGAGGCTCATAGTCCACAGATTGTTCATATCCGTAACAGTGAGACAGAAATAATGCTGACTTGCCTGCAGTGCCCTGTGTGCTTGGGGGTCAGCGATGGTTAGGGACCTCTGCTGGAAGGGCTCCCTTGCTGAATTGTTTGTTTGTCAAAACCCCCTTGCAGACTAGAATATTTGCATGGGCTTTAGAATTAAAAACTTGGGTTTTGCCAGCCTGTTACGTTAATTCGAGACCTGCAAAATATAATTTAAAGTCTCAGGTCAAAATATTCAAGCATTTAAAGAACTTGAGAAGAAAAACAGTGATAAAATTTCACTGACATTACAGAGAATTCTCTTATTTGGTATCTAAACATATTTGAAGGTACAAAAGACTTTGGATCGTAAATGAATGCAATATATTCACAGAAATTCTAAATAGGTGTTCAGTACAAAATGGCTGTTCAGATGGTAATCTTTGTGTGTATTATGTTGAGCACTAACATTCCTAAGATGCCTAGACTTGTGCTTATGGAGGTACCTAACTCCTGCATGACTCGATCGGAGTTCAAAACGAGATGCTCTTAGAAGGCACCTGAAGAGCTTGATTCTGTCAGTATTCTTACAGCATGCTAATACATGCTAACAAGTACTCTTTACAGAAGCACTTACTGGTATGTTTTGTCCTAGGGACAGTCTTTGCAACACAACTGACAAATAAATTGCCCTAATTCTAAGCTCTGTGTTTACGGAAAAGTGCCAGAAAGTTCAGAGTTGAAGTGCCTTAGCCAGCAATTGAGTTCTGTGGTGGTTTAAATTGAAGATATTTTATAGAGGTAAATATCGGAATGGTTAAAAATTGTTCTTTGGTGCTGTTTGCTTAAAACTTTGTAATGTGAATTGGTTAAATACATTCCATTGGATTGAGAGGCTTTGGTAGTATGGAGCTATAAAAGTCTAGATTGATACTGTGGTCAGCCTTAAGAAAGAGGATTTATGCAGTTTTTCCAAGCGGTCATTGATCCCATTGACCGATTTCATTTGAACTTTACAGGTAGAGTGTTGGCAAGTACATTGAGTCCTCATAACTTTCATGAATAGGCACAGAGGAGAGACCTAGTAATTGCTGGGGTCCAAGAAACAGCTTCAGCATGAGGTGGTGCGTTTTACTGTGTTATCACAGAATTATTTGGGCAAAGTTTGGAGGAGTAACTTGGGGCTTTTTAATGGGAAGTGCCAGGTAACTGCAGTCATGGAAATTCAAATCTTGCTGGAGTCTTGCATTGTATTTTGAAAATATAAAAGGCTCTGAATAATCTTTCACTGTGAAAATGAAAGTTTATTATATTTTCTCAACTACTTTCTAAAAAAAAAAAAAGAGAATATGCATTGCTGTTTGGGGGGAGAGGAAGGGTAGAAGTTTTACTGTTCCTCTGCTACAGCTCAAGGGCATGCATTTGAGAGGAAATAGCCTTGATATTGCTTTCTTATGAAAACTGAAAATTCATCAAAATGAAAATCCATTTTTGTATGCTTGTGAAATCTAGCATACAAATACTCCTCTACTCTTGTATTTTTTTCAGACTTTTTTTCCCCCACTAAACTAGCATACATTAGGGCATCTAATTCTGTTTCAATGGATCCAGGCTTTGAATTTTATTTTTAAATATTTGAACTTCTGCTCCAGCTTCCTATTTTTGAACCATCTGTTTCTCAAGTGCACTTTTCAGGAAGAGGAATTCCCCCTAAACAAAAGATTGGTAGCTACTGCATTTGGTATTATACTCAGGCTTGCAACACTCCTGTATTAACTACTTTGTACCTTTATTCCCACAATAGGCAGAAGTGTTCTCACTTTCACTCTGGCTGTAAGTACTTTGCAGCAGGTTAAAATTGTCACTTTTCTGTAATACTGCTGCAGTTGTAGGTGATTATCTGTAGTTGCCACAGGAGTAGTGGCAAAACTAGTTATTTTACTATACATCTATAGTGTCCTTGTCTATCTGTTAGTGATTGTTTTGATGTCTTTGATTACCTGTTGAGCCACTAACAGGCTGTATGCAAGAAGGATTTCAAAATGATACCTGCTTTGAACTCTCTTGCTTTCTAGGCACTCCAGCTTCTTCAAACAGCAAGCAAGCTTGCTATGGCCACAGTACTGTCATCCAGTATGATGGGCAGATTATACTGGTGTAAGGTGTTTCTGTGGACCTGCCATGCTTTGGACTGTGATGTGAAGCTCTTGGTGTGATTCCAATGTAAAACAGATCAAGGAAGTAATCTCAGTGTTACTGCAAACGTTGGATGAAGAACAGAAATTAAATCTAGATCTAGAATCACAGCGCAGGTTCACAGGCAGTTTTTGATGTGATGGGGTAAGATGGTATCGTGTAAGGGAATAGCTCCAACTAGTATTATGGAGGCAGATGTTCAAGTCAGCATTAGCATTGAACACCAATTAGGAAACCACAATCTAAGAAAGCAGTAAAGTGCCATCTTGCATCATCAAGTCTCACTGAACTATTACCAGAACAGAGAGTTCACAGTCCTGACTGCGTGCTCCTCCTGCTCGTATGCTCGCATCAGCACTCATCGGACCCCTCTCTGATCAGCTCTAACTCAGTAGTTGAGCACTTGTCTGCTGAAAGGAGGTAGGGTCTTGAAAAAACAAACAAACAAAAAAACCAAACTTGGTGGATGCTGGTGCGGGACTGTGCAACAGAAGCAGGATGGGTGTTAGCAGAAATAAGCCATTGGATTGGTTTAGCTACCTGTGGCACTGCCAGGACTGGAACACAGCCCTAAACATACCATTCTGGTTTCCCCTGACCTAAGCAGGTTAAGAAAAGAGGGGGAAAAATGCTCAGTGTGTTAATATGTGTCACTGGAAGTTGTTGTGGTGTATGTATCGCATTAACTGTCTTTAGATAGAAATCAGAGAAAACACATGGGGTTTGTTTTGCTTGTGTTGGACTGTCTTTGTTTCAAATACATAGTGTTAAATCAGCTTCTTTTCCACGTCCTCTCACAATCCGTTTCAACTCATCAGCTTTTCTCTCAGTAAGAAGTAATTGCCTGCTGCTGTCATGTATTTTTGAAGGGATGTCTTATGTTTGACTCCTGAGAGAAATATTTACTTGGGAAAACAGTACAAGAAAAGTTAGGAGTAATGACACTCGGAGGCTTAGTTTAAAAGGCAGGGGGAGGAAGCTTTATGTGTCTAGCCGTAGATGCAGTACTTAGTTCACTGATCTCTTGTTAACCTGCAATAGTAAGCAGTTATGGAGTGTAATTTTCTAAAAGACAAAGCTCTACCTGCTGCACAGGCTACTTCGTGGACTGTGCGGAATGCAAGTAATGCTTTGTTTGAATTCTTTGCACTCAGAACAGAAATGTGTTGCAGACCATGCAGGTAGACATCTGTATCTTCAGTAGCGTTGATAAAATCTGTGATTATGTTTTTGGTGCTCCTTATGTCTAGATACTGGTATATGGAAGCAGTTCAATTTTTAAGTGTTCCAGGAACTACGGTAATCTTTGTTAATGTTTTTAAGCATAGCTTGAACTTTCTTATTGTATGTTCTTATATGGTAGCTGTTTAGTTTTAATGTGGCTGATAGTGAGCTGAGAAATCTAAACTCTGATAGTCTTTCTACGTTGTAGGCACTAAGAGTTTCTGAAGCTGGAACTTGTGTAAACCGAAAACTTGGAGTGCAGATACTGTCACTGCAACTCAATCTCAGTTCATCCCTTGAATTGACATTTGGTAACTGTACTAATGGCTGAGGTTGGTACCATTGGGGTTTTTTTGTTGGAGCATAATAGAGTTTTGTTCTTTTTTCTTTCTGGACTCACTGTACCTACCTTCATGATTTATGTGGACTGGTCTGAGCATTCATTTATTAAACAGTTCAACAAACTAGACTGTAAAACTAATCTAGCTTAAAACTAACCTAGAAAACAGGAGGGGAGACGTGGCAGGAGGAAGAATAGGAAATAAAAGGTCAGATCTAGTTTAACTTGGATCAGTTTCCTAATCAGGTTTACTACATACCTGCTTTTTCTCCTGAGTCAACTGTAAGTAGCTTTACTGGAGAGAACAAGGCTTTTGATTTTGAGTAACTGCCTATTTTAGCAACAGTTTTTTAGGGGGTTCAAAGTGAACTGGAAACTAAGTTGGCTGAACAGCGTCCTAATCAATAGGATTGTTGACAAGAGTAAGAATGCAGTGCCACTAACAGTAACAGTTTTCCACTTGTTCTCCCTTTGTACTGGAGGTTGTGTGATGTAACAGTGAACTGCCCTTCTTTTTAAGTTAGTCTGGGAGGCCTACTCTAATTTTGATTTTTGATTCTGTTGTTGTTATTGTTTTGGGTTTATTTTCTGTTAGTTGCCTCTTCTGAACTGTCCTGCTAAGGTAATAAGTACCTCATCAAGGTACTAACACACCTATAAGGTGTGTAAGGGGAACAATAACAGGAATGTGTCATAGAGATCAATTGATTAGATTGGTGCATGCTGTTGAGGAGCTGTATTCTGGATAGTGGCAAGTAGCCAGGGCTTGCACTGCCTACGGCTAAAATGGGAAAAATTAGTACCTCTTCCCCTTATTTGACCTTGGCTCTTTCATTTTTCAGCTGTATTATATGGGTGTTTTGAATAGATAGTTACAATGGATCCCTTCTTCTCGAGTATGACTCGAGTATCAGGGCTTCAAACAAGGTTGTTATTCTAACTTTTAGAGTTCAGTGTGTTTATGTAAAGTGTAGAGGTCAGCCAGAGCTTTATAGACTTCACTAACTTAAAATTCTTTGTCCCAGTTAGGATCACTGTCTTTTTTGTTATTCTTGAACCTTGTTCTCTTTCATGTGCTTGGAGGGAATTCTGATAAGATACGTTGGAACACTGATAGTGGTTGGAATGGAACTGAATTTGTGTGATTTGCATGTCTAGTATCAACTTGTGAAAAATAGGATGGCATTACAAATTTAGCTACCATATATTTAAAGAAAAAAAAAAACACAAACCCTTGTGAAAAATAGGATGGCATTACAAATTTAGCTACCATATATTTAAAGAAAAAAAAAACAAAACCACAAACTAACTTTCTTGGAGGGTGTGAAGTTATTATGTGATACATTTTTTTTTTTTTTTCCCACTGCTAATCTACCACTTTATCCTTCCATCCACTGAAGGCATGGAGAAGCCAGGAAGAAGGGAGGAGAGAGTAGGGGAGGGAAGATGTATGGTAGTGGCTCATCTGTTTGAGCCTGTGGAGGGGTAGAAGATGCATTACAGAGTAGGGGACTGTGAATCTGCAGAAATGCATTGAGATGTAGAGGTTGAATTCCTTTCTTTGCGGTGCGGGCAGCAGCAGGTGACTGCAGATCAGAGACCCCTGTGTCAGGTTGTCATCTTTCTTTTGTTTTCCACTTCTGGCACAGATCAGGTTCCTGTGTGGCATCTTGAGAAGCTGGATTAACTCCTTCTCAGATAAACATTTTCTTCTTTGCAAAGTTCTTCTGGAGTCTCAGCTGATGCTTTTAATTGTGTTTGGTTCTCAACATCCACCCAGGCTTGCATCTCCATAGCAGCATGTGTTGTTTTGTAGGAGCGAGAGTTGGGTAAATGTCACTAGATGTGAATTTATTTATTTTTTGTTGTAAGGTCTGTTGGTAAATGAAAGCTCACTGAATTTGTGACCTCCTTAACTATGTTCCTCGGTTTTCAGTTTCTGTGTAACTTGGTAGGGTCCTGCTTTCCAACTATGAGACATCTTAGCTTTTGTGGCACCTGAGGATTTATCACTCCTGTTAAAAGAGCTGTTCAGTGGAAATATTTGTTGTTTTGCAATGTGGTTTAGTCTAAAATGCTACCAACTGCTTTTAAAACTGCTTCATTTTCAGATAATAAATATATTTCTTCCTCATTCCACAGTTCCCAGTGTCTTCAAGTCATCTTAATTATTAAGGCTAGTTAAAATCTTATATATGAATAATAGTTCTCACCATCATAATTCCACTGCTTTATAAACTAGCTTTGGTGCATTTCTAATCTGATGAGTCACTAATAGGTTAAAGGACAGTGTAACTAATCTACGATTGAATATGCTGCTGCTTTTCATAACTACTGTCAAAAAGCTTTATGCATCTTATTTAAAAGGTTTATTTTCCATTCTAAAAGTACTACACAAGTTTATAATGACAAGTTAAAATAGTACTGGTGCTAAACTTCTGGACATCTTTTGATTAATAATGAATATTGCCACCGTATATGATGCAGATTATGGAAGACTGCTTTAAAGGACTCCAGCTTGTGACTGCAGCTGTTGGTTTGGCTCACAGAACAGAAAGCGTGCCACGGCAATGCCCAGTTAACTGGGAAGATTTGACTGTACCTAAGTGTAACTATTAATTCTCCTAATCTGAGTATGGGGGAGGATTATCAAATGGCTACTGGTTCGTGACCTGTCGGTCAGCTGGAGGTCATTCTGGTGTTAGCCATCTGATGAGGGGGAAGAAAAATAGGATCTGCTTAATATCTACTGCTGCCTTGGACTGCTCTGTACAAGGGTTGTAGTGCTAACTGTGCCAAACTCTGTCTCAAAAGTTTGCTGTGCTACCAGCTGAATAACGTGGTGACTGTGGATTTACCTCTGATTCTGGTTCATACTCCTTCAATTTTCTTATTCTTCCTGGGCCACCCTGTCTCTCCATCCTTCCAATATTTGTAAGCAGTCATTTCCTGTCTTTGACTTTTCCTGATAACCACCGTTTGTCTTTGGTTCCAAACCTTTATTTTTATTTATTGTCAATGACATTAAAGCAATTTTGACAACTCCAAAAATAATTTTCTCTCAGGTTCTGATTTTTATATGTTTCTGTATGAAGTGTCTTCACAATTGGCACGTGTTACATCACAGACATGCTCATCAAAGTAAACTGTCAATGACATTAAAGCAATTTTGACAACTTTATGTGTCTCCAAAAATAATTTTCTCTCAGGTTTTGATTTTTATATGTTTCTGTATGGAGTGTCTTCACAATTGGCACGTGTTACACCACAGACATGCTCACCAAGGTAAATTATATGTTTCTGTATGAAGTGTCTTCACAATTGGCACGTGTTACATCACAGACATGCTCATCAAAGTAAACTATACTTTACATCTTTTGCTCTGGGAGACTTGTGTGAGTGTCTAAGACCATCTGTTTCTTTCTATATGTACTGCTGCTAGGTCTCCCATCTCGTGGTGCTTGAGGAAATGAGATGTTTATATCTTCCTACCACCTTATTCAGGAAATGTCAGTTTCTGGTTACCTTGCCAGGTCAAGAAGTCTGCTACCTTGTTATCAAACGTTCACAGACTAATCAGTAGCCATTTGGAGGGACTTAATTGTTCTTTGGAAATGGATCCCAAGCTCTTTGGTCAAGAAGTCTGCTACCTTGTTATCAAACATTCACAGACTAATCAGTAGCCATTTGGAAGGACTTAATTGTTCTTTAATTTTGACAACTCCAAAAATAATTTTCTCTCAGGTTCTGATTTTTATATGTTTCTGTATGAAGTGTCTTCACAATTGGCACGTGTTACATCACAGACATGCTCATCAAAGTAAACTATACTTTACATCTTTTGCTCTGGGAGACTTGTGTGAGTGTCTAAGACCATCTGTTTCTTTCTATATGTACTGCTGCTAGGTCTCCCATCTCGTGGTGCTTGAGGAAATGAGATGTTTATATCTTCCTACCACCTTATTCAGGAAATGTCAGTTTCTGGTTACCTTGCCAGGTCAAGAAGTCTGCTACCTTGTTATCAAACGTTCACAGACTAATCAGTAGCCATTTGGAGGGACTTAATTGTTCTTTGGAAATGGATCCCAAGCTCTTTCTGGCTAGAAGTGTCCCAACTTCTAGCCTTAATCTATCCACAGTTTTTATGTATTGTGGCAACACTGTCATTTGGGGGTTTTCCCTTATGTTTCCCCCTTCTATGTTTGTTCCTATTCAGATATTATTGCTTATTTAACATAGTAAAAACTGAGTGTTAATGGATAATGAGCACTAATGGCTCAAAAGTTGCTGTAGTGGATTTGAATTTTAAACAAGTAGTTCACAGACAAGTGAAAAAAAAATGTAGCTACAAATGTACAAGCTAGTGCAAACTGTTAATAGCAGTTATTGTCCAAAGTTTACTGTCTGCACTGTGGTACAATCCCAGTTGCAATGTAGAGGCTATAATAAGCTCTCTGTTCTTGTGATCTGTATGAGTATTTTCCTTTTCTCCTGTTCCAGTTTGAATGGGTTTTACAGAGTCATGATAAAGAGTATTTCAAACAAAGTATATGCCGGACCATGTTGAATGGGGGTCATAGTAATGTGTCTCTGCATCATCAGATAAGGACAGCTCTATTAGATCAGAGGAAGTTTGTCTAGTCTAGGAACTATTGTCTGTAGCCAGTGGTGGACTGCTAGGGCAAAAAATATTAATACATAATGTTTCTGAAGTATTTTCCAGCCTTCCATGACACTTGTCTTGATCCTTGGGAGAAAAACAGTGTTCTTGCTTTTTGTAGTTGATTTACTAGATTATTCTACCATGTTATTGTTGATTTTGTGTAGGTGTGTGATTTTGAAGCAACATAAACTTCAGTGGGTTTCTGGTGTGCCCTGGTTATATTGTGTTATGTGACTCTTCTCTTTGTCCTAAAACAAGAAGTGAAAGCACCATATGAAACCTTTACTTAAAAAAGGCAAGGGATGGCAAAGGTGTTTCCTATTTGTGTGGTTGTGGGGTTTTTTCAATTTTGGGTTTTGTTTTGTTTTGTTTTTTTTTTAAGACCTGACCTGTCTTGCTTTGGCCATCTCTTCCATCCCCAACCTGAAGAGTTCTTATGTGTTGCTTGTAGGGAAGGTATTTAATAAATTTGATCATTCTTCCCTCCTTTATTGTATTTTCTCAGTTCTGCTCTACATGTATTCAGGATCACATCAGTGTGAATTTATGATAGTGACAAACCAGGGAACAATGCAGAAGATCTTCCTTTAAGAAATCAAAGCATTTGACATGCCCTTTGCTGAGCTCATCCTTTCACAGAGCTATGTATTTGAACCCCGAGATAAAATTTGAGTGATAACTCAGTTCAGAGCTCGTTGCTGTCTATGTAATATGAAGATTTTTCTTCACTATTTAGCTTAATATTTACTTGCTTTTGGTAATCATCTTCTATTTCACTACCCTGATACCTCAATATTTTGAAGTTCCCCTGATGTTCTTTTGGTTTTACTTGCTAATAAAATTTGCTAGACTGTATCGGCCAGTGGTTTGTCACTTTATTAGATAATCTCTTTGGGTGGAAGAGCAAAGGCAACCCTGGGACAGTCTTGTTTGTGACATTCTGCTGTGAAGACTAACCATTTACTTCTGTCTTTTAACAAGTTATTTATCTATGCAAGGACTCTACCTCTGTTGCATGGAAAGTTTTTAAGGCTTTTGGAGATGGGTGTCAGTAGATGTCTCTTTGAAATAGTGATTTACTCTTAGTGTCCCTTGTCTACAAGCCTAACGACATCTTCAAATAACTCAGTTGTGTTTGAAGCATGACTTCCGTTCACAGACGTTGTATTGGATCTTCAGTAATACGTTATAATTCTTTATGCATCTGGTAATTATGTTCTTTGGTTTTTATTTGCCCAGTTATGAACATTTGAATTGCTGGCCTATGAAATGGCCTTAAGTTGCTCCAGGGGAGGTTTAGATGGGATATTAGGAAAGATTCCTTCACCGAAAGGGTTGTCAAGCATTGGAACAGGCTGCTGAGGGAAGTGGTTGAGTCACCATCCCTAGAGGTATTTAAAAGGTGTGGAGACATGGTGCTTAGGGACATGGTTTAGTGCTGGACTTGGCAGTGTTAGATTTGGAGTGGGACTCGGTGATCTCTAAGGGTCTTTTCCAACCTAAATGATTCCATGATTCTATGTATGCCTCTGCCTTTAAGCAGATGCCTGTCTGGTAGGAGTATAGAGGCCACTACAAGACAGGCACACACAGTTGCTGATTGTTTTTTGTTGATTGGTTTTAAGTTTTGCCCCTTTCCTGTCCTCTGGTGTTGAAGTAACTAGCTTGCTGATTTCTTCATAGTAAATACTAGTTCAGGTGTATCATTCTGAAGTTCCTCTCAAATTTTCTTGTTGTCAATTTCTTTTTTGTTGTTCCTGTCAACAAGAGGCTGTTATTAGATGCAGCATATTTTATTTGCTCCTTACACAAACTGATCGTAGTATGACTGGACTAGGTAGGCCCTCTGAGGAGCAGGAGAGGCTGCTCCTTCCCTGGCATCAACTGAACTTTCAAAGCTCTCCTGATTTAAGGTCTTGCCACACCTTCTGTTGATGCCCAAGTCTGAGGAATTGTTCAATTAATGGCTTACAGTTGTCCTGTGATCTATTGGGAAACAAGAGCCTTTGGTCAAAGTCATTGCAACTGTGCCACTCGTAGTGAGTTCTTCACTTATTCCCAGGTGTATGTTTCTGCACTTCATATAGTCAGATGTGAAATGAAACATTAAGTGTTTATCTTTGAGGCCTACATCATATTCTGTGCTGATGCAATCAGTCAGAACTTCAGGTATATTTGTATCCTTCTTTGGATTGATGGTAAAATGTATTCAGCAAGATAAAACTTACTCCTAAGGAAATCATCTCATAGCCATTCTTCAGGCTGATTCATGTTCTTCATCATTGCTTGTTGTGGTCTTCCTCCTTTTTGTTCAGTTCTATGCCAGTTTTGCAAATTCCCCTCAGGCTTGATAAAGTTTTCTCTTGAGATGACAATTCATATATCTGTCTTAAATCTAACGGATGTATATGCCATAGGCACTTGACACCAGTCTGGTATAGCTGTTTCTGAAAACATGTACTCCTCTTCCATGTCATTGGCTCCTCTCAGCTGTCTAACGTGGAACTGAGAAATGTGAGGTGGCTCCTAACCTTTTTGGCCTTCCCCTTTTCATTAGGTGCCTTACTGTCGCTTATTTTAATTCCTTACTGCTTTTTAAACAGCAACAAGAAAACCCCCAAACTGTTACTGGCCTTCTCTGTTGGAATGCCAGATGTTATGCCTTCTCAGAGAGACTTCCTTCAGCAAGACCCATCAGACTGGTTAGGATATATCAGAAAGTAGTTTTATTTCCTGTCTGCACTATTGCCTAAGCCAACTGACTTCTGAACAAATGTGTTCTGCCCCAAGGAAATGGGATTTAATAAGAAACGCTCCGTTTGTAACTTGCGGTGTCAGGAGTTCTTATCTTGAAATGTTGGAAGTGTCCAGAGTGCTCTGAGCTTAGCGCTGATGTGAAGAACTGCACTTCAGCACTGACCCTACATCAACTTTTGTACACAGTCCTCAGAAACAATGGTATGTTTCTGTGTACTTCTGTGTTTAGTAACTCACAACTTCACTTGCACAGAGCAGGATATTTTCTTAAAATTACAGCTTCTCAGCAAAACATGAGGGTTTGACTGGAGAATTCATATTAGAGATAAACTGTTTAGTAAATCCTACAAAAATCAGAGTTTTGAGGAAGCATTTGTCTGTAAATCAGTCATGTCTGAATTATTGTCGTCATCTCCGGCAAGCACTCTTTGTCCCACAAACCTTTAGAGTGAACTGAAAATTCAAGGGATCCTTGGATTTCTTATTTAACTAGTCAATGCTTTCTGCAGTGACTCTGCAGGAGAAAAAGCTGTGAGAGAGATGCGCTGTCCTGGGGAAAACTTGTTCATTTAGTGTGATGATGTCGCTTATTGAAACCTGTAGTCTTACTTGATGTGTATGTCTCTTAATTGGTGACTTTAAGAATACTTGTCTAGTGGTTCAGAAAGGGGTATTGCTGGCCCAAGCTGGACTCTGTAAGGCCTTTACTTCAGTTTGTCACATACAGTGGCATTTTGAGGGCTTTTACTTAATGTGACTGCTTGTTTTCTCAAGGCCTTTTTATTAATTTCCTAGGTAGGAACAACAGATTGCACACCTCTGGCTCGCCTTGTCTGCCTCATTCAACCACCAGCATCATGAACTCAGAAGAGGCAGAGCAGACTCAGCTACTGTTGGCTGCAAGAGTAGCTACTTGGTAGTGATTTGGATGGTGAAGAGTTGTTAACAGTCCTTTGTTCTGTGTGGTGCTGTACTTCTCCACCTGCCCTTTAACAACCAGTTGACCTGATTATGTGGCATACAGAACAATTATGAACTGGAAATTTGACAGCTTTGCCAGTTGTACATCTCTAGTGGTACTCTGACATTTTTCCCACCTTCATTCTCAACACTGCAGATTAGTAGTAAAGGCTGTTTTGTATCCTCATGTGTGACCTTGACCTATGAGATTGATTGAGAAGTTTAGTACCAGATAAGCAACTAAATATGAAGTTTTCCAGAATGCTGGAACTGAAATTTATCTGGTTCCTGCAGGAGTTTCCCTCTTGCTTGAAATGCAGACTGTAATCACACCTTTCTTTTAAGAAATCCTATTCCTGTATTCTTGACCTTGTAGTTCAATTGGCTTCCCTAATTGGTTGCTGTTGTCTTTCTAAATTGTTTCATTAAGAGGGAAAAGGTCCTTTACTTCCAGATGAGCTCAAAGTACTGAAGCTTCCTGTTTTGCCTTCCTTGAGACTTGTGGGAAGCAAATCCTGTTGCTGTCTTGAGTCA
The DNA here is from genome assembly GCF_001431845.1 of Calidris pugnax. Lineage (NCBI taxonomy): Eukaryota > Metazoa > Chordata > Aves > Charadriiformes > Scolopacidae > Calidris > Calidris pugnax. The sequence continues at coordinate 1,843,014 of NW_015090798.1, read as the reverse complement.
AAGAAAGTAGGTTGTGAATGAAATAGTGAAGTGCTTAAGTGGTAAAGATTCTACCTCTTTCTATTTATCTTAAAAGCCATGGTTCTTCTGGGAGGAAAAAAAAAATTTCCGATTGAAATGTTTTAATTTTTATCTGTTTAAACTCAGGAGAGGATTTGTGCTGGTTTTTTTGTTGTTGTTGTGTTTTAAGGATTGAAATGGGGACATACTTTTCATTTTATGCTGTGTAAAAAAAAAAAAAAAAGAAAAAAGTTATCTCTTATCATTATTCTTAAAGCAGACTAACAAATTTAGAACTGAAAATCCATGTCTCTGGAAATAATGAATGTTTGCTTCTGGTAAGGAAGAGCCAGTGCTGGAATACAGAAGGAACAGAGTGCTTCTAAGACAGATTTAAACAAAGGGTTATCCTATCTGCCTTGTGTAAGAGCTCTTGTCTGTTCTCCACATGATTAAAGTGTTCAGAATTTTGCCACTAGGTACTTGAAATACATCCCAGTTTTTCCTTTGTGGTGTTCCACCTCCTGCTGCCCAAGTCTGGTTGGACAGTTGATAGTAATGTCAGTTTTGTAGAATGTAATCAGAAATTAATTACAGAATTATTACAAAATGTATTATCTCCCAGTAAATTCAGAGCTGGTATATGGCTTCATTGGAGTACTATATGAATCCTGTTCCACAACAGATGAGAGTCTGAGTCCTATCCTTTGAATCTTACCATTTCTTGCTTTGTCTTGTGCCATTTAATGATTGGAAGTTTTTCAAAAGTTTGTACAGATATCTGCTAATCACTTTAGAAAACAAAACCAAACTAACAACAAACAAGTAACCCACCCCCCCACCCAAAGGCACCTGCATAGTCTTTGCATTGTGTCAAATTCTGAAAGCAAGAACAAGAGACTAACATTTGTCTGTGCTCTTCTTATATCTGACATCTTTTACCTGATGAGAGTGCCTAATTTGAAACTAAAATTTGTATTGTAATCACCGTTTCTTTATTTCTGCTTTTTCAATCTCCAGTGGGAGATGAGGGAACTCAGCCCTCTTAATCAAATGTTAAACGATTAGACACTTGTGTGTATTCTTTTTGGTATATTATGCAAATTCAACAGAAGTGCTCTCAGAAGATGTAGGTTACAGGTTGGTTGTCCATGACATGCAAGTTGGGATATGCAACCTACCTGCTTTGAACAATGTAATCTTTTCTTTTGTGCAATGGACATATTTAAGAACTGTTTAGCTGAATTTAGAGTTCTTCCAATCTAACTTGAAATCTGAGCACTTGAAATTTTAATCTTGAATTCCAGACAATCTTTTAGAGAAAAGAGGCATGGTTGATACTTCTCATTTCAAGTGAAGTTTTTGCAGAGATAAGAATATCCAATTCTTCTTGACTGAGTTGGCATGTTGCCAGGCCTAAACTTTGTCTAATTTGCCAAGCCAAATTTTGGCTGGATACAAAAATGGTGGCTTTCTAGGTGGTTTTTTTGGGGTGTCTTGGTTTTGTTGGCTTATTTTTTAAAACCCGGTATTGATAAAAATAAGGTGTAAGTTAAAGGTGAAAACACATGACACAGGTACTACAAAATGTAGACAAGTAAACTTATGACAAACTTAAGAAATTGATGGGTAGTTTAAAGGTATGTTGCACTCATTTCTTGGTACAATTGTGATATGTGTAGGATTATTAATAATGTATTTTCATAAACTGGTTTCAGCATTTGTGTTAATGACAAGTTTGGAAATGAGTGCTGTGAAGAATGCAGCACTTAGATTTATAGGCTGGATAGTTCACTTTGTTTTATTTTGGCATCCAGATACAAGATCCCTTCTGTTACCTTCAGGAGATGAGAGAGGTGTCAATTGATTTCGGGGAGCTACCACATTAGTGCAGTCTAGATGCAGGATTTCAATCAATTTAAAACTATTTTAAAAATAGCAGAAACCAACAAATAATTTCTGAGTATGAAGGAGCTGGATCTACTGAGGGATAAGAATGATTTTTCTCTTGTTCATCATTTCAAAATGGTTTGAAGTTTGTGGAGAATAGACAGGTTGTTGAATGACGTAGAAATTATAATTGAAAAGAAACCTCATGAAAATTCCTGTGGAATTCTGAATCTCTTAGGAAATTCCACTTGTTAAACTTACTGTCAGGCATCAGTTTCATGGAACTCTCCTGAAGGTTTGCAGCTCTATTAGCTTGCAGTAGACCCCCAGTACAAAATTCTCAGCTTCAGTTTCTCAAAAGCCCATCAGGCTAGGAATGTTTTGAATTAAATATATTTTTGGCTCGGTGAACTGGCATTTTCTGATAAAAGTATTTTTCTCTAACAGCTTTCAGCTAGTTTTCCCTTCTTATCGGAAAACTTCATGTTCTTTGATTTTGATAATCCAGGAAGTGTGCCAGACCTATTTATTCAGTAGTTGACTGCTAGACTTTCTCCCAGATGCTGGTCAGGTGTGTGGTGCTGCGTAGTAGTAAAGCGATGATGTGACCTGTTCATTGTCACAGATGTGCTGTGGACTACTTTTCCATGATGATTTAAAGAACATCTGACTGCCTTCATGTAGAAAAGCAGCCTTTGTCTAGGAATCCTAAACTTTTTAGGTAAAATAGCCAAACTTTTCAGTCTTCTTGTACATCTTAAAATTGTGGTTAAGAAACAAGAACATGCTTCAGGCACACAGTCTTCTGAAAAATGACAGTTGTTTCTATGTTTTCATCTTGGGTATTATTCTACTCATGTTGTAAAATGGTTAAACTGATACCAAGTGAGGAAGTCACAAGCATTTTTCCAAGCTGGATGTTATGTTCTTTTACGGTGACTTATTCCCTCTGAATTTTTCTTCTCTAAGGATACAAACTATAAATTAGCCCAAATTATAGCTAGCACTGTTCTGAGTAACAGTTGGTATCTAGATAGCTTTCTTATGTAGTGTCTTGAAAAAGGAAGGCAGTAGGATAAGCTTTAGCGTCTGAAGAACAGTTATATTCACACCAATTCTGTATCTAAATGTCCCTGTGTGACAGCTGGGATTGCATCTCTGTTCAAAGAAGTTTTTAGAGAGAACAGAAATTAAGTTCTAGTAACTGTCACTTAGAAGCATTTTTATCCACAGAGCAGCACAGTCACTTCTGAAGTGTTTGCCTTGTGTTATTTATAATTTTAAAAGCATAAATCTCTCAAAATATCTTGCTACTACATTAGAAATTAAATCTAATTTTAATTTTGACAGTGTCTGGAAACCACAGTGAAAGGTGTCATGGGCTTTCCTATTTACAAGTCTACAGGGATGCGTTCTTACTGGCATAGAACATTACTTTGAACTTACCTTCCTTTTTTATTGAACCTTATTTTTCTCAGTATTATTCATATAAATAAATACCTGAAAAATAGACCTGAACTCAGAATTGGTGCTAACTTCAGTCTTAACCTACAAATCTTCTTTTTTTTTTTTATTTTTTTTTTTTTTTATTTTTTTTTTTTTTTATTTTTTTTTTTTTTTATTTTTTTTTTTTTTTATTTTTTTTTTTTTTTATTTTTTTTTTTTTTTATTTTTTTTTTTTTTTATTTTTTTTTTTTTTTATTTTTTTTTTTTTTTATTTTTTTTTTTTTTTATTTTTTTTTTTTCTGTTGGCTGCTAACCTCTTCTTTAAAATTGTTGAACAATTGGGGGGGAGGCAGGATGTTTCCTCTTTTTGTTTTGCTGCTGAGGTATGGCCAATTTTGTTCTCCCTAGCAATGGAGTAGTACTCCCCCTTCGTATTCTGCTTAGTGCTTATAACTGCTTGATGTTATAGCTAGTTCTTTTGATGTATATATTCTTTTTAGAAACTATATTTCATTGCTATCTGCATCCCCTTAATAAAGCACAGCGTAGAGTTGAAAGCAAGGATTTTTATCCTAAGTGATAAGTAGTCAGTCAGAACTGGAGCTCTTCTGTAGTCTCATTTCAATTTTTGCTCACTGTCTCTTCTCAGTGGCAGCAGCAGTGTTCTCAGCTATATTAATTCTTGGACTCGGGATTTGCATTAGAGAAGGACAAGTATCTTTTCTAGCTATGGTTTGGAATTTATTGGAGTCTAAATAGAGGATTTCCTCCCTTTCACATTGGAATCTCTGGTATGTTCGTGCATGTTTGCTCAGGCATCTGAATCAATATGGTAAAAGAAAAAGAGTGTATTAAGTTAAATGTTTAGAACTTTTTATTATAAGAATACTTTTATTTTAGTGCTGTAAGCAAAGAATGGATTCAAGCTAGACAAGATCTTCAACAGAATCCCCCTCCCTACCTCACCCCTATGCAAAATCTGTCCTAAATTATGGCCCAAGAATTTTTCCCCAAGAAAAACGAGCTGTTTTTTCCCTGAGAATCTGGCCAGCATTTTATCAAATAATGAATTTTACTGACTAGATACTCTGTAGTGATATTTCAAATAGGCAAAAAATAATAATTGGATAAAGATTTACTAATTTTTGCTTCTATTGTCAGGTTCCATATCTTGAGTATTCTGCCCAGCAAGCTAGTTTATTTTTTTAATATTATTTTTTTATAAATGGCAAAAAGGTGATTGTTTGAATGTTGCTTGTTGTTTTGTTTGTTTTTTAACTCATTGCTTCAGAGGTTTTATAACCTGGTTTCTCCTTTCCAAATTGTTGTTATAGTAGGTCTAAAAAACACACCAAACCCCCAAAACCATCAACAAACCAACAGCAGCAACAAAATGCCTTTGACTTTGAGAATTATGCCTGTATATAAAGAAGACTAAGATTATGAATCCATCTATGGCTGGGGGAGGTGGGGGCCAAGGGGCAGAGAGGAAAGCTGCTGAGCTGTGCAAGGAAGGGAGATGCAAAGACAGATAAGTTAACATCTAATTTAAGTTACTCTGTTAAACACTCTGCTTTACTCCTATAAAATATGAAAATAACTGTCTTCTCTACAGAATAGTCTCCTTTAAGAAGTTGTAAGGGAGTTGCTGCTTGTATCCTATTGGTGGGATAAAGGTAACTAGGTTTAATAAAAAGATTGAGATAAAGATAACCATTTAATACTTTTCAAAATTTCAAATTAGTGCTACAGAAAACTCCTAAGATGTTTTCTAAATCAATTGAGAATAGTCTGACGCATCAAAAAAACTTGGTGATGTCTGGGTAATAAACACAGATATTCATAAGGAGATTGAGTTTCTGACGCAATTAATTTTCTTTCCTGTCACTTGGAAGCAGGAGACCAATTCTTTATTTGGAGACAAAAGCCTGCAAAATTTACAGGTGGAACCATTTTTCAGGGGAACCAATAACCCTCTGCAGTGTCAAATATGGTGGAACAGAGTGCAAGCCATACCTGTAAAATGGGCACATATACTTCAGAAGGCTGTAAGTTTACATTTTTAGAAACTAAAAGATTTGCTGAACATGAGCTCCAAGTCCTTTTCTTCTAAAAGGGATGATTTATAAGAAATGCAAATGACTTCTTTGCCTCTTAATTAAGCCAAAACAAAATACTGCTGCCTACTTTTGCACCTGTATTTTAAAATAAATATTGAAGCACTACAGAGAGAGAATTTGAAGAGAAGCAAAACATTTTTTTCTTTCAGAGAAATTTGAGGCTTGTTTCTTTGTCTACCTGGATTACTTGTTTTAAAAAAAGGCAAGCATTAAAAGCAGTTCTAATGCTTGATGAAACTAATGAAGCTGAATTCTGTCTGTGGTATGATTGTTTAAATCCAAGACAGCTGACTTAGTAATGCAAACCACAACCTTCCTTCAGATATACTCTTGTGCTGAGCCAAACTAAATAATGCAGTCGTGAAAATATAGAATGGGGACAAGTAGAACTGAAGTTTGTCATTTATATATAATACTTTGTCAAATTATACATAGTTTTCAGAAGGGATTGCTTTTTAGTTGAGTGAAAGAGGGCAAAGTACCAAGAGCGGGGAAAAAATCCTTTAAGTCATTGCCCTGGTATGGAAGAACAAAGCTTAAAGTTTTTAAATGCTTATGTGTTCCTTCTTATACAAAGGGAATGTTTTAGTTCTTGTGGTAATGTCAGTTGCATCAGTGAGTTTTAACTCAGAACTGCCTGTTTGTGTGCTGTACCTTGCCATAAAGTTCCTGCTACTTAAATGAAAGTGTATGGGACAAAGGAGGCCAGCAGTTAAGCAGGTTAGCCTCTTGGTTAGGGCAATAAACACGGGTGGGAAGGCTCTGTCTTTTGGTCCTGACTTGACACTGGAAAGAAGTTATGGACATTTCTAGTTTCTGAGACTCCCCATGCAATTTATGTAATAGGTCTCATAGATTAGGAAATACCACCTCAAAATATGGGTTGTATGACTTCAGAATGGGAACAGAATTTATATGAAAACTAGACAACGGTGTTCTTGTGGTCAAAGAAAAATGCAGAAGCAGGAATTGAACTCTTACTTTGTAATCAAGTCTATTTAACAATGAGGTAAAGTAACACTAACTACTATTACAGAACACCAAAAAATAAAAGAAGGAAGTTTCATTTTAATGCTGTGTCTTGGCAGTACTATACCCAATCTCATTAAATGTAAGCCTATTCTTTGGACTTTTCTAATTACATTTTAAAGACCATTTGTTAAATTTTACAATCCTCTGAGAACTGAAATCAGCAATTCTGGACCTACTTTCACATCAGTTTTGATTTAAAAAGCAGCATTAATGAGCTAAACTCCACAGTGCTTAGAATGTGCCATTTTTTTCTACTGTAACTTTTCATTCCATTTGCTCTGCTTAGAACATCGAATAAACTCAAAAAAACAAGGAGACATGAATCTTCCTTGCTGATGCATCTTAATTAGCAGCATCTTTTTCTTAAGTAGGAGGGGAGTGAGGCTTGATTTTTACTGAAGAAGCTAAATAAAAAATGATTTGGACTTAAGTAAAACAATTTGAACTACCATAATTCAGATGCGATTCTTGGTATAGTAAGTCAAAGCAGAGGGTTGCTGTGGTAAGTTAATTTTTAGGCACATGGAAGTTCTGACATGATTCTGCTAATTTTGTGAGATGGGTTAACAGATATATGTTTTATACAGCCTCAAGATCCTTCCTTTCCTGAAGTCCTTCCAGAGGCTGTAGTGCTTTAAGCTACAAGTCTCATTTCATTGTAGTTAAAATACACATGCGTGCCCTGTCCTTTACAGCATTGAGCAGCAGTCTTACCCTGTGCCTAACGGAGGATATGCTGGAAAAGAAGGGAAAAAACAGAACTTAATTTACATGCACCCGCTATTTTCCGAATTCCTTAACACATAGTTAGAGAGAACAATATGATCTTTCTAATGGGTAGCCTTTCAGCATGCAGATGAAAAATAGAGGAGTAAATATGAATCACATGAGCAATATTGTTAAGCATCTCCCTCTTCCATTTAAATTTTGTCTATCTATGCAAGGAACATTTGTCTACCATTTCTGGTATGCATCCAGAGATATGAATACATGGCTTGGAAATTTATCAAACCAAAAAGTGAATTTATTTAGAAATATTTTCACTGAAAGCTCTTTATCAGTTCATCTGCTCATACCTTCCCAAACTGGAAAAAGCTGCAGCAGGATAGGGGAGGGGGGAGCAAGTGCAAGTGAAGGGTTTTCTAGGTGTCTTATTGGGAGCTCATTGGTGTGATGAGTAATTGAATAATAGAGCTTTCTTTCACCTTTTTTTTTTTTTTTTTTTTTTCCCCTTTTTAAACTCGGTGGCTGCAGCATGGCAGCTAGTTACATGGGTTCCCAGTTATCCTGCTACCAGTAACTAGATAAGTACCTCAATATGACCCTGCATCAATTGCAATTGTTATAGTTTGTCTAAGACCCCATCTTGAGATTAAGTATTATTGCATTCTAACACTGAGTAAAAGAGCAAAAGAAAAAAAGGCTTTTATTTATTTATTTTTCTTAAAAGGATTAAATTTTCATAAAATGTCTCAAATGCAATGACTTCAACCGAGAGGGAAAAAAACCTTGTAGCTTAAGCCTTAGAATTGGATTACTTCTGAAACAGAAACATGTAAATAGTGAAAAAAACCAGCCTACTTGTGAAGGAATGAAGAGTTGAGGGTGAATGGAAATATCTCTGCTTTTATGAAACAGACTTTCTTTTGAAAAGAAGATAGAAATATTGGAGTTAATATGGCCATAAACAAGACTAGATGAATCAAGAAATTAGTATGATATAGAGTGTACCAAACCCTTCAAAAATATTTTAATATAACTTACATATATACTCCTGTTCTCATTCCCAACTGTGTAGTAATTACCTCTCCTATCTTCACAATCACCAAGTGGTGCATTTGAACGCAGTACTCAGATGTCAGCTTCCATTTAATGCATGATATTTATTCCCTTTTGGCTGTTTTCCTAACTCATAGTCTGAGTCATTCAGACAAATTTGTTGAAAATATACTTGCAGTCTCAGCTGTGATCACCTGGAGGGTGTGGAGAGGGATGGAGTATGGGCAGTTTGAGAGAGTGTTGAATCAAGATCAACTGTGAGGCTGAAATAACTATTTCCTCTCAGAAATATTATGGAGATACAGCTTTTGGAAAAACAATAGCCAATCTATAACTAAACCCGTTTGGCCTGAACTTGTACAATTGTTCAGTTACGTCTGTCCAAAGTTAGTGTAGGCCAACTGTGTAATAAAACTTGTAAGTCTGCATCTTGTGATTTTCTGTAGACTTGATACAACATAGAATTTACTCTGTGGAGAGCTTCCACAGCGACAGGTACAGCTCAGCTGTTCACTAGTTTCTGGATGGAAGAGGCCTTCGTGATACACAGCCACACCACTGGGAAAGAGCCGATGAAAAATGGCTGTATTTGGTCATGTGAGTGAGGAAGAGTCCTCGTGTGTTCCTTGAGTATGTCTGTCTGTCAGTCTGTCTAAGGTGCCCAACCTGGGAAGCTTCCATGGAATGTATCCATTTAATCATTATTCTGTTTTACTCATAACAAAGAGTTTTACAGCCTGTACTGCTGGTAATTGGCAACTTACACTTTCTAATGGAGGTAGGCTTTTAAGGTGTGACAGACACCAAGTAGTTCACAGTGATAAAATGTTACAGAAAAGTTAAATCATAAAGGTCAATGAGCGCTTGAAGGGAAATTTCTCTTTAAGAATACTTTACTTAAAAGTTGTGAAGTCAGTCTAAAGACAGACTTATCTTGGATTTAATAATCTGGTTTTAATACTCTTCTGAGTATTAAAATCTGAGTGAACTTGTAGGGACACGTAAATAACGTACTGGAAACAGTTCACAAAGTAATGCGTTCCAGTTTGCTCAGAAGTAGTAACTATCCTTACCTTTCTAATTTCTTTCACTTTGAGCTATCCTGCTAACTTTTTCTAAAAACCTTGCCATAGGCCTTTGCCCGTTCCAGACTTCTGGTTTAAACAAGACAGTAGTACTGCAGTCCTAGCTTCATTGCACTTCCCCCTGTTAAATCAGTGACTGCTAAGCCCAGGACCACTATTCAGCTACTCAAGTTCCTCACTTCCCTTGGGATCTCAAATTCCATCTCATGGCTGCTGTGGACAAGACTGCTGTTAACTGTCACATCACCAATCAGTTTGTCTTTAATAATGAGTAGTAGGTCTAGCAGAGTGCCTCCACTTTGGAGTTTTTCTACTGCCTCAATCAGCTTTGTCCTCTAAGCACCACAGAAAACACCTGGGTTGCTTGTGCACTATCATGTTGTATTTCCATCATGTGTCAGGGTAACTGATATTTTTCATGAGAGCTAAGGCCTGTGATTGTGTAGCTGCTTTTTTTTTTTTTTTTTAAGGTTTCATCTATTTACCCTTGATGGGGCAGTCTGTAACAGATGTTCACTATAATTTTCCTTGGTTCAATCTTGACCCATGTATTTTCAGCTGACCTGTGGCCCATTCCACACTAAAGCTCCGTTTATTAAAGTTCTCTCCATAACCCTTTGAAGCCAGAAGAACTGGGAGTTTGTGCAGTGCTAATTTGATGTGAATTTATATTACATTGAATCTAAGAGTCGGTGGCTAATGGTTTGAGGTAACTTTTACCATACACTTGGGCCTTGGATTTTTACTTCCTAGTTTTTGTAGACTGTGTTTAAAAGTGTGTGTGTATATATATATCTGTGTGAGAGGCTGGTGGTTTTGTCCCTGAATTTGTGTTCTCGCATAGGACTATATTTATTATACAGAAAAGTGGAAAAATAATATAGATATAAATGCGTTTATAGCTCGGAACATAGAATTATACCAAGAATAATTATAATCAATTGCATTTAATAATATAAATATAATTCATATGTTAAAACTATAAAATAATACAAAATTGAAAGGTAAATTTTAGCAAAATTTGACCAAGCTGAAGAGCTCCTGTGTGTTAAGATAGCTTCTCTTGTCTACATTAGGTTTTTGATATATTATTTAACATGTTACTTAAGATATGGTACATATTTATACTTCCTTATACTCGTGTACATACAATCTAAATCAAAAAGTAAATGTCATTTTTTGAGAGCAGTATGTTGTATTGTCTTAGAGGGCAGCACAGCTGATGAGCAAACTTTGATTCTAAATGTTCTTTGTTCATGACAGTTGTTTCCTGAAGATACTGCTATCTTTCACGTGGCACGATGATAAAGTAGTCTTGCAAAGTTCTGTAATATAGCTACATCTTTAATATAGAGATGGTCTCGAGTATGAAGAATGAGAACCCTCAAATGCTGCTTTGAATTATCCTCTTAGTTGAAAATAAGCTTATTATTTGGAAGGAGAAAAGAGGGGACACTTGGAAACTCTTCCTATAACTTCTGTTATGTAGATGATGATGTACATTCTCACCATACTTTTTCAGTTGTCACAAATCTCCTTCTGTTTTTTGTTTGGTGTTTTGGGGGGTTTGGTTTCTTTAATCATTTGGTTTGCTCTGTATCTCTTCTCCCCTGTTACAGTATGTGATTTTACCAAAAATGTAAACAGACTAGCTGGTAAATCTGGAAAATAATTGGATTTATCTAATCCTCAGTTTTAAAAGGTTTTTGTACAGATACAGAGGACTAGAGAGAACTGTTATGATATTGGAAGCAAAATATAATACAGCCTTCTTCTTTATATTTGTAGAAATACTAGCCTAGTCAGATGATGTAATTTCAGGTGCTCATAAATAAGAAATTTCTGAAGGCTTCCCTCTTTTGTATTTTGTTTTCTTCCCCTCCGTAGTGATTCTAATTCTCAGTGTAAGAGAGAGGCTGCTTCACTTGTGTAGAGCTATGAGGCTAATCCTCCCACCTTTAAGATTCTGTGGTAGTTATTTTAAGTCTAATGAGGTTGTTGGGGCATGGCTTAATAGGCTGATTGTGTGCAGATGGCAGTTGCCTTGTTTTATTTTTATCTTCTAAGACTGCTGAATAGTTCTATAGTGGAAGGAGTAAATATTTGTGTGATAAATGTAACAATTTTTGGAATTGCTCTCAGAATTTGACAATACTTGTTGCCAGAGTTCTCCAATTTGTTTTAAGAAACTTTTGATTTACTGTTTTAAATGTTTCTTTTGTCTCCAGGTTTTGAAAGTATTTTAGAAGGGCTTTATGGACCAAGGCTACGAAGAGACCTCAGTTTATTTGAAGGTAAATGAGCCAGCTCGTAGTGCAATGGCCTTAATTTACTAGATTTTTTTTTTAGTTAAAGGTAGTTTAAAGTATATATTGAATTCTGAAATGAAAATAATACATTGTTTTTCTTTCTGATGTTTATTTTGTCATGTTCTTGTCAATACTGTGTATAGGCAAAACACTAAGTAAAATGGTACCTAGGTTTTGTTGCTGTACAGGGAAATTTTGGATTAGCTAGGCTTTCCTGGGAAGCTCTCATGAGACAGATTTACTTTTCTGCGATACTGCATCTTAATTTTTTAGACATGTTTTAGAAAGGGAAGACAAGCTGCTCAGCTTCCTATCGACATTAATTGGAAAAAGGAAGGTAAAAATTGCTAGTTTGGTTTTCTTGTAGTGGTCAAGAAAATTTAAGCCTTTTTTTTTTTTTTGCATCTTCTTATACATATAAAAATTAAACCTTTTCTCTTTATATGTTATAAATATATATAAAAATATATAAAAAGCATATTGATTTTGATTGACGCGTGCATGTACATATATATAAAAAAGATATTTTTTTTTCCATTACCCTTATAAGACCTAGCCTTATTCCAGATGGGTTTGATTTTGCTGAAATAGCTGTCAACAACACCTGAGTCTTTAGTTAAGAAAGAAATGATTTATATGTCTTTGAAAAAAGCAAAGGAGGAAAATCCAGCACAAAAATGCCTTTGAAGTATTTCAAGAAGTGTTCCATCAAGTTTACTTTCACGGCCTTAAAGTGTTCTTTCTGTTATTGAATCTTCAAAATGTTTCTTTACAATTTATTGTCTGATAGTATAATTTGTAAAGCATGTAAGTTATATACTGCTAGTACATGAGGCAGAGTGCTTATGGTCTTTATGTTTCCTTAGAATAGGTTTGAAATTATTACTTTGACTTGGTTATGGTTTTGTCGTCTTAATAATCATGCAAGTTCCTTGGCCCATATCATATGCATAATAAAGTATTTTCAAGGGAAGGGGGGAGAACTTAAAATAGTACTTTTAAGAATGTTTTAAGAATATTTTTTGCCACTTACAAAGTTAAGCATGCTATTAGTAAGACTTAAAAATGTTTAGGAAACGTGTGAATTTGGGTTCAAGCTTATTTTCATGAGCAGTACTGCCATCAGCTGTGATAAACGTACATGTTACTGCTTTGGAAAGTGAGCGGGGCATTGTTATAATAGTGTACATGATCTTTTTATTTTCTGGTTGTAATTTAATGGATTGCTATGTATTGGCCTTTACACTGATGAGCGACTAAAGCTTTATTATTCTTTTGCATCAAAGGGTTTACTTTTGGAAAGAAAATACGGGACACTTCTTTTGTGTAAGAAGGCAGAAAGTACTGAGCTAATGACCTGAATATGTATTACAGTTAAATAGTTCACAGTAAGGTGTTATATTGCTCCTTTAGAGTTCCTGTGTGCATATATTTGGGCTGTCTTGTGAGAAAAGTTTGAGCTTACTTGCCTCATGCAGTTGAAGATTTCTTGTAGTCTATTTAAGATCTGCTATTTCCATTGCTTGTAGAGGACCTTTGATATTTGATGCCCCAGTGACTTTTTCCTGCAAAATAAATTTATGTTTATCTAAAAAGTAAAGTTTTAAACCTATTTTTTTTTCCAATTTGCAAGAATATCTGCCAGTTGTGTGCCTGAATTTTTCACTGACTAAAGCCTGTTTCAATATTTGACACATCTGTAAATTTGATTTTACTTCTGGAGCAACTGCTGAAGAAATGAAGGAGGGTTAGGTTGGGATGCCCATCTTACCTTACTATTTTTGGCTCATTTTTGTAGATACAATATATGTAACTTTAAAAAATCCTCTTTGAATTTGCCGTGTTTTGTACAACAGTAGAGGTGGACCCTATAGGATGCAAGGCTATTTCTAATTTGATTCTGAATTGCATTGTAATGATTAATACAGAACTTGAGTAAAATTTGTTATAAATCTTTCCAATGACGTAATTTAAGTGCTACTTTTCACTTCACAGATAATGAAACTAAGATGCAAAGTAAATAATCTGCCTTGGTTAACAAAATATATGGTTGATAGAACTCTTAGCAATATGTCTAAATCAAATCACTACAGCTTGTAGGGTGTCCCTTTTTCTCATCATAACCACTGAACCAGTACTGTCAACATGCAGCATTATGCCTCGTTAGTAAGAGTGTGTATTTCTTTGAACAAACCTTGAGAAATTTTATGGCTTTCTTATCTAGAAATGTGTGTGAGAATCAGCTGAAATACATGCAGCTTAGCTACAATAGTATTTTTTTTCTCATTCGTTGTTGGTTTTACGTATTGTTTGTAACAGAAAAAAATTACTAGTGGGCATAAAATGTAACATGAGTGTGTTAATTGACATATTTCCTGCTTATTTCTGTCTTGAAATAGTATTTGATACATAGATTAAATTATTGTATTGTATTCTCTAAGTTGCTTGAGAGAATAATGAATTGTAATAACAAATTTAAATGGTAAAAGGTACACCTCAGCTTTACTAGTTTTTTTTATCTTTCAAAGAAAATATTGTGTAAACATCAGAAGTGATCATGCTGAGAAGCCAAACTAATTAACTTGCAATAGGCACCCATAACAACAGTTACCTTAAGATGGCAAGACTTTTTTTTTTTCCTTTATCTTGAAATTCTTACATGATGCATATGTGGGAGTTACCTTGGACTTGATGAAATGGTTCCCATCACCTCTGTTGTTCAGCACCAGTTTGCTTTCCTGACTGCTTTGACAGTGCAGCAAGGAAGGGTTGCAAAGGTGTCAAGTTCTGTATCTTGGCATCTGACCCTGATCGTGCTCTGAACGAGCTGGAGGCTTTTTGTCATTGAATCCTTAGGGCTTTCTAATCCTTTGCTTATACCCATTTTCAGCTAAGGAGATTCACATTTAAATTGTTGTTCTTTACATTCTTCTTACGGATATTTAGCTAAACTGTTAGACAACTTTTCCTCTAATCATCTGGTATGTGTGTATTTCGGGGGGGATTATGCACGGTGGTTCTGTTCTCTCATGGACAGAGGAAAAACAGTGATTTTTGAGAGAAAAACAGCTCTCTCATTCTTTCTCTGCCAGCAAAAAAACCCTCTTTGTACAGGGTGAAAGGTTTACTTTGGGGTGTTTTCTATTTTTCCTTAGGTTGTTCTGGAATATTTATTCATATTTAAAGTATTTGTGTGAAAATTTATATTAGAAGCACAAATTTCTAATGTCATTCAAGTTTTTATGCAATTTTAAAGAAATGAAGGAACATGATAAACACATCAGATATTCTAATGTACTTAATTACGAAGCAGTGATGCCATATAAAATGGAAGGGGATTATTTGTTAAAAATTGTGACAAATAGCTGGAAAACTTATTAAGATGTTATAATAATGCAGAAAATACTGGAAAGTAAGGGTTGATTTTTTTTTTAAGCTGTCTCTTAGATTTACTAGGCAATTATTTCACATTTTAAGAGTGTTCAGTGCTACAGATGTCTGTATTAATTTGCTTTATTTGGCGTGACTCTGGAAAAAACAGTTTGGGGAAGCAACTGATTTGAATGGCTTAAGAAATGAAAAAAGGTAGTTTTGACAAAATTCACTATTTTATTCTTTAAAAAAAATGGAAGTAGGTTTAACAGCTTTGTACTAAATAAATGACTTTGGTTTCAAGTAATAATCTGTACCATGCTTTGTATTAAAATGCTCTTTGCACAGTCTTAACACTTTCTCGTGGGCTGGCTGGTGGTGTAGGTTGTCAGCACGTCTTTCATCAGCTGACCACAAGCAAGATAAAATGGGGAGGGGAGATGATCATCATCCTAAATTGAATGCAGCAAAGAGAAAGCTTGTGCTGCTTAGAGTGCCATCTGTGCCTCTGGTCCTTCTGAGAGCATAGTTGTCTATCTGTAGTTAAAAACTAATACTGGTCTCAGTATGTTTCCTGTGGTGGTGAGCTGAGACTGTTGGATGCCTGGCATTTGATCTATCTGCTGTATATCTGCTATCTGATGGCAGTTTTGCTTAGCTCACTGGCATACTTAATATGTTATCTTCTACATGGTTTATACTTCAAATAAATTCAGTGTTATGTAGCGCTGATGTTTCTCAAGGTTTGCTTTTTTGGTGACACACAGGGATTGCTCTGTAGTTAGACTTTTAACTTTGGGATTCCCAGGCAGAAGAATTTCTCTGAAAATATAAAACCTGTCTTGGAGTTACGTGCAGAATCCCAACATTCATAAATAGATTTATTGTGGTTGCAAGGAAAACTATGAAAACATGAGCATGTTACGAAAGAATAGTGTGGGTTTTTTTTTTTTTAATTTGTGGTTATCTTAAAGGAATATCTCAACAGGCTGGGATAGCTAGATTAATTCACCAGAAATAACTCATTATTTTTTTTGCTGTCCAATCAAGAAAATCCCATGTCTGTTTTTGATCATCAGCCGTCCTACCTGTCAAAACTGCTGATATCCATCCCTGGAAGCATATAACACATTGTTAATGCAGGATTCCATCCTAAATTAACATTTTAGAGCTGAGTAAACTAGATTTAAATAACAATACAGAGTTACTAGGGTTATTTTTGTGCTCAAGAACTTCACTTTTTACAGATTCATTTTCTTTCTGATGGTGCTCAGCAGTTTTGGGGGGAGGAGTGGGAAACAACCGTGCAGACGGCAAGGTCTGAGGAGCAAGAGGGGAGACACGGTGCTCCAGGCACTGGAGGGAGAAATTCTCCTGCAGCTCCTGGAGAAGACCATGATGAAGAAGGTAAAATCTGAAGCCCATGGAGGAACCACGTTGGAACAGATAACCACCCTGCAGTCTATGGAGGACCCTACAGCAGGTTGAGATGCCCTTAAGGAAGCTACAGCTCATGGAGAGCCCACGCAGGAGCAGGTTTTCTGGCAGGAACTGTGGGATTGTGGAGCAGTTCCTTCATGAAGGACTGTGTCCTATGGAAGACACATGTTAGAACAGTTCATGGAGAACTGAAGCTGCGGGAAGGACCCGCACTGAAGCAGTTCATGAAGGCCTGTAGCCCATGGGAAGGACCCAACACTGGAGCAGGGGAAAAACATGAGGAGGAGGAACAGCAGAGAGAACCCGTTAAGAACTGAGGACAGCCCCTGTCCCTATCCTCCGTGTGCTGTTTGGGGTGGGTGAGGAGGTAGAAGAGTCAAGAATGAAAGAGTGAAGTTGAAGCCAGGGAAAAAGGGTGGTAAGGTGTTTCTGGGTTTGCCTTTCTCATTATGCAAATCTATTGCCAGTGAATTAAATAAGTTTTCCCCAAGTTGAATCTGGCTTCCTGTGAGAGTAATTGGTAAGTGATCTCCCTGTCTTTATTTTGACCCACAAGTTTCTCCCATTTTATTTTCTCCCCTTCCCCTGTTGAGCAGGGGAGAGTGACAGAGAGGCTGGGTTGGGGCTGGCAGCCAGCTGAGGTCAACCTACCACAGGGTGTTACTGAAAGCAGAGAACCTCAAGAACCTTCCTAACAGAGCTGTGATTGTAATTTAGTGGTGCAGAGAAAAGGAGGAAACATGTTTGATAATTAATAAGGCGGGGGAAAAACTTGTTTAAGCTGTGAGTGAGTGAACTGGAAATGAACAGGATGGAGAAAGACCTTGGTGTTGTAGTTCATGAGGTTCATAGTCACCTGTCAAAATGCTGCAGCTGTGATAAAGACTCCTGCACAACCAGGATACTGTGGGAAGAGTACTGTCTACATTTTAAGGAAGTCTGATGTAAAAGAAAGGCATCATCTTGAGACCTTGGTTCCCTGAGCGCAGGAAACGGGTGTTCAAATGAGAATGGTGCAGAAAAGAGCTGGATCTCATTAGAGAGTGGCCTAGATTAGCCTGGCAAAATGAAGTGTAAAGTGGGGATAATGATATTCTCTGTAAATACATCAAGGTGCTAAATACCCACGAACAATAACTGTTTGTTTAAGTGTAAGAACAGTGTTGCCACAAAAGCAAACTGGAATAGCAAGAAATTGGAAGGTTAATTTTAACTGTTAGCACAATTGGTTTGGGAAAAGCTTTGAAGCAATTGGTAGTTTGGGAAGAGAGAGTACGTGCTGGAAAACTCATAATTTTGAAATGGAGCTTAATAACTTGTTTATAGAAAATAGGTGGCGTTTCCCCATCCAGTAGATCAGACTTGATATAAGCGATCTGTTAAAGTTATATATTCCTTTAAGACCAAAGTATGTCTTCTGATAAAACATATAAAGTTATTTTAAGGTTTTCTAAATAAATAAAATTCTACAAGTGAGTATAGGATTTTGGTTTACCTGTAGAGATGGTATAAAATAAAATATTTCAAGTGCAACATGTGTAGCTCAAATGACAAGGAGTCTGTATCCTAATTCCTTGGTTAGTTTGCTATGGGTTTGCACACCTTTGTTAAAAGAAACGATGACTGGAATTTAGATCCAGATTTACAGTGTTCAGATGCCTCCTTTAACTGTGATAAGTAATCAGTTGAGATGTATGAGTTTACCTTTCCTTTTAAGAAGGAGGCCCTCTGCTATTTGAAAATTGAGCTATGTGAGCCAGACAATACTTTGGAAATATCTGAAGAATTGAATACTGCTGACTACGTTGTACTAATAAATACATATTTGATTATGATGGAATTTTTTTAAGAGACTTGCAGTATGTGTATTTTGTTCTCAAAATTCATTTTTACTTGTTTTAAACATCTAGCTTTTTTTTTTCTTCTTTTAAGACTGTGAGCCAGAAGAGCTAACTGACTGGTCTATGGATGAGAAATGTTCCTTTTGTAATTTACACAAAGAAACAGTCAGTGTAAGTATGAACGTGATACCAAGTATGTCTCCCCAACACCCAATTTTTGGTATGAAAGTAGGAATCAGAGAATTGTATTTTGCAATTAGGTTAATTCTGCGTTTTGACTCGAGTTCGGTTATGAGAGGGATTGTAGTAAACACATTTTTAGTGGGTTTTTTTTTCACTCAATAACTTAATTGTATAATATGTACTACCAGTACACTCACTTCTGAAAGGTGTTACAATCTTCGTATGTCTTCTAGGATCGTGCATCAGTCATCGGTTCTTCACAGTCAACGCCTACAGAGGAACTGTCATCTCAGGGCCAGTCCAACACTGATAAGATTGAATGCCAAGCAGAAAACTATCTAAATGCACTCTTTCGAAAGAAAGGTAACAAAACCATGTTTTTTATATCAAGAGATGTGACACAAATCTAGAAGAATGAAATTATTTAGGGTTGATTTTGATTCTTAAGTAGTTTTTATTTATCTACTAAATGCTGCTTCTCTTTATTCCTTTGGTTTTCCTTAATCTTTTTCTTTGCTTGCTTGAATCACCAAAGGAAGCACTTACTCTTCCTACTTATCATTGCTGTTAGTCCTATTGTGTTGTGTGTTATTCTCTTAAATTCCTGTTTGTTGTATTTTATTGGGGTTTTTTACCATGAATTGCTATTTTGTTTTCATGACCCCTTCAGGTGCCATTGTCTGGAATTTTAAGCATTTAAACATTTTCTGTTCCAAAATTTTCACTTTAGTTTTCAGCAGGAAACCCATTTTAGCTTAGAGAATGTGTCTTACAGATTACAAAATGGGATTTGGCATCTTCTTGCACAAATGGTACTACTTAAATACATCCTGGGCAGAGGTTGAAACTTCTTGTCAAAATACAGTATTTAGTAACTCATTTATTCTTTGACTACCCTTGTTCTTTGGCACTCAGCAAGTTATAACTGTTCATGAGGGCCTGACGAGTTACTTAGCCAGTCACTGTCAACAGCAGCAAAAATACTCATATTCTTAAATTTATGTGTAAAGAATGTGAGTGCAGCTCTACTCGGTAACTTCAACTTTTACAGGTTTTTTTCTTGGGTTTGGTAGATGTACTTGATACATTCTCTTCCCTTACGTAGGTGGAGGAAAAAAAAGTTAGCTTTCTACCCTTTACCCCGATGTAACAGAAAGAGATTACTATGCCCTTGAATGTGGCGTGGGTGGAATCTTTTTCTGTGTGGGGCATCTTTCTCTTCAGCCTACATTTTGCTTAAGGCTTTAAAGAACTTTGAATAGAATGCAACAACATTTTGAGTCCATCTTCGTTCCTTAGCTTTCTTTGAAACCGAATATTTTCCCTTTGAAATAAAATGTCCAGTGATGTTTCCACCTCTGAAATTCTTATTATACTTTCATCACAGGCCGAGTTACATGGCATCTTATTAGGCAGGTATTTCTTCAGATTTCTAGTTTCTCAGATCTTTTCTTGGTCTTGACGTACACTTGTTTTTCAACATTCACCCGCTTTATGCTTCTGCTAGAGATGCCGACTTTTGATTCTCCTTGAGAGGAACTTTTATCATGGGAGAAGTGAGACTTGGCGTGACCTCACCGGAGTGAAGTTTTTCACAAAGACCATTTGGCTTTTAGCATTTTCCTTAGAGTTTTTGATCTGCCCGATCAGCAATGCTAGGTTTGAAAGGTTTTGCCTGTTGAAAAACAAAAAGTCCTTTCTGATGTCTTTTGTGATTCTCTGAAGGACTTGTGTATTCTTTGGTAAGTAGTACGTTGCTGATGAGTTTTCTAAGAATATTGCTTCAGCTCAGGTTCTGGCTAAGTCTCTTAAGTTGTTCAAATTATGGGAAGTGAAAAGGAAACAAAAAATCAGGAAGGAGCGTGTGAAATGAATTTATGAGGTATTGAAGTAATTTTCTTGTCCTTGTTAGGAGGAAGACAAAGAGTTTTACTAGAAAAGTCCGCTCTCTGAATTTTAGCAAGTTTTTGAGATCAGTTACCAACTTAAGAAAAAAAGAATAAAAAATGTCAAGTAATTGTTTAGCTAAGGAACAGCTCTTACACCTGGTACTAAAACAAATGCCCTTTCATTGTGAAAAAAAATGTAGAATTCTTGGTTGACTGTCTTTAAAGTGGAAGTAACACTTGTTTCACTTGTTCTGATTGCAAATTTCCTCAAGACCATGTACTGTCATTTACTATCGTAACTAGTACAGTTTCATTTAGGGCCTCTGAACTACTAGGACTAGAAAGCAGATTTGAGAGTCATGTTTATTGGCCTCATTATCCTTCTATTTTAGAGCAAGTTAGTGTATGACTGAGTTTTTTCATTTGCAGAGGATTGATTTTGAGGGTTTGTTGTCTGGGTTTTTTTGACATCAGGAAACTAGCTCAGAAGATCACAAAACATGTAGCCATGTTATATCATTGTCTACAGCATATGACCTTCAGGTATTCATAGATGAGGATTTGTCTGTAGAATATTAGACAAAAATGATTCCTTTTTCCTATTGAGCAGATAATAGAATTACTGCCAAGATTGGGAAACTTTTGAAAGCCTGTAGGTAACAAACTCTTTCTTACGGAAGTAGAACATACTTTGTGTTGACTGCCTTCCTGCCGTTGTTACGGTCTTCACTAACTTCTGAATTCTTTTTTGGTCATTTTCAACTCCATTTAAGAAAATCCGTAGAGATATTACTGTACGTAATGACCATTACCATCTGAGTAGAGGAAGGAAAAATGTTGAATGTTTACAAGAACAGAAGACTAGAGTGAGCTTGGCCCTTACTCCTTCTGCTGGTTGGTCAGTCAGGTTAACTAAACTAATCATAATACATGGCTCAGAATAGATTGCTCTATTATCTTTTTAATTTGCTAGTGGTCTGATGGTGAGCTGGACAAGTTTATGTGTAGAGCCAATAATATTGTTGGGACAGTTTGGTGGCTGCCAAGGTAGGGTCATTCTAGGAAATGTGGCCTTTTTGTGAAAAGCAAGAAGAGCTGGAGCGACCACAGGAAACATGCTCATAAGCAACCAGGTGTTCTTAGTTCTGCTGCTCACAGAACAGGATTGTAAGGTACAAGGAGGGTTGTGATTCCCTGCTGATTTCCACTGCCTTTTGAAATTGTATCAGAAGAGAAATTAAGTCACTATTTTGACTTCTTAATTGAAAACATTGTGGCTTTTTTAACTCTTTGCCCATTGTCCTCACAAATACACATGTAAATCTGAACTGTCAGTTGAATCAGTTGTTGCTTTGTGCATTACAGTCTAATGATCATACATAGTGTTAATGTACAGAATAGTTAAGAACATAGATTTGAATAGTTACAAGGTGGTGCAGTACATAAACTGAGGAAGTCTTAATCCTAAATGTTAGCTTTGAATTAAAATATTGCCATTAGACATAATTACACACCATCTTTATTACTGCCTTCTCTTGCATTCTGACTGTAATCTTGACAGTCACAAGATTATCATACAAATGCCTACTTTAGGCTTCCCTTATATTAATAATATCGGGAGGTCTACAATGATCTGAGAGGAATTAGAGGAACATCAGAGCTACTTGTTACTCCAAATCCTTAGAGACTGTTCTGCTGGGTTTGAAGTAGTATGTATGTACATACCTGCTCCATGGAGTAAATAGAACTGCCTGGTGTTGTAAGTCAGCTATGAAAAATAGAACTTCAAACAGAATTAGGCATGTGGATTTAAAACTATGTGAGCAGCTATAGTCATGACTCCTAATAAAACACCTTAGAATAAAAACTTTTTAGGTCATACAAAGTATATCTGGTGCCATCTGCTGATAATAATTAAGAAATATTTGTTGGTGATGCTGGTCTTAGAGACCTAATACTTTTCTTATGCCAAAATGCATTAAATTGCATTTGAAATTTTTTTTATGGCTAATTAGAAATTTCCATCTGTAGTGAAACTTTGCTACTATGAACTTACAGTTACAGGTCTCTACATGTTTTCATTGCATTCTTGTGTAATAATACAGATTTACAGACATTGAATTAAGTAATTGGGCTTTATATAAATGCTCTTCAAGTGCATGTATCCTAGTCTGATCACTCAGGAATCTTGTGTCCATACAATGTTGTACGAAAGTTGCACTTACCCTTGAAAGAAAATAGATTTTTTATTTTTTTTTTTTTTAAATCTACATTCAGGCATTCAAGACCTAACTGGATAAAACCCAGGGCAACCTGATTTGATCCCATAGTTGACCCTGCTTTGAGCAGGCAGCTTTACTAGAGACCTCTCAAGGTCCTTCCAACATGAATTATGATTTACACAATAGAACAGTCGATAATGAAGATGCAATAATGACACTATTTGCATTTATGGCAGTTAAACTTAGACCTAACTGTGGTCTAGCCCTGTAGATTGAATATGTACTAGCAGCAAGAGCACTTTGGATGCACCCCTGGAGCACATCTTCCAGAGTATATGCTCTGAGATATTTTTTTTTTTAATTATTTTTATTTTTCTCTAGTATTAGTTTTTTAGAGTAAATTAACTTAATCTGTAAACTGACAGTAGCTGCAGCAGTTGAATATAGGAGAAATTTTGTTCTGCATTTATTCTTCCATAGGGAGCATTTGGAAATTACTAGAAAAAAATTAAAACTAATATTAAAGAAAATATTATAAGAGCAAAAAAACAAATCCTTTGTTATGCCAGCTAGGTCAAAAGAGGACTTTGCTCCTAATGGTTAAGTGAGCTTTACCTGCCAGTGTCTAAAAGCGATTCATGCTTGGATATTACTGGTGTGAATAGTCTATAATGGAATAGAAAAACAAGAGAAACTTGGCAGTTCTGAAGGAGTTTTGTCTTGCAGTTTTATAATTAATTGATGTTGGGGATGGTGATTAATAAGCAGAAGTTTATTCCAGGCTCTTGTGTTTTCTGACTAATGGTAGGCATCCACTATGCTCTATGATCTTTTGCTTTGTAGAGGTACCAGGATGTAAAATAACCATCTTTCCCCTTTGCACTGATGGTCACCTGTTTTCCAAGTCTTCTGAGAAGTTTTTCATGGGTGCATGCAACAAATTAATTACTGTATATGAGCAGCGCTGTTCCAGACCAGATTTGTGATAGACTATTCAGTGTTTCCTGTATTCTCTTGATTACTGGCTGTCAGATTTTTGTTTGCTTGTGTTTGGGTTTGTTTGGGGTTTTTTTTAAGCTAAGCTACTGATCAGTGGTTTTCATTGTTTAGAGCTACAATTCCCCTGTCATGCACTTACTTTTGTTGCTAGATAATTCAGTTTTTCAATTCCATCTCTTAACTTTCCTTGTTCTTTTGTTATTTTTCCATATGTGTTGCCATTTTTATACCTATTGCCTTGCTGCTTCAATATCTTCTGTTGAATTTTTTCTTTTGTTCTAAATGTGTCTCTAGGATGTTAAAATTCAGTTGAAAATTTATTGGATTCATTCTTTAAGAATTGAAAAATATCAATAAACAAAGAATATCTGTGCCTGGGTGTTACATGATGGGGAGAGATCTTTTTCTTTGTAGGTGTCTTCCATCAATTAGAGTTTGACCTCATATCTTTCCTCTAGAAACTCAATTTTAGAAATATTGATATTTCAACCAGATAGAGATCTGGTTGAAATATTGTCAGAAGGTAGAGGTTCAACCATAAGCAGCTTGTTTTGTCATGCCATGTGTAAAGTCTCTTGAAGTCACGATGTGGAGCATATAGTCAGTCTCTGAACATGCTGGAGCTTCAACTTATCTCAAAAACACTACTGAAAGGCCAACCTAAAGGTGTTGACAAGAAGCATCTCAACAGTCGGCTGCCCTCTCCTATGCTTTGGACAGCAGATCGCATACGTGACTGTTTGTAATTCCTTGCAATATTCCATTGGTGAAAATGAATTCTCAAAGTGGAATATGTTTTGAATAAACCTGAAACAAACAAAATCTTATACACATTTCATCCTGAACTTGAGCAGCATTCTTTGGTCTATCTCAGTGGTCTCTCTGCCACATTAATAAATAACACAGATCTTTGAGCGCGGACAATTGTGCTTGTCTTGCGAAGTGAGGTATTGCAGTCATCAATACAGGGCTGCCATGTTGAGTAACACAGCTTACTTTAAGTGAGTTTCTTAATTAAATCATTATTTATCCTAGGTTACTTATCTTTATTTTGTTGATCTTTCTGGTACTTTTATTTATTTTTCTTTAGTGATTCATAAATGTAGTTTCAGCTATGCGTGTTAATAAGAGGCCTAACTGGCAATACTAAAATAAAGTCGTATGTATATGACGTTTGATCCTTTTGTAATTTTTGTGTTTTCAAATTGAAACACTTTTTTCCGTGGGACTGTTACATATACAAATGAAAAATAGGATATGTACCATTTAGCATAGGAAATAAAGCTTTTCTCTCAAATGTTTTCATTGCTAGCACTTCGAAAATGTCCAGAAAATCCCGTAAGGTTTTATAATAAAAATGTAGAACTTTATTGTAAAATTCAGCTGCTTCTGTTACTACAGTTTGTATGACACATTTCAAGTAGCATCATAGCAGTTTTGACATTGCAATCCTGAATCTAGAATGGGGATATAATCTAATATGTTGGTGAAACAAATTTTTTCTTTCTCTTTTTATTTAACATCAGCTCCTCCAAAGTCCAACTGTTCTATATTATGAAAAGGACTAAGTGATAGAACTGCAGTTTAAAATTAAGTATTTTTGTTACAATTGTTCTTTAAAAGTAACTTCTTTATTAATTCATAGCTTGCTTTAACTTTCACTGTTTTTACTCAAAATTCTTTATTTTCAAAACTGGAAATGAAGTCCGCAAATGAAAATTCAATTTCTTTACCAACAATTAATACAGATTCTGACTCCCATACTTGCATTATTTATCTACCCACATAGTTGGACTTGCATGCTATGACAGAGGAATAAGGTAAAAATTTCTAATGACTGCAAAACATGTTCTTCCAAGTGACCTCCAGTTAGGAATGCTCATAAGAAAAACTTTATGAGATACCTGAATTAATGTGTTTATTACACATGTATTTATTGCCCACATTCATTGTGCTTATAGGAGATATTTATTTAAAGAAAAGTAATTAAATATGTTTTTTTAATACATCTGTTGCTTGTGTTGTTGTTTTTTATTCCTAGATCTTCCTCAGAACTGTGATCCTAACATTCCCCTAGTTGCTCAGGAATTAATGAAAAAAATGATCCGTCAGTTTGCGATTGAGTACATTTCAAAAAGTAGCAAAATTCAAGAGAACAGAAATGGTTCATCGTTTGAACCAAGTCTGATATGTAAAAGCATCCAAATGAACCAAACGGAAAACTCCCTTCAGGAAGAACAGGATAGCCCTCTAGACCTCACTGTGAATCGAACTCAAGAACAGAATACTCAGCAAGGTAAATCTCTATATCTGCTTATCTCTGTTTTGTTGTCACTTATTGCCTCTTATTCCCTTAAAAAAATAAATATGTCTGTGTCAAATATCTATTTGTTTTGACTTTCCTAAGCAGTAATCAGGATACAGGAAAAAATATTATTTAATGTAATTAAAACAGAGCTGAAGGAAAACTGGCATTGCATCACTTAATACATTTAATAAATTCATACATTTTCCTTTAGCACCAGTAAAAATGTTATGTGAGAACTGAAAAAAACACAAAACAAAACAAAAAGCCAACACCTCAAGAAACTACCACACACAGAAGGCTGTTAAGAAGCCTTCTGAGAAAAGAGAAAGATACAGGAATTTCAGTGAGCAGAGGCCATTCTGTCTGTGTCAGCCTTTGGACACTTTGATTCTTTAAATACAGACCGGTTAGAATAATGGAAAGAGAAGATCAATTTGGGAGGAAGTTTCCATACTTCATGTCTTAATCATTACAGATTGCTGCAACTTTCTTAATTGAGAGTAAATTAGAGAAATAAAGTCTGCCTCACTGTCATTTACAGAAAGGAAATAATTTCTTTGCCTCGAGGAATATTGCTATCTAAAATTGATAACAGTATAATCACAGGAGTTTTTTGGACTTTGAAGCTGACTTAGATAAGCAGCACTTTTCAGGAAGGGTCGTGACTATCTGTGTGCAACCGAAAGCAGTGACAAAAGCAGCTTTTGTCTTTCACAGATAAAAGGGTTCATGTTAATTCACTAATACTGCAGATTGAAAAGTTTGCCTGTGTGTCACGTACCATACTAAAAAAGTTAAAAGACAGTAGAACTGCAGAATCAAGTTTTTTTTTAAAAAAGTACTAAAGCAGATTTAAAATGTGTGTGCTTAATGATGCAATCTTTAATTAGATGACACATCCTTGATGGGGGGCGAGGAGGGAATTCTGACCTGGATTTACCTTGCTAAACATAATATTCTAGATTGAATTTTAGCACCCCTTCTCTTTGACAGCAGAAACATTAAGAAATTGTGGAATTCCTGCTCTGGTTTCTGCTGACTACACGTAAATAAATTCATGCCTGGGTTCAGTGAATACCTTGCGCAGAGAAAATGCTGAGAAAATATCTGTTGTGCGTTGACATACCTCTGCTATGGATGAATTACAGGTTTTAGAGATTTATAATCGGCCAGATTGAAGCAGGTTTGTTGTTGTGAGGCCAATAAAAAGTACTTTCCTGATATCAGCACTGTAGCCTGGTGCTTACTTCGACAATGGGTTATAGAGAGGAACTAGTTTAAAACATCCATGAGGGAGCAAAGTCCCCAAACACAGGTTCTGGTCCTCGCTGAACCCAAATAAACCTTTGAGGAATGAAAGGGAAGGCAGAGGGTAAATGGGACAGGGGAAAGGAAGAAAGTTCTGCTGCCACCCTCAGCTATTTGAAAATACATTGATGTTTTGTCCAAAAAAACCTTAAGTATAGAGAAACTGAGGTATTTCAGCCTTTTTTTTTTTTAATATCACTTGAGTTGTTCTTATAATGAGAATAAACAGCAAGTTCAGAATTGTGTGCCTTCTGCAAAACATCTGAAGCTAAAATAGTTTCCATATTTTACTATGTGAAACTTGTAGACTGTGCAAGATACTGTAGATTCTCAAGACATATACTGCCACGTTTGCTGTAGTGCGTTGTAGATGTTAAAGATACTGGTCTCGCTGTGAAGTTGAGAGCTACAAAAGTGAGAGGAAGCATTGAAACAAGGCTGTAGGACTGTAGCTGGAGGAAGGTTTCTTATCTACCAGGGAAGTTGTATGGCGCTTCCTGTTTCCCACAAACATACCAATTTCGAGCTATCTTTGCTTTCCACTGCAGTGGTAGCAACACAAGTCAACTAGATGAAGATGGAAAAAGTCAGCCTACTGTTTTTATTTCCATTGTGTTCTAGGTGCGATGATTCATTAGAAGTTCTTTCAATTAGCTATAGTCAGGGATTATTTTTCTACTTGCCCTTCACTTCTATCCTTTTCCCGCAGAAAGGTTGGATATATCAAAGTGTTACACACTTACAGGAGGCAACTGTGAAATTTCTAAATTAGATAATTTTTAAAAATACATTATTCTGTGTCTTAATAGTCTGGAGATTCATAAAAGCTATACTATGGTTCTTTTCTCAGTAGTGTCTTTTAACTGTTGTGCAACTCTTTTTTTTTTTTTTATTTTATTTTCTATTTGTAATCCCTGTTACGATTTCCAAATGAAGTGCCAGTAACGGGAGATTCATAAAAGCTATACTATGGTTCTTTTCTCAGTAGTGTCTTTTAACTGTTGTGCAACTCTTTTTCTCTCTTTTTTTTTAATTTATTTTCTATTTGTAATCCCTGTTACAATTTCCAAATGAAGTGGCAGTAACGAAGGAGGAAGTTCAAATTTGTACATTGCTCTGATGGATCCTTGAAGCTGAAATCTTTTTAATTCAGATCCTGTATGCAGATAACATAAATAATAAATACTTCAGGCTCGTTTTCTGTTTAGGCACGTGCTTTGTATTTACAGTAGTAGTCTTTAAAATGAATTATCTAAATAATAAAACAGACACTCTTGTTCCTTTGCTATGGCAATGATTCTTGGACTCTTGAGAGGAAGGAGTGAGCTTTATTCTTCAGATCAGTAGAGGCGCTTTCTTGCACTGAGCGGATCCAAGCTAAGAGCTGCCTCAATACTGAAAAAAGGTTCTGCTGCTGAAGATGTCTGAATGATCTTGTCTTCATTTAAGAAAGCTTTTTACTTTCTCCTGATATCTGTGGCCATCTCTGAAGTACTCCCAGAATTGTCTGACACTTGCAGACCTGATAACCCCGTGCATTGGGTTTACATGGCAGGGTTTGGGTAGGGAGGGCTGCAGTGGCTGCCCTGTGCCAGGCACAGCCACCTCTAAAACAGACCTGCGACAGGCCTAAATGGAGCACGTCAGTGAGGTTTGTGGTGCCTCTGTAAAACATAGTGAAGAAAGAGCAGAAGTGCTGAAGGGGCAGAGGAGAGAGAACCAGCAGAGCGAACAACAAAGTCAGGGAAGGAGGTGCTTCAGGCGCCAGCACAGGTGTTTCCAAGCAAGCACATGGAGAGGTCCATGGTGGAGCACGCATTGCCCTGCAGCTCCTGGAAGAGACCACTTTGGAGCAGCTATTCACTCTGCAGCCTGTGGAAGACCCCACATTGGAGCAGCTGGATATTTCCTGAAGGAAGTGTAGCCTGTGGATAAACCCACAAAGGAGCAGGGGAAGTGTGAGGAGGAAGGAGCTGTAGAGAGGAATTGCACTGACTGTAGCCCTATTCTGCTGATAGATGTGGGAGAGTTGATGAGCTGACCTCAAGCTGCTCAGCAAAGCGACTTAACAAGAGGCAGAAGTATAAGCTGTACAACAAATAATCTGTTAATTTAGCTACAGCAACAAGAATAAGCTTGTGTATCTTCTAGGAGCAATGACAGTGTGTAAACGTAGCAGAAAAGTGCAAGAGAATTTGCATAATTTCCTTGTTTCCTTGATCTATCACAGACTGGAAGATATCAGAAGGTAGCTGGCAATTTGTGATGTTTTGCTATGGGAACTTTCTAGAGCTGTCCTGTAGTTTTGTCACTCATGTTGGCTGTTACTGAAGAAGTTGTGAATGCCCAATCCCTGGAGGTGTTCACCCCAGCATAAAAAAAATTTCTTCCTTCTATCTACTCCAAATCTTCTCTCTTTTAGTTTAAAACCATTAACCATTGTCCTACTGCAGCAGGGCCTGCTAAAATGTTTGTCCCCATCTTTCTTATAGGCCCCCCATTAAGTACTGAAAGGCTGCCATAAGGTCTCCCCAGAGTATTCTCTTCTCTGGGCTGAACGACCCCAACTCTCAGCCTTTCCACAGGAGAGGTGCTCCAGCCCTCTGATGATTTTTGTGGCCCTTCTCTGCACCTGCTTCAGCAGGTCCATGTCTTTCCTGTGCTGAAGGCTCTAGAGCTGGACTCTGTACTCCAGGTACTTCTTGAGGCTGTTCAGGTCCCTCTGGATGTCATCCCATCCCTCATGTGTGTCAACTGCACTGCTCAGCTTGGTGGTGTCTGCAAAATTCCTGAGGGTGCCCTCGATCCCACTGTCTGTGCCATTGATGAAGATAATGAATGGTACTGGTACCGCCCCTGAGGGACACCACTTGTCACCAGTCTCCATCTGGACATTGAGCCATTGACCACTACCCTCTGGGTGCAACCATCCAATCAATTCCTCATCCACCAAACAGTCTACCCATCAGGTCCATCTCCAGTTTAGTGCTCAGGATGTTGTGGTGGATCATGTCAGAGGCCTTACACAAGCCCAGATAGTATATATAGCTATATGCTTTTCATCTGGCAGTTTTTCATTTTAAAAAATAGCACATCAGGTCAGCAGAAAGGGGCTACTCAAAGCAGTAGTTAAGAATTAATGAACAGCTTTGGTGTTCTTTCTGACAATTCTCTGAAAACGTTGTTTCCACGTTCAGCAGCACAGAGAATAGCCAGCAAAAGGTAAGGCAAGGTGTTGAAGACAAGACAGTGTCATTTTTTTGCTATGAAAGATCTCATTGGGGTTTACCACACTGTTCTGGGTAAATCTCACAATATTAGAACTAGGCAGGGCTCACTGAAAAGTTTTTCCCTTGGAAAGGAAAAAAAGAGAAGTGGCAGCTTTTGAACAGCAGTTTGTGAACATCAGGAACTGCTGTGACAGGGAGGTGTGGAGATGGACAGTGTCCCTGGGTTCAAAAAAGGTCTTAGACAACTTCCCAGCTAACGGAACCAAGGCCAGAAGCTAAAGCCAGAGTAGGCATGGATGTGTCTCTGAGATCCCTCATCCAATGGCAGCAGCTACTGGGAGAGCAGGAGAGGGATGAGCTGGAGGCACTGGCCAGGCTGATGTGCTCCCTCACACTAGGAATGGAGTTTTTCTGTGCCTGGAGACTGGACTGGGTAGAGTAGGTTGTCTGACCTAGTAAGGCAGCTCATAATAGCTAGTGAGAGATCTCCTGAAACCCAGAAAAAAACAGAATTTTGCTAGAATCAGTATAGAAATACCAATTGCAGGAACTGGAGGGTGACCCAGGCAGTTTCTGTTACTTTTTCTTCCGCCCTTGTTTCTCTAACGTCACTAGTCTGGAGCAGGTTCAAGTGATTGTGGTCCTGATTATTTTGAAGATGACCTTTGATCACACTTAATTATATCTTGATATTGCTGCACCTGGTGATCTGGTGCTGAGAAGCAAAGGCCAGGGGTTGAGCCATTTCTTTGAAGATGGAAATCATTTAATTTGCACAGAAATAACTTCATTAGAAGACCATGAGCGGCAGACCTGAAAAACTTAAAATATTTTTTTTTCCATATTATCCAGTGTTACATAGTGTTGTTCATGAAGACTGTCATCTTAGTACTCATGGCTTCAGCTGAAGAGGGGAAGTAATTCCATGTCTTCTATTCAAACCACCTTACAGAGTGGTTTTCGTGTTCCTGATGTCATTCAGTTCTTAATAACCTGTTTTGAGTGATTTGATAGAGGTAATAGAAAGTTCTGGCTTGGTTTAATAAAAACTATTCCTATGTTGCAAGTAACAGTTTTCCAAGGTTAATTGTCCACCTGTCGGATGCCTCTTTGCAAACTTTTTGGTCTTGTACCTAATGAACCCAAGTGAACATCTCTATTGCATATATATTTATACATTCATTTCATTAGGTGGCATTTAATTTTGTCTCAAAGCTTTATAGTAAATGCTCTCACTTTTCCACTGTTCCTTTGTTATAATAATAATTGATGCTACTACAAAGCAGGAAGATCTGCCAAACCCAGGAGCTATTGTATATTTTTAATGAATCTTTTTAATTTATCGGCCCTTTCTGCATCAGTTTTGGGGGGTTTGTGTTGTTTCATTTGTTGGATCTTTTTTTGGCTTTTTGATTTATTTTTTTTTAGTTTGAGTGAATTCACTGAATTCTTGTGTGGAATCTTGCAAGAGTATTTGGGGTTTGTTCATTGAGTTGGTTTTTTTTTTTTTCCTAAAAATCTAGTTAGTTTCAGTTTTCTTTTTGTAGATTGAATAGAGAGAGCTGATTAGCTCATCATAAATTGATCAGTTGTGAACTTTGAAGTTTTTTTTCTCTGGTGATTTTTGTCTAGTGATCTCTTTAAACTTTTTTTATCGTAGTGCCTATGAATATCAACTGAAGATGGAGAAACTAATGTGAAAGGGAACACACACACACACTTAAGAAAAGGGAATGTAATTTGCATGACTGACAGAAGACAATGGACAAAATCTGTCCATTGCACAGGACTCGGGGACATTGGGAGCTTAAATATTCAGGACACTTTACAGCTTGGTCGGCCAGACAGTCCCTGTAGAGTATTTCTGTAGTGGTTTTAATTGGTTTTTCCTTCGGGACTACCACTGCATCAGAAAGGCTGATTGGCATTAACTAGTCCTTTCTGTAACTCTGGGGTTAAGGAAGACTTAAAAGAACATATTCAGGAGAAAAGGACCATCTTTGACAAGTGGTATATTTATAAACAGCTTTTCCTGTTATGCTAACTTACACTGCCTTTTCTCTCTGTACCCTCCTTCAAATACAAAATAGCTAGGGGGAAACAGTCAAAAATTGTTAAAAACAGTCCAAAACAAATAGCTGGACTTGATTCTTACACAACACTTTTATTTCTTTACAGTACTAGTATAAAGGAGAGTTACCTTAACAATTTTTCTGACTTCTTATAATCTAGTTAGTTTCAGTTTTCTTTTTGTAGATTGAATAGAGAGAGCTGATTAGCTCATCATAAATTGATCAGTTGTGAACTTTGAAGTTTTTTTTCTCTGGTGATTTTTGTCTAGTGATCTCTTTAAACTTTTTTTATCGTAGTGCCTATGAATATCAACTGAAGATGGAGAAACTAATGTGAAAGGGAACACACACACACACTTAAGAAAAGGGAATGTAATTTGCATGACTGACAGAAGACAATGGACAAAATCTGTCCATTGCACAGGACTCGGGGACATTGGGAGCTTAAATATTCAGGACACTTTACAGCTTGGTCGGCCAGACAGTCCCTGTAGAGTATTTCTGTAGTGGTTTTAATTGGTTTTTCCTTCGGGACTACCACTGCATCAGAAAGGCTGATTGGCATTAACTAGTCCTTTCTGTAACTCTGGGGTTAAGGAAGACTTAAAGGAACATATTCAGGAGAAAAGGACCATCTTTGATAAGTGGTATATTTCTAAACAGCTTTTCCTGTTATGCTAACTTACACTGCCTTTTCTTTCTGTACCCTTCTTCAAATACAAAATAGTTGGGGGGAAACAGTCAAAAAACAATTTTTCTGACTTCTTGAGTGTTGGCATTTGGACTATTCATTGCTTTATGTTTGCATTTGAGGCTGGGTGAAAATATATAGAGTTGATTGATGATTTAAAAATAGCACACAGTAATGTGAAAATGAAAAAGGGCTTAGCACAAGGTTGCTTGTAGATTTGAGTGTCGATCTACATGTTGAAACTCAAAATGGGATTCACAGAGCTCAGGCACACAAACAAAACAGTCCAAGTTTGAAACAGAGAACCAAGGAAGAAAGGTATGAAATCAAATATGTTTAGGAGTTTTATCTATAATTTAAATGTTATTTAAAAAAAAAAAAAGCAAAACCAAAAGCTTAAACTGGAAGGAGTATTTCAGGTGCTAATTAGTTTCTTTAATTTTCAGCATTCTTAAATATTGATTTTAAAAAACCCCATGGTTTTCTATTTCAATGTGTTACAGATTTCAACAGCTATCTATAGATCTTGAATTTAACATTTGCCAGTGACTTAACAAGGCAGACTCCCACCCCAGTTCAGGTGTCTCCATTTCTCCAGCTTCATTATTACGTATATGTGGGGGCGGCAGGGGGAGTACGTACAAACAAACTGTTAGATCATTTCATGGAATCATGGAATTGTCAGAGTTGGAAGGGACCTCTAGAGATATCTATGATCATTTAATGACACAGGTCTCGTGGTTAAAACCCTATATTGGGCTCGAGCTCTCTTCCCAGTCACTGGGTACTACTTCTCGTCCAGTAACCTGGTCTGGTCTCATCCCTGACCCTGCTCTGAGCAGGAGGTTGGGGTAGAGACCTCCTGAGATCCCCAGTAGTCCAAATTATCCTCTAAGCCTATGATTTAGTTACGTCACTTATAATTTCAGCATCAGGCTTCTTTGTTTCCAATATGTAAATGCGTATATATTAATAGTAATATTAATAATGATAATATGAAGTGCATTGCTTTGTTTGCCTTAAAAGTAAACGGTGCAATGTATATGCATATGTGGTTTTTAGGAGAACAGTTACATGCCTTTTTTAAAGACAGATTTTTTTTTTTTTTAAGACAGATTCTTTTAAATTTTGTTGTTTCTGAATGAGTTCATTCTTTTTTTCTTAAAGAAGTTTTGTTACAAATCAAATATCTAAAACCATTTACTGATGGATGACATTGTTAATAAGATGTCTAAAATTCTAGAAGATAAAGTAACTGCTTAAAAACTCTGCCAGAGGTGCAAATACTTGCTAACAGAGTTTCTGAGGTCATCTTTAACCAGCTGCTGTCATCACTGCTCGTTCTTTGCAGGGGATGGAGTGCTAGATCTCTCTACAAAGAAAAGCGCGAGGTTGGACGAACCAAAATACGACCCATTGTGTTCTGAAAACTCAGTGTCTGGGTAAGCAACGTTTAGGACTCTCTTCGGCTTATGCAAAAGACAATCCAGGTTTCTCTTCTCTGAAGTCAGGTTTTATGTTCATAACATATTTGTATATACTGACACACACGTGTGGTTCCTCTTTTGCTTTTGAAAGAATTTTTGTCACTCATAAGTGTGTGTCTATGTATATATCATATGTTTCATTTGTCTTTTTCCTTTTTTTTCTGTTTAAAGAAAAGTTATCAGAACAATCACCAAACTTTAGTTCATGTTACTAAAAATGAACTGAAAATTGACGACATAACACCTTAAAAGTAATAGGATAGTAGAAGAAAATGTAAACATATTCTTTCAGAGCTTATTTAGGAAACTTCGATTTTGGACAAAAAAGACCATGTTAATATTTAGATTTAAAATATTCTTCAACTAACATGAACAAGTTAAATGACTACTATCTATAATATTCCTTAATGCGAGAGAGAGCAAGCAAACGCGCGTGAGAGAGAGCTCTTAATCATCACACTGATACTTACATCATGGTTCTGACTATGGTGTGTGGTGGCAAATGGTTAAATTTCTCTATTCAGCAAGAAAAAACGTTATTGCATCTGCTGAAAGCTACCACGAAAGTACTGAAAAGCATTGTTTTGTTGGATTTTGTTACGATCTCGGCATCCTCCCATCCACTAGCCATAGCAGGACCCTTTTTGTCACCTGTACGTCTTCCCGAATAGCTTATTACGAACAGGACTACGATAGCAGTATTTGTTGAATGATGTCAAATTGCATTTCATTAATTTTGCTGATATGAAGAAGTTTTAACACGAATATGACTTTGTAAGTAGAGAGCTGTGCATAGTGGCTAGAAGTTTTTAAAACGGTGTTTTATTTTGCCGAAACGGACTTGTTAACTACAGCACTTTATCTTATTGTTGTAGTAAGCCTAGTTTTGTGTAAGTCTGGGATGTTTGTGTGTAGTTATGTACTTATTGCTGCAAATTTTCTATGAGGGGGTTGACTCTTTTATTACTTGTTTAGCGGTAACGTCACGTTTCTACTAACAAAAACTCCTTCAGGATTTGGGTATTTAACGGAACGTTAATTGTATAATTAAATTTATAACAGTGTTGCTCTGCAAGCATGTGAACAAGGGAATATAGCAAGCACATGAGAATATTATCCAATACTGAGCTAGGATATAAAGTTCTTGGAAGGGCTGCTGTAGAAGCCACCGTATGATTTCTGACGCACTGTCCTACCAGAACTGTAACATTTTGCTAGGATAATCATTTAACTACCACAGCTCAAAGGCTTAAAAGTATCAGAAGCAGTGATGTTACCGAAGCAAGGAGTATAATAAAGGAGTGGACCCTTCCCTTCCATAGCTGTGTGAGAGTCTCTCATACATCAGTTTACCATCGTTTCATTCCATCCATCCAGGAGACTACACAGACACAGAGAGGACTATGTGGAAAGAAGTGCTGAGTTTGCAGATGGTTTGCTCTCAAAAGCTTTGAAAGACATTCAGTCTGGAGCACTGGACATAAATAAAGCAGGCATACTTTATGGCATACCTCAAAAAACTTTACTTCTCCACTTAGAAGCCTTACCAGCAGGAAAGCCTGCACCTTTTAAAAACAAAACTCGAGATTTCAATGATAGTTATTCATTTAAAGACAGTAAAGAAACTTGTGCAGTCCTACAAAAAGTAGCCTTGTGGGCAAGAGCTCAAGCAGAGCGCACAGAAAAAAGTAAACTCAGTCTACTTGAAACCTCAGAATTAAAATTCCCAACAGCTTCCAGTTACCTCCACCAGTTAACTCTACAGAGAATGGTCACTCAATTTAAAGAAAAAAGTGAAAATCTACAATATGAAACTTCAAGTCCTACTGTACAATTAAAAATTCCTCAGCTAAGAATAAGTTCTGTGGCCAAACCACAGTCTGATACTGCTGGTCTTCTGGATGTTATGTACCACGTTTCTAAAACCTCCTCAGTCTTAGAAGGATCAGCTCTTCAAAAATTGAAAAATATACTCCCTAAACAGAACAAAATTGAATGTTCTGGACCCGTAACTCACTCAAGTGTTGACTCCTACTTTCTGCATGGGGACCTCTCTCCTTTGTGTCTTAATGCTAAGAATGGGACGGTAGATGGAACCTCAGAAAACACAGAAGATAGTTTGGATCGTAAAGATAATAAGCAACCAAGAAAAAAACGTGGCCGCTATCGGCAGTACGATCACGAAATCATGGAAGAAGCGATTGCAATGGTAATGAGTGGGAAAATGAGTGTTTCCAAAGCACAAGGAATTTATGGGGTACCTCACAGCACTTTAGAATATAAAGTAAAAGAAAGATCTGGAACCTTGAAGACTCCGCCGAAGAAGAAACTCCGATTACCAGATACTGGCTTATTTAATATGACAGATTCAGGGACTGGCAGCTGCAAAAACAGTAGCAAGCCTGTGTAGAATAATTGTTAGCGACTTGTTGTGTGTGTGTGTATGTATGTCTGTATACACACACCGTGTGAGAAGTACATATGCTCACTCTGACAGAAGACGTGAAATTATACAAGTTCAAAAACCACATACATGCCTTTTGAAAAATAGTTTTATTCAGGGTTTTCACTGTGGACAGAATTATAGAGTTGCTCACTTAATTCTGATAGCGTGTATTTAATATAATCCTTGTATAAATAGGTGAAAAGATTCAGGTTTTATTTAGTAGTCAATAGCATAAAGATGTTTTGGGAAAACGAGTATTTGTCATGTGAAGCATAATTTTTAATTGGTGAAGAACCACTCTACCCATCCAATAATCCATCTTATTATGGAAATACACGACCAAGGGTTAGCAGACTTTTAGACTTCACAGAATACTTGCAATAAATTGTAAGTAACTCAGATTATACAAATCAAGGGATTTTTTGGAAAAGCTAGTTCCTCACAAGGAAGTGGATTTGTGAAGTATTAGTAGAATATAGTACATTCTGTGAAAGAAAAAAAAAAGTTCATCGTTACTTAAATATCCAATACAAGTAAGAAAAACATTTCATTACTAAAAATGTGTGTTTAGCAGGCATAAACTGCATTTTTTTATCATTTTAAGAAAATTTTGTTGTTGGTTTAGAAAGAAATTGGTGTTTACAAAGTGTACACTTATGAAACCTGAGAAATTACTGTAGTTATAGAATTATTAAATATGAAATAAGATGGAATACTAAGAGCATAAAATAATTTAAACTTTAACATAATTTTCCTTTTTAGTTTGACAAGTAAGGTAACTTGTAAGGTTTAAGAAGAGAGTTGGAATGCAACTTAGAGCATGTTCATAATGTGCACAGAATGAGCTTGAGAATGGTTTGGGTTTGTTTGGTTTTTTTGTTGAAACGTGCTGGTTAGTTGATGTTATGACTACTTAAAATTTATTTAAGGATTGTGTCACACTCCTATTGAAAAACCTCACTGTAACTGTAATGTATTTGCTGCTGTGACATTTCAAAACATTTTCAGTTTATCAAAAATGAATACCAAGTTACATTATCATTTTGCTAATAACCAAATTTGCAGTTCAGGGTCTTGATAGAAATACAAATATTAAACAGTGAAGCTGTTTTGAACTTTCAATACTAGAAATTCTTTATAAATTTGGTAGTTAGAAGTTAGGCAGTTCACTTTAAATACGTAACTTTTAATAGAATTTAAGGGAGACCAATTACCTTCATATTGCAGTTTTTACATGATTTTAAAGTATTTGCATTGGACTTTATATCATACTTAATTTTTTGGTGTAATATCACAAAGTATATGTCTACATATGAAGAATGGGGGCTTGCTTCATACATTCAATACCGAACATCAGTGCCCTTTTCCTCTCAAAATGTAATTTTTTCTGTACGCATCTAATTTGGCATAGAAAACGATATTTTACCCCCACTTAAATTTGCATGTGGATAGGTTAATTATATAAAGGAAACGGGACATTAGATCCATATGGGCTACATCAGGTAATTTCATTTATAAATAAATTTGCCATTAAATTCAGCGGAGAGCGGACTGCAATACCCATGGCAAAATCGAGCCCATATTTATTAACTCTACTGAAAAATAACAACTTCCATTTTAAAACGGAATTATCTTTTGAAACTGCACAACCGATGTCTCAGTTCTTTGGTCTCTCAGATTTACACTGAATCTTCTTCAGTGGTTAAGGTTTACTTGCATATTACAGAATGAATCCTTTTTTTAAGCCGAACTCTACCTGATAAACGAGGAGGTCACAAAACAGCAGGTGTCAGGGTCATCTTTCATTTTAAAAGAATTAAGCCATATTTTGTGAGGGCCGGAAGGATTAATTTGTGGAAATATCCCCACTGAAAAAATGAAGATGAAAAAACCTTAAGTGTTTCAAGATCTGTCTTTATAGAGTTTTACTTGCAAAAATTTGGGGCTTGGATACATTGCCTAATATTTGTACCGTACTGATGTTTTCTACTCCTCAGACGATGTTAGAAATTTGAGTCAGAAGTTTATATTGAAGGCAAGTTACAGCACTCTTTTTATATCATTTAAAAGATGACCTGACCAAAAAATTAACAGGATTCATAAAATCAGGGATCATTTTACTATTGACTTAACAGTACTCAGTAGTTTTGTATGTAATATTATAATTAATTTTCAACATTTTAGTACTTGTATTTATTTTTTGGTCAGAAATAGTATATTAAAATATTTTTTGATAGTTTATAGATGATACTCAACCTGTAAGTGTTTAAAGGAACAGAATTATTTGTTTCTAATTATTAGGCTAACCTTTGATTACACAACTAAGGAAAGGCAGGGAAATGTGTAGATTCTCCTTCCCCGACCCCTATGTATTCCATTAAATGTCATTTAAATTACACATTTTGAACTGTTTTATAAATTCAGTTACCAGTCACTACTTAGTAATTGACGATTTCTGAAAATTCCTGTTTCAGCAGAATTTTAAATGAAGGCGAAAGCAAGCCCTACATGCTTTCTACTTATTTGAATGTTTCTCAAGTATTTTATATTAAAAAACAGTGCCTCTGTTTTTAGAACTACTGCTCAGTAAAGCTGTTTAAACCATTTCTGGTAGCTAATGACAATTTTATATTAAATTGTATATTAACTTTAGTGAGACTGATTTTTTTAGTTGTTTACAGTACAAATACTTGTATTTGTTTTTTAATTGCAGTATTTCCATTGTCGCAGTAATTTAGTAAAACTCTGTGGCTGCCTTGATTTTTGACAGATTTTTGTTAACAACTGATTTTTAGGCAATTAGTTATATTTATGCATAAATCAATTGCACTATAATTCATGAATTATTTATTACAATATTTTCTAATGAATTTCATGTATTTGTCTTGTGTTGTAAATGTACTGTAATTCTGTTTCTTCTTTGTGTTGTTATATTCCTAAATCTGATTGTATGAATTTAATTGTTTAGTTAACGTGTTTCTACGTTGTAATTTGTAGTAAAGCACTTCAATGCTTTTGCACATAAATTTACAACACTGATGTGTGATTGATTTGCTCATTCAGTAAAAAAAAAAAAGAAAGAAACAAAAAGCTGTAACTGACTCATTTGACTTACTCCTGAGACATAAGTTTCTTAGCAGTGGCATTAAGATAAGAACTGTACAAATTAAGCACATAATGATTAATTTACTGTGAGAATTTTATATATCAGAAATAGCAGCTTTAAGGAAGGAGGATTTCTCAGTCATAAAGGGGGAGAAATTCAGAAAACTAATTTTATAACAGGTACATCCTTCAGTTCGCAGCTAAAAATTATCTATTCTGTATTAGAGATAACGTATAGCTTTTTGGGAGGGGGGGTATTTTCTTAGTAAAGTCAAAACCCAACATTTCTATGAGACAAATTTCTCTTTCTATAATAGTTGTGCGCTGTTCATCTTAGTACCTGAAAGGATGTTCTGTTCCCATTCCCAGTCTGCAAAGAAGCTGCTGGATTGATCTGTCTTGTCTGTGCCTGAGAGGACAGAGGGTAGAACTTTAGGGAAGGAAACCTGCTGGGGTTCCTCCGATAGAGCTCCTTCCTGATAGTTTTTGGGATTTGTGGAGGAGGCAAAGGTTTAGACATAAAATGATGTGTTGAAAGGCCAGGACTTTATCCCATCTCAGCCCTTGTGCCGGTTTTGGACTCCAGTCAATCCCCTGTACTGTGGAGGAACTTTGCAGCTGTGGAAGAGATAGCTCTGCCTTCTGTCAAGTGACCACTTAAGCTCTCACCTTGAGGATGGTCTAAGCTGCTGTGTGACAACACAAATTTAAAGGGCCGTCTATAGGAAGCAATCACAGGAAACTGAAATATAAATCCATGATTGTATTGAAAAGCTACTAAAAATTAGTTTACTTAAATACATGGACATCTATTTGTTCCCTAGTAAGAGCTGTTCCCAAGTGGTGACTGAGTAAAGGGTTGATGTGTTTTCACAAACCTGGAAGACCATTTGGAGTGTGGCACTGCTGCAGGAGAAGAGATGAGGTTACGTTGTCTGTCAGGTTTAGAAACTAACCCACGCCCAGGGAAAGCAGTTCATAGATGTTCCACAAGGGTAGATAAAAAGAAAGAAGTTGTCTTAGAAGAATGTTCAGTGTGTGTGATGAGCAGCGTATCACTTTATACAATGGGCTGGTGGCCACCTAGCAAATTCAAAGCAGCTTTAGGTCTCTGGAAGTTTCTTCCACCAATGAGCATATTTTAAATAGCAGTTATGGACACAGGTTCTCTACAATTAAAGCTCTCCAGTGAAGCTCCATTAGACACACCTTGCAAGCCTGAACAGAAAGATACCTGTCTAGAGATTCAGTCTAAAAAGACTAGTCCTATAGTCATCTTTTCAGCAAATTAGTATTTAACAAATTTACTGTGATTTACAAGCAAAATATAGAAAACCTAGTGCCGTGTTCATTTTTTCTCTATCTAGCCTTTCAAAACATTACTTATTTAAAGTCACGGTGGTGGGGAGGGTGATTAGGTTTTACCCATGATTGGATTGGTAGGATGAGCTTTGTTTCCCAAGCGCAGTGATACATCTCAGCACCTTGAGGCTCCTGTCGGGCTGAGTAACTCCAACTCTGCTCAGCGTAGTGGCATTTCAGAAACAGTGAAACCCTGGCAATGACCTGCCCTTGAATAATGCTGGGTTTACTTTAGATCGTAAGTGCAATAAGGGGTATTTTGCTTGTTGAGACTTCAATTATTTCAGTTTAAACACAATCACAATTTCAACTAGTACCATCACAATCATCTTATGCTTTTGAGAGTTAGTGTCGTCCAGATGCTTGAGTTTGACTAGATCCTGTTTGATGCTAAGTATTAAAGGAGAAGGAGAAAACATGAATTATTTAGCATAGTTGGATATTTTTAAGCTCTAAACTTTAAAATCCGTGTGGGACAATAAAAATACAAATTTGTTTGTATAACTTCCAATAAGAAACCTGAATCTGAAAGTTATTATTGATGCTCCGTGTGGGACAATAAAAATACAAATTTGTATAACTTCCAGTAAGAAACCTGAATCTGAAAGTTACTATTGATGTTAATAACTTTGGTATGAGCTAATTAATGAATAGATGAATCTTTATAAATACAGCATATTAAATTTTAAATTTATTTGTTCCTTGATTAATAGAGTTGTAAACCTAATCAAAATGAAATTTTTCCAAAGTACAGACTTAAATGCAAAAATTTACAGGCGATAATAGTAGGGTTAAAAAGTTAGTGTCATGTTCAGAGTTTGGTGATATGTTTAAACAATACATACTTTTCTAAAACAGAATTCTTGTAACATTTTCTGCTCATGCAATTGGTTTCAGTAAAACATTTGAATTAAGTGTTAACTCTGTTGATAGTCGCTATCCGGCATAAGGATTTTGTATTTAATTGAAGAAATATCTGTATTAATTTCTACCATGGAAAATTTTCAGCTTTTCAATATAAATGATTGATTAGGTAAGTAGTGACATTAGTTTTAATAATTTATAAGAAATTAATTAAATAGTTAAGGTAGTATTTTATAAGTGATTTTATTTTGAGTTAATATCTTTTGAGAACAACTGCTCAGAAGTCTTACTTAGATATAGGCCTACTCTGTATTTGAGATTTAAAGGATATTAACCTTTATCACAGAAGTTATTTATTCCAGTGGTGATTATCTCTGTTTGTTTAATGAAGGAATCTGTGTGTGTGTATGTGTGTGTAGTAATTGCAATGAAGAGCCTGTGATGCACCACTGCGTTTGATTTAAAAACTAGAAGGGAAACTTCCCTCTGCAAAGGGCAGTAACAGCAGCAAGTGGCTATTTTTTTCTTTTCTATCAGTCTATAAAGTAGTCTTTAAAAATAAATATTTAAATAAAAATGTCTTTAGAAGGATCTTTAGAGTATCCTGAAGAGCATTGGATACACGTTGGTGTATGAATATCTTAGGGAGGGCTTCAGGAGAGATGGGTCCATCCTTGCCTCTGCCACAACCTTGAATTGTGACCACAGGCAGGTGATGGACCCTCTCTGTGCCTCAGCTGGTGACGTGGGAGTAGAACTGAGCTTACTGGGTTCGTGGTGAGGCTTTCCTTCATTAATTACTAAGGTAGTTCAAAATATCAGAAAATTAACATTATTCTGATTGCAATTAGAGACGAGAAGCTTTTTCAAACTATTCTTTTTGTCCCTTAATTTCTCCCTAATTATTTTTCTTACGGTAGGACTGTCAGTCCTAGAGATAAGATGCACATCATTGCTAGTGACACTTGCAAGTATGATTGAATAGAGCAAATAGAACAGAACTGTTCTGCAAACTTCAGATTTTTAGGCTTGAGTTTAACCGTTGTAACAAACATTAGATGTGGTGTTTTACTGTAATTTATATTTTGTTTTGATTTGTTTTCATTTTCAGTTCAAGCTCAACAGCTGATGCAAATTCAGAGGAAACAGCTAATTTGGAAAAAGGAAAATCAACCTTAAGCAAAGTTTTGGAGTCTTTTTGTTCATATCACTGGCAACAGACTTTGGCTATGTTAAAATTTTTAATACAAGATGAAAACGTTCCTCTAGGTTGCAGTTGCAAGCAGACACACTCGGTCCACTCTGAACCTCCCAGTTCCCTCACTGAAGAGGATGTTCACATTTCACTTTGCAATTGCAATGGACACGCGCTGACAAAAAGGTGCTGTTTACAAAATCAAAGACCAAACACTTGTTTACCACCTCTGTCTGTCTGTATTAAAGATTTC
Source organism: Calidris pugnax (assembly GCF_001431845.1). Classification (NCBI taxonomy): domain Eukaryota; kingdom Metazoa; phylum Chordata; class Aves; order Charadriiformes; family Scolopacidae; genus Calidris; species Calidris pugnax. Next base: position 1,799,086 of record NW_015090798.1, on the reverse strand, counting down.
CATTCTTTGTCGTGCCAAGCTGTGGCGATCGGATGTATTAAGACAATGGTGAACAAAGCATGTGGTTCTCCTAAGGGTTGTGCCGAGCAGTCCCCCAATTGTAGCAGGCATTCTGGGAGAGGAGTGGCCTCCACCTGTTCAACTAAGGATGGTGACCTCCTGAACAGCACTAAAAACTCAAACAGATCTCGCAGCCCATCGCCGCCTCCGCTGTCGCCTGTACAGAGTAAAGAGTTTGAGTCACCGGATGGATCAGTTGTAGATTTTCCAACTTTAGACAATAACAAGCTTGAAATATCCATCAACCAGCCTCCTTCCCTCCTGCCGGCCGAAGGAAGCCGAGGGGAATTGGAGTCTGCAGGTAAAACACCCAGAGGAAGAGAGACCGACTATTCAGGTGGAACGTTGCTATCTACAGACCTAGAAAGCAACAGTTACTATATAAATTCAGAGAAGGCTGAGAAAGGTGAACATTCTGCCATTTTTCAAGATTTAATGGACCGTATTAACGAAAAGTTAAAATCAATAGACACTACAGACATAGCAACAAATCTTGTAAAACTTTCTAGCAGTGACAGGGCACCAGAAACTGATGTCAAATTAGGAGACTTCATCACCTCTCTTTTGCATAACGCTAAGGCAAGCGACTACAGCTTCATGGAATTGCTTCGCCAACACGATAAACAAATGGAAAATAACATTATCCAAACAAGATTTCGCAAGCGCCAGGAGACTTTATTTGCAATGTATAATTCTCCAGATTCACCATTCATTCGGCGACAGTCTTTGCAAATCAAGAGGGAGCTCGCAAGCCTTGATGAAACTCTCGTAAGAAAAAAATCAATTTCTGAGAGAAACGCAAAGAAAGCTACAAAAAATTTTGATAAAATATATCCGGACAAAAGACACAGTTTCAGTGTGATGGAAGATGAGGCTTTGCAACATCTTGAAAGTAATCCATGCCTGAATTGCCAAACCAAACCCATGTGCTTTCCAGGAGACCAAACAGAGTCTTTCAAACTACCTCTTGCTAATTTTCAAACCAGCTCCGGATTTCTGGTTCTTTCAGAAAACAGCACAATTGCAGCCGACCAGCCCAAACTGGCAAAAACCCACGGAGATTGGGCAACCTTCAAAGAGACTGAGCAGATTCCTCTGCAGGATGAGAGTAACGGAATCTTGAGCAGAAATAAACGGAACATTGTGCCTCCTGGGTGGTACTCTTTCTATGTAACAAACAATATTGTGTTTAGAAAGTCACCCGATGCAAAAAAGTCTTTAGAAAGTTTGGAAAAAATGAAAATAAATAAAGATGTTCAGGCTGAAAGATGCGGTGACATAAATATAAGCAAAATTGTGAGAGACACAAACCTGCAAGTTGTTGTGGAGCGTTTAGAAGATACAATAAACTTAGCCAGAAAGAATAATAACTCACTGCTGGATAGTTACAAAATAAGCCAAAAATTAAAAGGTGATGGTTACGAGCAGGTTATGAGCCCAGCTGCTCGAAGAGGCTTACCTTTCACTCTGAGCGAAACGGGATGCACAGGACAGAACTTCCTTCCACATTCACTCGTGCCAGGCAGCAGTAAAACCAAAACTCTGTGTGTGACAACAAACAGACAAGAAACAGTTATAGATCAAGAAATTAACGACGGCCTTTTAAAATCTCTAACCTTTGATTCATCCGCTTCAGCTTCCGATAACGGGGACTTGCATACAGGTTCTGAAGCCGGGGAGATCTCATCTCCCTTACACTACTCTAGCCCCATAAAGCTTATGTTTGTCTCTGAGGTCAGTAGTAGTGAAGGAGTCAAATACACTTTGACATCTGCAGCTGCATCTTCTAAAGAAAGCACAGATATCTGTTTGTTTCAGAGGCACGCCAACGCTCTGTTGGACAAGCAGGCCACGGGAGACCTTTCTGATGCCATCTGTGCCAAGGGCTGTGATTCCAGTGACAGCGATACCAAGGAGGAGTCAAGGTGTGTTTATGCGGAAGCAATGGCAACCTCTTGTCCTGTTGGTCAAACCAGCTTAAATGACTCGAAGCAAAATGATGAAGCTGTGGAGAAGTCAAGTGGTAGCAGTGAATCTGTTTTAAAAAGAAAACCCGGCAGACCAAAGAAAATAGGTCCTCAAGTTGTTAAACAGGTTAAGAGACCTATTGGACGGCCTCCAAAACCAAAAGTTGACGTGTCTGAAAGCACAGAACATAAACCTGGACTTAGCAGTGATGGCAAAAGTACCAAATGTGGTGCAGCAGTAATGGAAGAAATGAACAGCCACAAAAACATTACAGTGACAGTAGTTTTTGGGAGGTCAAGGAGGACTAAGAGACATGTTTCCGAAGGTAATCTGAACGTAATCAGCGTTCTGCCCACGCAACGCGTCGATGCTAATTTTGCCCGTGACCACAGCAAAGCGAGGCACGATGCAGGAACTGAAACTGCTTTGACTGAAATGGTGAAAGCCTTACAGAAGTCTTCTACTGAAACCCAGGTCTCTGGTTATGACTATGTCAGACCTATCAAGAGCAACCCAGCGTCGCCACATCCTTGCAGCAATATCTTACGGCCAATTAAGAAACCCTTAACCACCATTCGGAAGCCCGGTAGGCCAGCAAAAGTGAAAATCTCTGGCATTTCGGTGACCGTCAGTAGAGTTTCACCTCAGGAGAGAAAAGTGAGTATTAGCAACTGTTTGCCTCCTTTACAGCAGCAGAATGTGTTAGACAAAACCATACCACAGGAGAGAAAAAACCAACTGTGCAATAGCACGGGTCAAGCGAAGAGCACGCAGAGAGATCCTAGAGAGGATGGAACAAACAATGTCGTTACCACGATGTCAAGAAAACGTGAAATTCCGCTGAGACATTCTGCCAGAGACAGAAAACCCTCCCTGCATTTTTTACATTCATTAGCATCTTCTAGTGCATTTACTTGTAGAAGTGCCTTACTACATAAATCTTACAAACTCCATTTGAAAAAAGCTAAAGATCGAAAGGAGAAACACAGGCAATCAAATCAGAGCACAGCATCCAAAGATACCTCAGAACTGAGAAATTCAGGAAATGCAAAAAAGGATCTTAAGGATGGTGAATTCGGGCCCATTAGCGAAGTTTCATCGGATCCCATTTTTTCATCCAATCCCTCTCTCAGGTGGTGGGCCACTTCCACATCAAGTGACACTTTGTTGGAAGAACTAAATAATAGGTTTGAACAGATAACTAACACTTGGTTGCGAGTGGGGGGAAATGAGGTTGATAAATGTGTATTTGATAGAAGGGATCCCATTGAACAAGACTGTAACACCGAAATGTCAAACCCTTTAGACTCCTGCCTTGTAGAATTTGAAACGTCGCCTATAAAAATGCTTTTTCAGAAAAAGTGTAATATGAATGAACTCTGCACCTGGTTTATGCAAACGACAGAAACGCAGTCTCTCTCTCTAGTGAGAAAGGCAAACGCTCGCAATCCTTTAGAAGTAGTTAGTACTAGAGAGATAAAGATGGAAACTAAACAATCTGATCTTAGTACTTGCCCTTTCAGAAAGCACTTTAAAAAGTTTGCACTATCCTCTCCTTCAAAACCAGCAGGGAAATTACAAATATTGCATAACATGGTGAGGTCTCCGGTCTTAAGTATGAAAAGCAATTTCTCCTTAGCCAGATTAAAAAGAAATGAATTTAAGAAGTTGCAGCGCGATAGGTGGGGACAAACGAAAAAGCTCTATAATCAGGCTCCAGGAGGCTGGAAATCAAAAAAGAAAAACTTACAGTTCTTTTGCCAAAGCCAGTTGTTTAAAAGTAAAAGTGGGGAAAGCAATGATGAAATACCCAAGCTCCAGGAAAAAAATACAGTAGAAATCCAGCCCGCTCAGACTTTGGTAGAATCTCAGAGTAGCCTCTTGCCAACTGAAAATGAAGCCAGAGATGCATTTGTTCAACAGATGATGGGATCTTCTGACTTTAACCCACATCCTGGTTTAGCAAATATACTTAAGTCACATGCAGAGACAAATGGAACAATTTGTTGCCAACAAAACGTTAGAAAAGAACAAAGCCAAGATAAACTGTTTCAAAATACTTGGAAAGCCAAAACCTTTAAAGATTGTAGAATATTTCTGAGAAAAATCAACCATATCGAGCAGCACAATTCATTTAAGTTAAATAATGCCATTTATTCTCCTGAAGCTGTTGAAAGTAAAAGCAATCAGGCCTATATGGAAGAAAAAAGACATCCTCTTTTAAGGTCCCATTCTACTAAGCAAAAGGCATTAAAGAAACAAGAAAATGAAATGGAAACATCCAAAGGATCTGATTCTTCTAAAGTGACTGAAAGGCTGGATCACAGCAGAAAATTAAGTAGTGGTGTAAACCACGATGATAATCCTGCTGGTAGTTCTGAAGTTCTTATCAGAATAAACAAAAGAAAAAGTCCACAATGGGAGACCACTGATACAAATATAAGAAAAAGGCTTAAGAGACAATCATGCAGTAGTGGACAAATGGCAACTTATTACCCAAAGTACCAAGTAGGTAAGTTCCTGTTTCCCCCTTCATCTTAAAATTGCAATCTTAAACAATTGGAGAAGTCAAACAGCTAAGCACTTTGGATTTTATTTTTTTTAAATTGCATGATACTAATTTTAATTTCAGAGAATTCATGAAGCTAAACATTGTATAATAACGCAAAAAGTGCCATTTTAAAGATTTGACACCAATCTTTTGACTACAATAGGTGTGTTACGGTCTGTTACGGCTATAACACACCAAGGTGAAAGAAGAAGAGCTAATATAGTTCAGACAGACAATAAATCAAGTTGTGACAATAAAAGAGCTAATATAGTTCAGACAGACAATAAATCAAATTCTGACGTATCTGAAGTCAGTTGCTACTGGTTATTGAATTTCAAAAGGAAGAACTTAATTCCACTGTGTAGTTTCTCATATTGTGAGGAAGGGTAAATTATAAAGCAAAGCAGACATTCAATATATTAACATATAGTTATTAAAAAAAAAAGTTGTCATTGAATGATTTCTAATGTAAATCTGTAATGCTTTTATAATTCTATAGTAAAAAATAGTACTACGAACTTCTGAGAAGTATTTATTCAGAGATCCGTTTTAGTATCCATTCAATGCCAAATGAAATCTGCTGACTCTAAAGGGTTTGTGCATTGAATCCTTACAGAACAATTTAAAATACAAAATTATTCTAGACAAGTACAATACACAGTTACTATGCTAAATGCATTGCCTTGCAATCTTTTTAGGTTAGTGTGAAATTAAACCATTTTTAAAAGCCAGATATTTATAATACATTGCAATACAACTGATCTCGGCAAGGCCGTTATATTGCTTACAAAGAGGGTACACTTTTGAAATGATTTCTTCTGTTGGGTGAAGAGATCTCCTTAAACAGAAGTCTCAACTCGTTTCAATAAAATAACTAAGGTGTGAATTACTCACCGAGTGAAAAAATTCTGCAATAGGAATTAAATTACTGAAATTAAATTACAGAAGTATTCATTTGTAGAAACAATATTGTATTAGCTAATCAGATTATATTGCCTGAAGAATAAAAAAAAAAAAATTCAAAATATCAGACCAAAACCTTATGTCCCCCTTTGTATTCTATGTTGTAGAAAACTATCCTTGATAATAAACTGAAGAGTTAATTTAAGTTGTAATATAAACAATATTATGGCTCTTGTATACTTTATTTCTTTTGTGTTTTATGTGATATATAAAATTCTTCATATTAAGCTCATTCACTGTAACCCTGCTTTTCTGAAGTACACTGTTTTTTTATCTTTAGGCTATTATTTTGTGTTTAAATTCACTAATTTGGGGCCAAACTCAACATTAAAAACTTGAGTTCAAAACTTGACACAAGATTGCTGTAAAAAAGCCAGAACTAGAAAAGGAAAGGGTAACATCTATCTGTTTCTTTTTGCAAATGAAGAAAGAGCTCTCTCATACTTTTACTTCATAATTTCGACTGTAGTTGAGAAAAATTTTGCATTTGAATTATATTTCTCTTTAAACTTTTTCTTGCTATGGCAATGTAAGGCCTTTTACTGTGATATGGTCTCATGTTAGTTTTAATTGGGACTCAATTTTATTTACCTGATAACTTTCCTCCTTTAGTTTTGGATCCTTAGGAAATCTGATAACTATTTTGATGTTTTACATTATTTCATTTACAGTTTTTGTTATTTTCCCTTTTACTCATAGTTTCTCATATCAATCTTTGTCTTTAGACAGGATATGTCAAGAAAGCTCATTGATATAGGAAATGCTAAAAGACAAACAATTATGATTCTGAATTTTCTCCACGCTTGTAACCCCAAATCTGTTTTAGGGGTACTGTTGCAGTATCAGGACATTGTCTGAAACAGAAAAGGATGTTTTGTTTGGGCAGGTTGATTCAACATTGTGTGCTGTCTTCACTGGCCAAGGAAATCATAGAAGCATTTTTAGTCTACAGTATAGCTACTGGCTAAAAAGAAGGGACATGATTTCTAGCTGTGCATGCGTGTGTTTTCAAACATAGTTCTTGCATCTGGAAGTTTAATGCACATGAAAAACACCATTATCCATTCATATGTTCTTTGGACTGTATTTTTGTTGATGTGGTTATCATAAATTATATCATTGTTCTCTTGTCACGCTTGAAATGTTCTTATGTACGTGTTTATGGTCAATATTTAAAGTTTTTCTTCAAGTTTTACTGATCTTGGTGCCTTACTGAAAATTCTTGAAAGAGAGAGGTGTGGTGATGCTGTTTTATTGTAAAGTGTCGTAGCAGGTGGGCAGAACGTTGTTGTTGGATTTTCATGTATCCTCAATTTGTGTTAGAATGTGCAAGGGGGAATAAAGCAATTGAGTTCTTACGGCTCAAGGTAGTATCGAGCAACTGCAACTAGTCATGTGCTCATTGTAGCAACAGAAGAGAGTTAATAGTTTTTTCATATTTCTGTTTTATTCAAGATAAGGTGGATGGTAGAAACATTGGTCCATGTGCTGTTTATTGATACTTGACTTCAGAACTGTTGCATCAACGATGCATTTGATGTGTTGGGGCAGTTCCCTTTTACTGTAAATCTATGTTCTGAGCATTTGAATGTCTTTAGCAACACTGAAACATCATTACTGTCTGTGGTGGCAAAGAAAATTATGTAAAGATGTTTTTAGGACAGTATCCGTGTTTCTCTCCATGAGGGTGGTTCAGTGTGTTTCCTTTTAACCCTGAAGACCACATTCAAATACTCGGCCAAACTAGACCCAAAAAGGCTTCAAGAGAGACAAACTAAAATAAGAGAAACTATTATCCAACATCAAAATGGGACACGTTAAAAGACTCAATTTTAAGAATTTACAGTGTACTGAATATTTAAAAAATCTGCTCCGGGGGTGTGGGTTTATCACAGATGGAAAGGATGCTGTGGACCTAGTGGAGCAGCAGGCAGTGCTGCGTGCCGTGGTGACATGACCCACGTGTCTTCTTACCCTTCCCATCAGGGTGGGAGTTCACATAGAAAAGCTTTTAAAAATCAATTCCCATCACTTGAAGCTAGGATATTGTCTTCATTTAAGATGAACTTTTTCATTTTCTTCCTTACAATTTGGCTTTTCTTCCAAAGTGTGGAGTTTTAGAAGAAAATTTATTGTATTTGTTGGCAGAGAATATAAATTTTCAATTTTAATTTTTCACTATGTTTGAATGCTGTTTTTAAATGCTATCATAATGAGGTCAAGTTAGTTCAGTACTTAAAATGAGAAATGGCTCATCTTTGTAATCATTTCAAAGTTGACTACAAGAGTTAGGAATCCAACTGAACACTTGGTATTTTATGAGGCTAATTGGTCTCTTGATTAAGCATGTAAAAGAGCATCTGTATCAATAGATATAGACAAAACTTTTCTGAAACTTCTGTTACCATACATTTTCTTAACACTGGGAGGGAAAATTTTATTTTTACACATCAATATTAGCATGGCATTAATATTCCGGTATTGTTGCTTATTTGTCTTACGGTGGTGCAACCCAGCAGCGATAAGGTTACACCACAGGAATCACTTTCCTACTACTGTGGAAGACACTGGTCTCACACCAATGACCTAGTGACAAAAAAAAAGAGTGTTTTTAGCAAATCTCCAGCTCTCTCCTTCACGAAGGAGAGAACATTCTACACTCCTGATGCAGAACACGTTTAAAATACTGGGTTGGGTAAAATGCAGAAGAGACTTACTGTAAGTCATTGTAGCTGTTGGTTTTGAGAAATTCTTTTCAACAGCCACGTCTTAGCTCTTTTCACAAAAGCTTTTCATGGGGAGGGTACTTGGCTTCAGAATAAGTTTCACCGGCGATGCAGAGCAAGCAGATAGAAATTTCCATAACTGTAATTGCCAGACAAGAAGTTACTTCTTCACAGCCAGCCATAAAACAAAGTAAAAAAATGAATAGAAAATGTAGAAACAATATTGAAATGAATGACTGTTCTCAGTAAGTAGGCCATTTGTAATGCAGAAGTATAAAAGCAGAAGGGTAAATTTGATATATAGTTGACTATGCATGTATAATAAATCCTGACTCATTTAATGAACTTAATGGTCTCTGCCTCATTCCCCCTAATGCAACAACAGCAGCTCTGATACCACAGTCTGATCCTCCATCTTGGCTTACACTCTGGAATTCCTCTTGCCAAATGCCATTATATAGGCTGTCCTTTCCCTGTCTTTCTCTCCCATGGTGATCTAGCATGAGGTGTATAAATTTTGGGTGCTGTTTTGTCTTAAACTGTGGTCAATTACATGTTGCCTTGGGGTCTGCTGTTTCTCAGGTTCTTTTGAGGGTTCTGAGCCAAAGGTTTTTACTTTTGCTTATTTGAATAGTATGGTTCGGGTTGGAAGGGACCTTAAAGATGAACGAGTTCCAACCCCCCTGCCATGGGCAGGGACACCTCCCACCAGACCAGGTTGCTCAAAGCCCCATCCAGCCTGGCCTTGAACACCTCCAGGGATGGGGCAAAGAACTTCTTTCAAGGAACTACCTGCAAGGACATTTCTGTAGCTCATGATCATTGCATCTTTGTATAGGATTTCTATACCCAGTTTTATACATAACTGGGGTGGGTTTATCATAATTTTATTTAGTGTTGTTTTATTTTCTTTTTAATTTTATTTCCTCAAAAACTGAGAAACTCATACTTGTGCTTTCCTATTTGTTCTCTTTCCTGAGGAAATGGTCAAATTTTTCAGCTTTCTTTAGGGAACTGATAACCCTAGATCAATATGGGCAGGCTTCTGTCTTTCTGCTTAAGCTTTTCTCTAGAAGAAAAACAAGCATTTTTCCCAAGCCTGCCTAGTGCTTTTGAAAATATGACAAGTACGTACCCTTTTTAAATTCTTCTCTTCTGCTGGAGTTTCCTGCCTTAAAGCAGAGTTTGGTTGATGTTAGATAGAAAAGGACAGAGGTTGATCAGCACAGCCTGTGATGTAACTCATAAATACAGTATCTGTGTGGTCTGGCCATCTCAAAGCAGTTAATTGTACTGAGACAGTTCCACGTTTTGGTGTTGAGCTCTGGGAAAATATTCTTGCACAAGTTTTCATATATCCTACATCTATTCTTTCTTTTTCCTCCTTATTGGAGCTTTCAGCTGACTGGCTCATTTCCTCATCTAAACTCTCACTTTGGTGGTTTTTTTTCTCAATGCGTGATTTTTGTCAACATTATTTTTTATATTACTTTAATAAGTCAGACTACCTGTGTTTTCCTTGCAGTTTTCTACCTTCTTTACCTCTCTCACAGAAGCATAGAAAGTCTGCACACAATTTCAGGGAGGCTGAGCCCAAAAAGGATGTCTGACCACTTCTGCTTATGGTTTAGCTCCCATAATTAAAATGACACCATTATCATTGGCTATGTCTTCCAATGTTAGTAGCTATCCTGCTGGTTTTTATATATCATGATACTTCTATTTTCACAGCAGTGTAGCACTGACTTTTCCTTCCTACATGATCCACTGCAGCTGCCTACCCCTTTGTGACAGCTGCCTGACCTGCTCTGGTGCTTTGTCACCGTCCCCATTGAACTGTTGTTTATTTCACACCATTGATTTTATTCATTTATTTCAGTCAGCCCCTTGTCTGAACCGCTGTTCAGACCATTGCACTCTGGCTGGTCCACATTCTCTTCTCTGTGTCCTCTCTTCATACTTTGCTCTCCTTTAGTACCAAACATTAACTGGTCACCCATCGGCTTTCTTTGCTCCAAGCTCTGTGTCTGCGAGTGCCAAAGTGTACTTGGAGACCTGCACAATGACTGCAGCCCAATTTCACTCTTTTTTTGTGTTTTTTACTGCATATTTGTCATTGTGGACTTCTGCTGGTCTGTACTCTCTCTTACACCTGATAGGAGATCTGTAGTACCATATGAGCAAGATGTCAGTCAGCCTTTGTCATAGACTTCTTCAAATCCAGGTATGGAAAATCTTTTCTAAATAGCCAGGACTACTTTGTAATCCACTTTTTCTTATTGAAGACCAAGTTACTTATTTTTTATTTTTTTCCTACAGTGTAAGGATAGATTTCTTTTCTAAAATCAGGATGCATAAACATCTTTGTCTTCCTGGGTCCGGGCTTTTGGCCCAATAGCTCTGGACACTTTCTATTTGTAGAAAAGTTCCTGTTTCTGCTCCCATTCTCCTGGCAAGTTGCACATTCTGTTCCTGTGGAACAGGTCTAGCAACTTACATTTCTCTTTCCATTTTTTTCATAACTGAAGGAAGGGGACCTTTTTCTGATGCTGATTTCTCTCATGTTCTGGACATCAGTAAAAGCTGCTTAGATTATTCTTCAGTATTCTTTGAAGTACAAATAATGGTATCTGTTAGTCTATTAAGAGGATGTAATTCTTTACCTAGTGAGAAACTTCATGTTTTCTGGAGACTTGGGCTTTTTTTTCTGTGTCCTTTTGTTTGGTTTTGTCAACTTGACTGACTTTACTGTCTGATTTGTTCTTTCAACATCAGAAACGCACCATATGTGTCTGCATTGAGCTTGATCAGTTCCTTACCACAAATTAAATTTAGACAGTAGTTTCACAAACTTTTCTGTGCCAGCTCATCTACTCTCCTGCTCTACTAACAGCCACGTGCTCCTTTCTGTGCTTCTGTCTTTTGTCATGGTTTATCTCTGAGCAGGGCAGGTTGTTTAACTTGGCTGTAGCTCTTTCTTCGGTGATTGGTCAGGCTGAGAGTTGGGCTTGTTCAGCCTGGAGAAGAGAAGGCTCTGAGGAGACCTTATTGGGGCCTTTCAATGCTTAAAGGGAGACCTACAGGAAAGATGGGACAAACTTTTTAGTAGGGCCTGTTGCCATAGGACAAGGGTAAATGGCTTTAAACTAAAAGAGGGAAGATTTATTCTAGATAAAAGGAAGAAATGTTTTACACTGAGGGTGGTGAAACACTGGCCCAGGTTGCCCAGAGAGGTGGTAGATCCCTGGAAACATTCAAGATCAGGTTGGAGGGGGCTCTGAGCAACCTGATCTAGTTGAAGATGTCCCTGCTCATTGCAGGGGGGTTGGACTAGATGACCTCTAAAGGTCCCTTCCAACCCAGCACATTCTGTGATTCAATGCTGGACTTTAGACCGGCTTTTCTTACTGCATCCCTACCAGTAGCAATGGCCTTGATTTAACATCAGCTTAGGCCTTAAAATCCTTTCCAAAGCATAAGCCTGTATGTTTCTGCTTGGTTTTGAATGTTTCATATAGGTTGTCAAGCCATTAGTAGTAATGTGACTCCATCCTTCATGTTTTTCCAAGCAGGTCTTATGTAGATGTTACTCTTTGTTTTCACTTTGCGGCTCAGGGTAGAATACTGCTAAATTGTGGTCCTGCTAGGAATTAGAATGATAAGATTTTCACGTTTCATGTTAAAATACGTGCACACATAAAAATTAAGATGTTTAGGGAAATCAGTCTTTTGAGATGAATCTTGTCATAGGTTCCTCTTACGCAAGGTGCAAATTTCACTGATATGCAGAGATTAAACTTGATATTTTACTCCCACAGGCTGGCCCTCAAAGTTGTCTATTTCAAACTATTGAAATTTTGATTATTTGCCTCAAATGATGAATTGGTTTCTTGTATATGAAATGGAAGCTGAAAACGTCCAGATGCTGTAAGAATACCATATATTTTAATTAATAATAAAAAATTGTCTGATTCTTAATCAGATGGTTCTTTTTTATCTATGTGTCATGTTTTCCATTTGCAATGGAGGCCAAATTTGGGAGAAAAAAAGAATAGTTAAAATTATGTTTCAGTGTTCCTATTGGGGGACTTAACATAAATTTCAAAACATTCAGTAACATTTACTTTTAAAATATAATAAATTTATTTACAATACAAATATAAATTTAAGAGCTATAGTTACGGTATCCATTCTTAAAACTAGTGGTGTTTCTGGTGGTGGTGTTTCTTACCTGTCTTTGTAGTTTAAAGTTCGAGACCTGTGTGTTTGAAGAAATTCTTCTTTTGTATATCTTATTTGTTCCTGAGACATTTCATTATTTATCAGTTTACTACTCACAGCTGGTTTTAAATTATATTTAAGTAGTAGAAATTTCAGAAAAGGAAATGACTTACTTGCAAATTATTGTTTGACCTTCCTTAATTCAGAAGTCTGGTGGCTCATAAACCACCCAGGGACTGTCTCATCGCATTTCTGAGATGATCTCCTCCCTCCATAATATGATTGCATTTGTAATGTCAAAAAACCTATTATGAATTAAAGATTTGAGATTAATCCAGCTCAAATGACAAGATTTATTCAGCACAGGATTGAGATGGTGGCATTCTGTTTCCTCTGAGAGCAGCCCGAACCAGTGTACTTGGGGCTGCACCTCCGAGCCTTAGCCTTATTGTACCTCGTTCAAGACCATTTTTAATTTTGAGTAAGTAGAATAAAAATAGCGAAACTTTTTTCTGTTACAGGATGTTTCTAAGGCAAATACAACACTACTTATCTGCACAACAGGCGTTTAGGGTTTTTTTAAATTTATTTGCATGCTACTGGCTTTGTATAATGGGTAGAAATTAGGTGGGGTTTTTTCATGGAACTGATGGTCAGAGGCAGACTTGTTTCACAGCAATGCCTAGATGCTAAGAATTAATTACATTCATCATAAGATTAATGATGCTTCCTTTCAGCTGATAGATTCTTAGCTGGTTTTTATTTCCAAGACCTTTGAAGACAGTGTGCTGCGAACCATTTGAGAACATAGGACTATTTTTTTCTTTAACAGGTTTAATACTAGCATCACTAGAATATTGTGCCCTAAAATTTTACTACTTTTTCAAACCCATTTCAGGGACAGCTTACATTAATACTTTACTTCCTTGTTCCTCGAGAACCCTGTGCCTTCTGTGGGCTGCTAAATAATCTGCATTACCACAAAATATAGTGATTCTTGTCAAAAATATCAGAGATCTAAAAAACTTCCAAAGTCAGGCTGCTTTAAATAATTACAACTTAAACAGGGGGCAGGAATGTTGTCAATACTTAAACTTGTCAACTTACGTTCAGGTCTGTCCTATGTCCTGGGGAGCCATCAGGACTGAGCTCTCTACTTCATGGCTGCACGAGTCTGATTAGGTCCTTTTTTTAATACTTGTTTCAATTCCCAATTTCTGAAACTCTTGTCATCTGTTCCACTTGCCAAACCTTAACCTGAAAATGCATTCTGTTCGGTTTTACGATTGTGCTGTGTTCTTTGTTGATGAATTACTGATGTAAAAGGTGCAACAAACATCCACTGCTATGTCATTCTGTCTCTGTGCAACTTAAAGCTTGAACCTGTGTGACTATTTCAATATAGAGCTCCAGGAAATACCTACCAGTAAGCAATTCCCTCTCACTGCTGTGCCACAAGTGCTCAGCAAATTCCTACTGGCCTCTCTTAGTTATATTTCTTATGTATTTCATTCCTATTTCCTTCTTCTCACTCCCTTCCCCCC
>NW_015090798.1:1678806-1784631 GCF_001431845.1 Calidris pugnax | reverse complement strand
CCCCCAAACCAAGAAGACATTTCTGAGTTAGTGTGAAGAGCAAAAGAAACTTTTCCACCATAATTTCAGTCCGGGACTATGGCCGGTTCTGACTCCTCACCTCACCTTTTGGTCTCCAGTCAGTTCACCTCCTGTCTTGGTTCTGTCTCCTGCACTGTTGTATTTCTCTTGGTGCTCCAGCTGCCTTAAACTCAGGTCTTATATCTAATTTTTAGAAGACTCCCTGGATATTGCCTATCTTCCCAGCTTGCTTTGCTCTAGTTGAGGCTGCCATCTATGTCCAGGGCATTTCTTTTTCTCTCTCTGATTCCCAAATGGGTTCCACCCACTCAGCTGAAAAATAAGAGAATCCATTTGATAAATGGAAGTGAGACCTTTCTTCGTAGATTACTTTGTTGTTGCATCTTGGCATTGTGGAAAGATGCGTTTAAATTTTAGAGACACTAAATCTGACTCTACCCACTTGATTTACTTTAATTTCACTGTATGTTGCATTATCAAATCAATCTCTGCTGGAATGAATGCTGAAGCTGCTATAGTCATTGTAGATTTTAACCTAATATATTCCACTATTTCCTTTTCTGGGAAACATTTGAGTAGTTTGTACTGAGAAAATGTTTCTTATCCTGCTAAAGTTGTACTATTTCTACTCAGTATTTTTGAAACCTTTTTGTAAAAGCTTCAAATCAGTGCTATGGATCAGGAATGCTCTTACTCTTTCTAAGGTGCCCATTTGCACATCGCTGAGGAGGATGTTTAATAAGTGCAGTTTGCAGAATTTTTGTCTGACAGGAAGGTAAAAAGCAGTTTGACCGAATTTTCCACTAGTTGGGAAGGAGACATTTTTATCTATGAAGTAAGCGTTGCAAAAGCTTTAGAGAAACTTAACTTGACAGCGACACTTTCACAGTAATTTTACAGCACACAAACACACGTTTGATGGTTACCTCTTTGACAGGAAATGCTGAGGAGTCACCAAACAGATAAGAAACGTTTTTCCCTATTCCTACTTTTCCTGCATGGCCTTGACATGTTGTAGACACAGATTAACTCAGCAAATGTCTGGACTTGAGGCCAGCCACATTTTTTTTAACTTTGTCATTTTCATAAAACAGGTGTCAAATTCCTCTTTTTTTGTGAAGACCACAGATCCAAACTGCACAGAAAATAAGAAACTCAAAGCATATTATTTCCTTATTGTGCCTGGTGGCCTGTCAACTTATACAGTATTGCTCTCACATCCTCCTATTAAAAACCAGTATTTCTGTTATCATAACAATGATTTGGGTAAAATTAAAGAAACACAAAAGTTCACCAAGCAGTTTTAACTGAAGTGTGGAAAGGAGCAGGGTTTTCTTTAGCTATCCAGACCATGGGTAGGCCCCTTGTTGCTTGAATTCAAAGACCTTTTAATTTCATTCCTTTTGCTTTCATGAGAGGAGGAAATTTTTGTGAAGGGAGATGATCCGTTTAGGTCCCAGCAGCCTGGAGATGTAACCACACGTAGGACTGTCTGCTTAGCCAGGGGAGATGAGGCAGGACTTCAGTGCCCATCAGCATATTCTGATTGGGCTGCAATGACTTGTTACAATATAATAAGCACTCACCTCTTTTTCCAATGCTGTTGAAAGACTGTGCTTGTGATACCGAGCGGTGATGCAGCGCGTGCTAAAGGGCTGCAGAAACGCACCATTTAAAGCCCTGAGATTTTTTTTTTTAAATTGCTATTGTCTCAGTTTTTTTAAAAAAAAAAATTTACTTTTTAAGAAGAGACAAGAATGGTCAGGATCAGTTATTGACACTCTGAAATATGAAATCTTTTAAACTAAGCGGTAAATATGTTACCAGCACTTAAAGAGTAGTTGAGAGAACAAGGGCACAGAGAGTAGTGTAATTAAAGATGAAGAAAAGCATTTTGATTTTCAAGAAATAGCATTAGTTTATGATACAAAAAAAATAAAGGCTATTTTATTATTTTTCCCTGGGCTTTTAGCACTGTTGGCCTGTCTTCAAATTCACTACTGAAAGCTGAGCTATTGAATATTCCATGTTACAGCAGCACCTGTAGCTGCCTTCCACAATGACATGCACGGAAGCTGATTAACTGCATCAGTCCCAAGTGAACAGAAACAAAACAGATGATAATTGCTGGAATAGCAAACAGATGGCTTCAGAATTGGAAATTTTAACCTTTTTAGAGACCATTATACAAGATCAGTAAATGCCTGTTGTCTGGGAAGTTAAAGGGACCGCCGTCCTCTCACTGGGGTGCTCCAGGAGGATGCGGAATAAAGACTCTACAGCTGAATCCCAAGCGCTGCTGAAACAGGCCCCATGGCTTCTGGCAGCACCGGGCTGGAACCCCCAGCTTTTCCTGACAGAAATTCTACTGCTTCTATTTAATTTTGCACCTTAATTACATTCTCTGCTTTAAAAATACTCTTTATATACACCATTTTCATACCTCGTTATATTTAACAGCTAGAAAATAAATTACTACAGGTAAAAGAATGAAAAGTGAGATGAAAGACTGGGTTTGGCTTCTTGGTTAACAAATATATTAATGTAGAAGTGTTCAGGGCCAGGCTGGATGGGGCTTTGAACAACCTGCTCTAGTGGGAGGTGTCCCTGTCCATGGCAGAGGGATTGGAACTCAGTGATCTTTGAGGTCCCTTCCAACCCAAACCATTCTATCATTGTATAATTTCTATCAAGGTAAAATTTCCTAAAATACTTGAGCTTTTAATGTGGATATTACTCATACTGGGGAGCTGAAAAAAAACATTAACATTTTTCTATTCCTGTTTTTATGCATTCACTTAAAATGCCAAACTCTCAAGTTTCCTAGAGTTCTTCTGTAAGAGGCAAATTATTGCATGATGGTGACCAGCATCTACTTCAGTTTTCGTTTTGCAGATTCAGTCCTGCCTTGCACAGAAACCCGTACAAAACCTAAAAGATAATGAGTGGGACAGTCCCTCAGAGAGGGAAACCACCGCTGTCCACTACTCAGGAAATGCTGTTTGGCAGCATTGTCACACTCAGCCTTTTTCATTTGCAGCAAATGGGAAGGAATTACAGTCACAACTACACCAAATCTTAGTACACGCTCTGTTATTGGGAGTGGGGTTGTTTGGAAAACAGGCCATAAGGGTTTAGTACAATTCCTAGTTTATACACAGAAGGAACACACCAAATCACTGCAGAAGCCTGAACCTTTTAGCTTTTTCTATCTGTCACTTGCCCAGCATTAAACAAAGTTTACGTATCTACTGCTTTAAAGATAGTGGAAATACTGTTCTGCAAAGCACTTTGCAGGCATATACTGCTTCACAGTTTGCAATTTCTTGATTCCCAAGGCATTCATCTTCCTTTCAGACAACAAAAAACCCAAACAACCACCTCCCAAACAAAACAAAACAACCTTCCAGCCCCATCTCTTCACTTGGCTGTTGATTATTTCTGTTATTTGCTAAGAATTAAAGTTTTGCTACCTGGTCTCTCCTGTAGCACACCTAAGCAGCAGGGGTGAGGAAAGCTGCGAGACCTCAGGAGTCAGCCCTAGCACCATCTCACATGCACATCTCACCCATGGCTTTGGACTTTCCTTGCAGCAAGTTGGTGGAGGGCAAAGGTTCCAGGCTGAAGAGGTGGTGAAGTCGTCTTTAGTGGTGATTAAAATCTTCTTTGCCACCTGCACTTGCACTGCTTTTCCTACGGGAAGGAAAAGATCAGAGCAACAAGAGTGTGTGCAGACCTGGAAAGAATGAAGGAAAAGGGTACAAGACAAAAATAAGACAAAAGATAGAGGCAGAAGAGTAAGGACACAAGGAGAGGCAGACCATGGGAGCAGCACCCCAGTTAAGGAGGGATAGGCACTAGGATCAATACATTAGAAATGTCTGTCTGAGTCCATGGCAGAAAGGCAGACAGCCAAAAAAATTAAAACTGTGTTTTGGATTCTCTGTGAAAAATAACAATGAATTGTCACTCTAGTTATTACACAAGCCATCTTTCCCTCTTGCCACGACAGAGGAAAGTTTAATCAGTCAGTCAACAGTATTTCAGTAACACAAGGTACTACATTTCAGGTTAAAAGGCTTATAATTACTGAATGTCCTCAGGCTGTTCACCCACAAACACTGAACCTCACCAGATTCAATCCTTGATAATTTGCACCCAAGTCCTGTGGGGGACCTGGTTTCCTGAAATGCAGCAAGTGAGAACCATCAAGAGATATTCTTGCTACTTAAGCATCCCTTTGAGAGAAGAAATTGTGTGTGAGTAGTTTACAGCATGATCAGTACCTCCTGCCCTTATTTGCAATACATAGAACTTTACTTTTTTTATCTCAGTAATTAGAAATATTTCCAACTCTGTATCATTCTTGAAATCTTTGAAAAGAATGGTGAGAAACAATGAATTGCACATAGGACACAGATCATGGCAGGAAGTAGGCAGTTGAAAAAAAAAAGCTAGCAGGGATGGAGAGGTTTGAAAGGAAGATTTCCAAATTCTACCTTCTTGTCTTCTGAGGGTGCACAATTACAGCACTTTATATATAAAGGAAGAAATGTTTTAGGCTGAGGGTGGTGAAACAGTGGAACAGGTTGCCAAGAGAGGTGGTAGGTGTCCCATCCCTGGCAACGTTCAAGGTCAGGTTGGAGGGGGCTCTGAGCAGCCTGATCTGGTAGAAGATGTCCCTGCTCATTGCAGAGGGGTTGTACTTTTAAGGTCCCTTCCCCTGTGATTCTATATGGCAACAACAAGAGTAGAATTCAATCCACACTTACGTCTTAGTCTGCTCAGTGATCCCCACAGAGGACTGAGTTTCTTTCCCTTCTTGTATTACTTATTTTCCTAGATTTGAAAGAAAATTAAAACTGTCTTTATGTTAGTCCTTCCGTGGCTGCACTACATTAACCATGTCAGCAAAAAACCCAACCTCAAATTCTTGCCCAGTTCCTGCTCTCTGTTTTTCCAGCAGTCAGCTAGACAGGAATTAAGAAACGATTGCAGAACAGACCTTCCCCTGCAGAGAGGGTGACCTGGGACGGTCCCCACGAGTGACCAGGACACCTCCGCTGTCCAGGACACACCAGGACACAAACACCAAGCCCCATCTACTTTCACAGCACAGAGAGCACAGCACAGCCAGGTTCTGATCTCAGTGTTTCTGGAACATACTGCAGTAAAACAACAACAAAAAAACCCAACCCCAAAATCTGCCACCACCTCATCTTGCCACTTATCAGTTTGCTTCCTTGCAGGGGAAGAGGAAAGTGTACTAAACTTCTTCTCATTTTTTTCCCCTCTCCCACCCCCGCTTCTCTTCTCACAGCACGCTACAAGTGAAAGTCTCGGAGCCGCAGAATTCAATAGACATGAACACAGAAAATGAACATTTGAAGTCCATAAAGATGTGCCTTAATCAGCCCACTGAGTGGAATCTGAGTTTTTCAGCAGCATCTCTCGCCAGCTGTAAAGTTTTTAACCAAAATCTCAAAACCGATGAGAACAAATAGATTGCAGCTGTTCTTGCACTATTATTTTGTACATTGTTCCTGATTATTTTTTTTTCTGCTGAATAATAAGCATTTATTACATTGATCTTGAAATGATCTTGTGTGATTTGGCTTTATATTACTACTAGCATTATTCATTTTGATGTACTTATGTACTTTTTTTTTTTTTTTTTTTTTTTAAATATAAAGTTTTGCATCTGACCATCATGAAATTCTTGCAGTACAAATTTATAACAGAATCAGATGTTCCCCTTTAATAGTATTGTGATTTTTCTATGTTCTTTAATTATTATTTCCCGATTTTATTTTTGTGCACGAAAGTTAATATACTCTGTAATTTGTGGCATAGGTCGCCATGTAAAGATTTATGGTAATAACCATTCAAAGGGATCTGTAACAGGTGGAGACCGACTACCTCGAAGCAAAGCAGTAGAAAGGTAAATTATCTGAGGAGATCTCCTTCCCAAAGGGATTGAAATGTACGGAAGAACCGGTCTGTTTCTGCAGTACGCTTTCATCTTCGTTTATCTTGAGAACTTTGGTGTGACAGTGTTTAATGACCGTAATGTCTACGAGAAAGGCCAAGCCTGCAGGAGAATCTCTTGAAAGATTGTCATTCAACCAATCTGTATCTGCACTTTTTGAGGTTTCTGCTAAATGGTCTTTCTTCCCCTTTTGTTTTATGAATTTATGCCTGCCACCAATTAAAATGGATGTAAATGCTCTTCCTATTTCATTTTTTTTCCGTGTACTTTGGAAATTCAATGTAAACATCAAAATTTTAAACTCTACTCAAAGAAGTAGTAAACGGTTGTAGCTGACGACATTATAGGCAACTCAATGCTCAGATCAGCTTTAGCGAGGTTCATGTACTTCACTCATCAAAACTTTATTATTAATAGAGCTATAACAAAAGTGTTAGAATAAAACCGTATGATCTATTTCTCTTTTCTGGAGTCATACATTCAATAGCTAGAGTAGAGGTTTCTTAATTCAATTTCTTAAGAAGGTGTCTGTCCTTTACTTGCCAAGAGCTAATTTTCCAGAAGGAAATTTCCTTAGAATACTGTATTTTATAAAAGAAAGGTTTTAAGGATTCACTTCAAATTATAATCTTACTTAACAAAATGAAGATGCAATTCTTCTGTAAAGACATTTGTTGGTTTGCAGGTGGAATCCAGGAACTGAAATACAAGACCGTTGTGAATTCCATGGTGTTTCACAAGATCCCACCAGGATTTTGAGTCACTGAAGTGTCAGACAGTGGAGAATGTGATGAAAGAGAGAATATTCCCCATCACACCACACTGTCTAGAGGGTCTTGATGTGTCTTAACAATTAAATGCATTTAGATTTTATGGGACAAGAAAGCAAAAGATAATTAAACTTCCTGGGGAAGAGAGACTGAAGTTTATTTACTTCAGTGGAGCCCCACCAAAGCACAAGGGACAGTAAGGAGTCACGGCTACCCAAAAAGGGACATAAAAACAGTCCTACAAACAGCAGAACTAACACAGCCAGTATCTTGTTCGTGTGCCCAGAAGAGGGGATTGCCATGTGGATTTTCTCATTTCAAAGACAGAGTAAATACCAGAAGTCTCTGTTACAGGCATGTCTCACCTCCAAGTTTTCATTAACTTTTGCCAATTATGATCTCTTCCTTTGTGTCATATTGAGTTTCAATTGGCTGATGAGTTCAGAAGTTTTCAGATGGGAGTCAGACACAGGCATAACTCAAGCTCAATAACCACTTCCCTAAGTCACACAATAAACAACTAAACTAGAAAAAGAAATGTTCTTGGGGCAGCACTCACCCTTCAGCTTGAGATAGCGACCGGCCAAAGGAGACTCTTACCAAGAGAAAAATCTTTTCATTTCTCTGAAGAGACTGATTAGGCAAGCAAACAAGAACAATCACAGATCGGTTTTTAAGAAGCAAAAACTAATGTAGGAATAAACACTGGACTATTTTAAGTTTGATGGCAAATGACCATGGCTATTTTATCATTATTTAACATGGAATGAAGTCTTCTACTCCAGGTCAAGTTTGGCTCATGCACTCCTGACATCCTGCTGTGTTTAGCCAGCAAAAAGAGAGAGGATGCAGAGTAATTGTTCAGAACAATTAAGCTGTTTTTAAGTCAATTTGAATGTTTTAGGGATTAAAATCTTATTCCTTAATTAAGGACCCAGAAAGTTAGGTACCTTCAACCCATAGAATTAAAGTCAATA
Source organism: Calidris pugnax (assembly GCF_001431845.1). NCBI lineage: Eukaryota > Metazoa > Chordata > Aves > Charadriiformes > Scolopacidae > Calidris > Calidris pugnax. The sequence continues at coordinate 1,776,874 of NW_015090798.1, read as the reverse complement.
AAAATCACCAACATTATATTAGCTAAAAAGAATAACACGTACTAAGTCAAGATTTTTCACTGCAGGTAGTAAGATGCTTCCAGACATGGCTCCTCATTACCTTTGGATGTACTCTATTGCCACCACATGCAACTTTCTCAGAAAGTCAGCTGCATACATTTAAACCTTCATTATTGCTAATAATCAGCTTTGAAAAATATGGGACACATCTGAACATCCTACCCTGCAATTAAGCAGCCATCCCTCCTCAAAAGATGAAGAAATTTAGTAAAAGCATACCACATTTTCTATTGCATAGAATACCCTTCCCTTGACAGGGAGCAGGGCAAGGGAAGAGCCCAGAGGGGCTAGAAATTAGGTGTCAGTTGCTGGTCAAGTTTCTAGCCTGAAAGAGGATCACAGGGTAATTCAGGCATAGAAGGACTTCAGGAGGTCCACAGGTCCACATCCTGCTCAAAGGCTGGCCAACTGTGAGGTCAGAGCAGGTTGTTCAGGACTTTACCTAAATCAGGTCTCAAAAACCTAGGACAGATCCTCCTCAGCCTCTCCCAGCAGCCTCTTCCAACTGCTCTCAACCTGTCCCACTGCCTCTTTCTCCTTATATTCTGGTCCCAGTTTCAGCTTATACCTGTCATTTTTCATCCTCCCATCATGCACAATAACGAAGAGCCTGGTTCCATCTCCCCAACAAACTCCTTGTAGGGAGCTTGGGGTCCTCCCAACACCCACAGGCTGAGCAAGCCCAGCTCCCTCAGCCTCTCCCCACAGGGCAAGCACCCAGCCCCCTGACCAGCTTGGGGGCCTCCACGGAATTCACTCCAGTTTGTCAGTGTCTGTCTTCAATTTATACACACCAGTGAAGCCACATCCACAGCAGAGACATCCACTGATCACAAGGTGACTGCAGAGAAACCTCATCTTTCAGTACAGCATTCCTAAAGAGATGCCAGAGACGGAACCTGCATTTGTGGCAAGGCACAACAGAACAACAAGGTGGCAAAACGGAAGGTCTTTAATTTATGCAGGAAGGCATTCCCAGGGAAACCTTTGTAAAGTTTTATTGCTCCTGCTTTTCCTAGAAACTCAGTTTAACCAAAAATAAGAGTGGACTAGCAGCAGGTGTTGAAAATATATTAGTGGCAGAAAAACAAACTACTCATAAGAGTGAGGGTGAGACAGAACTTGTAACTGAAATAATAGTAATTAAAAAGAAACACCCACAAACTAAACATTAAAGCACAAGTGAACCTCTAATTGACAATCAACTGAGAAAAATATACTTCACCCTTTTGAATTCTGTTCAGGCAGCATTCAAGGGGACAATGTCTCTGATCTCCAGTGTACATAAACTAGAACCCAAGTTGGGGATTAGAAGAAAAGAATTATCAAGAGCAAGCTCAGGACTTCAAAATTCTGTTTAAAATGATGAATAAAAATAATTCACCACAGTTACATAAGCTTCTGAATAGCAAATATCTGCAGAAAAGTGTGTCATGGCATTCTGTGGTTTGACAAGTTTCCAACAAAAACTGTAAGGGAGGAAAGGCACCACAATCCTGTCTGTTTTCTACACGCAAGCTTGAAAGCAGCGTAATAGCTTGGGTGTTCCACTGTGGGAAGGCTGCTGCTCACTTGTGGCCCTGAGCCCTTTCTGAGAATGACCAAACATCATTTACAGCACCTTACCTTTTTTAAATGCCAGTTCCCTAGAAAGCTACATTTGGCATCAGTCATCGAGATGCGCATGTGGAGCCATCCACAGGACAGGAGTTTTCTCTGACTGCTTTGGAAGTTACCTACATGGTAACAGAGACAGAGGGGATTGACAGAGTGTTTCCAAAAAAAGTCCAGCATTTCCAGAGTCAATCTGCTCAGCCACCAACCACTAACTGCAGTTTAAAGTCAATCTTCTATTGTCTCTGTAAAACTCAGGACTATTCCTACATAAAGGGCTATGAACTTCAAAGCTACAAAAGGCCCCAATTGTATGCCACTTTAAAAAGACAGTCCAAAAAACCTTATAAAGTATTCCGTTTTTTGCCCTTTCTGTACTTAAGTAGTCCTTTCCTTATTGGATCTTATTTTGTACCACAAATATATTTATCCTTTTCCAAAAGCATGTTACTGATTTTATATAACAAGACCAAGATCAGTAGCAGACTTCCAGGCTTAGGTTTGTAGAATCAGCAACTCAGTTTTACCATTTAAAGTTTGTTTTTTACTACTTATTACCACTATTTAAAATGAAGTGGACACATACCTGCAGGAAGTAGAATTAATCTTAATTGTGAATTCTATTTTAGGTTAACACGAACAGCAAAGCCTGGTCAGCAGAGGCACAGGCTAATAAAGGAAGAAAAGTAGGTGCATTAAAGGTAGGTACATTCAAAATTGTTGCCACCACAAGCAACCACACCAGGTCACACATTCTGGCCAAATATGTTAAGCAACAGAACAGCTTTAACTTTGACAAGTCCAGGCTGGATGGGGCTTGGAGCAACCTGCTCTAGTGGGAGGTGTCCCTGCCCATGGCAGGGGGGGTGGAACTCCCCGATCTTTAAAGTCCCTTCCAACCTGAACCATTCTATGGTCAAGTACTTACCAACAACAACAAGTTTTGTTCAGGTAAAATTTTAATTACATAAATGATTTATTACATGAATGATGGACTTCATATCGGGAAAATCATCAAAAGCATCTATTTAAAAAAAAAGTAAGAGTTCCTAGAAAATTCTAAAATTATGATTTTAGTATTAAAAAAAGAGTTAAATATGACTAAAACCAAATCAAGTCTTATTTTTCTATTCTGATGTTAACTACCAGCATTAGCAAAGGCCACTTTCTCTCCTTTTCCCTTCATTGATCTGCCTCCCTGTTCAAAAGTCCTGAAAGATTCATTCTTGTCAGTGCCGCTGTTTTTGCTCGTCGTGAAGGCCTTGAACTTGACACTGGGACTGATTCTGGAATTTCATCACCACTGAAATGTAAAATATTTTAAAGTAAGGCAAAAAGACTATGCAAACTGAAGAGTTTTTATATTAATAAACTTGAAATATGGTCTGAAAGAGCAAAAATACTTCTTCCTAATTATTAATTTTTGAGAAGAATTATTAACCCTTTCCAAGTGATATATAGCAGCATCAATAAGTGTTAGCAGTTGCAAAATAAGCAAAACCCCCAAAAGATTAGGTGGTTTAAAGCAAACACACCCAAGATGAAAAAGGGAATGATTGACCCTGGTTCCCTAAAGTCCATTGATTGCTTGAGAAAAAATGAGCACAGCTGAAAACTGAAAATTACAAAGATAATGTCATTTTAATGCTTATGTCCTACAAGATCATAAGAAAAGGAATGCATTGCGTACATTCACTTATCAGTCATTTCTAGAAGCTTATCAACTACATGTTAAAAAACAAGCAACAAAAATGGGGAAGGGGAAACAGAATTTAAATTAAAAAATGATTCCTCCACAGAACAGTTATTAAAAAAGCAGAAAAAGTGACTGGAAGAAGAGTAATAATGTAAGCCAAAAATCTAAGTTTTGTCGGCTGGAATGTATATTAACTCTACTCACAAAAGGTAGGTTAAAAAAAAAAAAAAAGAATTACAGGCTTTCAGGCAATGATAATAAAATGTGAAGCTGACAAACCTGTGATTGTTTCAAAAGTATCAGTTCAAATAATTATTTTTTTCCTTAAATGTTTATCTGTGTATTAGCAACACAGAATAGTAAAGATGCTGGTTTTGGAAAGGAAAACCATTTGAATTAGATTTCCTTGCTGGAACAGAGATTGTGATTTTGACAGTGGAGGAAAAAGGATTTACCTTTCACTACTGCATTTCACAGTCGCACCAGTTTTCCTTCTGCTCACAGACCTCACTTCCGCTGCTGCTTTCCCTGGTCCTAAGTAGAAGCAAAAGTCTCTTTTCATATCATGATACCATTTCTTTTCTTAAACCAGTTCTGTATCTTTCTTCAATGTTTGATATCACATTGAAACATACAAATATGCAGTCACCACAGGTAGAATGTGGCAACAAAACAGAAGCAACAACAAAAAGCTTGCCATGTATTGCTTCTCCCATAAGCATCTGTACATTACTGTAAATTACTATGGCCAAATTACCTTGAAACCCTGTAGTTGGGAGTTGTTTTTTTTCTTTTTTAAATATGTGTTGTTGGGAGAGACTAATAGCCAAAAAAAAAAAATATCCACAAAACAGACTATTTTAAACATTTTAACCAATAAAATTTAAAAAACTAGGGTATGAAGACTGAATGGTTTTTACATCTACGCATTAACAGAAAGTTACTATGAAATTATTTTGCTAGAAACAAGTAGTATTGTGACCAGAAAAAACAGGGCATACCTTTGCCAGCTTTGTTTCTCGTGGATTTCGATTTTGCAGTTGCTTTACTTTTAAATCCATTAACTGGAGTATGAAATGCATCTGTATTATTTTCTGTCAAACAGAACAGCACGTGCAGAAGTTATAATCAACTTTTAATTTCTCTTAAGTACCAGTATTTAAAATTCTGGCTGTTATATAAAAAAGCCACAGAATTATAACCCCATTTTTTCCTGAAACTAAACATTAGGTAAGGCAGCTAGAAGGAAGTTGAAAATGTCACTCAGCTATAACCCTACCCCAATATAGGTCAATCACATGGAAACTCTTCCTGAGAATTGTTTAGCCCCTTCCATTGTGTGGGAAGTCAAGCAGGCTGGGTGGAAGACCTGCTTGTCTGAACAGGGAACTCCTCGTGGAGCTCAAGAGGAAAAAGAAAATGCATGATCTCTGGAAGCCAGGTCAGCCTTCACAGAAAAGATTACAGAGCTGTGGTTCACATATGGAGGGAGAAGACACAAAAGGGCAAAGCACAATTAGAGTTGAAACTGGCCGGTGTTGGGTCAGATAGGAAGAAGGGCTTTTTTAAGTATGTAAAAAGCAAGGGGAGGTCTAAAAAAACCAAAACCATTGGACCAATACTCTTTGCAGATGGTCACCGGACCAGTAAGAATGAACAAAAAGCAGAGGCATTCAATGAGCTTATTTTGCCCCAGTCTTTAATAACAGTGATAGACCTTGGGCTGCCCAGTCCTCTGAGTTGGAGGACCACGAGTGTGGGAACAGTGACCTGCCACTTGAAATCACTGAAATTACAAGGGACCAGTTGTATCAGCTACATGTCCATAAGCTGAATATGAGCCAGCAGTGTGCCCAGGTAACCAAGAAGGCCAGTAGCATGCTGGCTCGTATCAGAAATGGAGTGGCCAGCAGGACTAGGGAAGTGATTGCCCCCCTGTAGTGAGCACACTGGTGAGGCCATACCTTGAATACTTCAGTTTTGGGCCCCTCACGACAAAAAAGGACATTGAGGAATCCTGGATTGTGTCCAGAGAAGGGCAAACCAAGTGACAAAGGGTCTAGAGAACAAGCTTTGGAGAAAAGGAGGCTGAGGGAAGACCTCATTGCTCCCTATGGCTTCCTGAGGAGGGGCGTTGGAGAAGGAGGCGCTGATCTCTTCTCCCCGGGACCCAGCGAGAGGAAGCATGGGAATGGTTCAAAGCTGCACCAGGGGAGGTTTAGACTGGACTTTAGGAAGGATTTCTTTACTGAGAGGGTGGTCAAACACTGGAAGAGGCTTCCTAGAGAGGTGGTCAATGCCCCAAGCCTGTCAGTGTTTAAGAGGCATTTGGACAATGCCCTAAATAACATGTTCAACTTTTGGTCAGCCCTGAAGTGGTCAGGCACTTGGACTAGATGTAGATGCTTTCCAACCGAAATATTCTTTCTAGTCTTACAATTTCTAAATTTTAGGAAATCTTTCTTCAGCAATCTCTGCTATTGCTAGGAATCTTTTTCCCCAAATGTCACCAAATTGCTTTTCTGCTGAAAAATGTGAAGACTTTCTGTGCCACCAGCGTATTGTACACTGCTGAGGCAGGTGCAGGCTGGGGAAAGTCTTCCAGCCAGTTCCACTTCAAGCTCCTAAATAGCCTTAAAACCAAATCTGTCTCCAATATACGAGCTGGTAACAAGGACAGACTGGTGTCATCATTAAAGATACCAGCTTGGTACGGCTTTAATGCAGCCTGCAAGAAGCACAGGCATGGTCTTAGAACACCACAAAGTAATTGTTTCTTCCTCTAAGTTAGGGAGTCACATTCTAAAGAGGAGTTAGTCACCTTTAGTGTTTAGCAGGCATATGAATGTGCTAAACTGCTGGAAAAAGAGAAAGCCCATTTTAATACTGTATTTGTTAAAAAGGAAGAGCTGCAGGGCAGACTTTAAGACTCAAAATACAGCATTGGTTATACTACAGTAATATTGAGAATAAGAAAACACAGAGTCCGATCAAAAAGCAATAAAAAAATGGAAAATACTTCAGTACAAATATTTTAAAGCTGTATGCATATTTACTAGAAGTTACATTTTCCTTTTTTTTTTTCCCCAAAAACTAAAACTTATTTTCATATGCATCTAAATAAGTCACTCTATTGTATATCTACTGCTAAACTAAACCTCTCCTGAATTACCTCCTTCATTTTGAATAGCATTTTCAGATAAAGTGACGTCAGTTTCCTGTGTCCTTTCAGAGAAGCCGGTTTCCTCAGTCCTTTCAGAGCGGTCTTTGAAGGCATCAGGACCTTTCGTCAAGTTCATCTTGAGCTTCTCAATAGCTCTTTGACACAGTTTATCTTTCACTTTCTGGAGAAGAGACATTTAATGTTAAATGCTACTTAAGTTTACAGCTATTTCTTTTATACGCTAAAATATCCACTAATAGGATTAGTTAAATTTACTGTACAAAGAATACAGTGCACGACATGAAAATGATTAGTCAACACTTTCCCCATCAACACCAGGCACTGAAACCCCAAAATAAATTTTGATATTCGTTCTTAAAGGAAACCTAAAAAACATTAAAGCGACTGGACATTTCCAGCTGAGTCTGGAGCGTTGCTACCTCTGGATGATACATCCGTAGTTGATCAGCATTCATTTCAATATTTTAATATACCATTGTCTTCCTCTGTCACACTCCCAAATTTTATTTTTTTCCATATTAATAAAAGCATCAATGTAAAAAATTTCACATCAGCCTTGTAATCCCTTCCCACTTCATCTTAAATCAAGCACCCTTTTCATGTTGCCTAATGATCTTACAGTTATGTAAGTTTAGGCATAAAAATTCAGCTGCTAATAATTAACTAAAGAACTAACCGAACTGTAAAAGACTTAATACTGAATTTAATTTTAACATAATAAAATTAACTACACCACAGCTATCAAAAGAACTTACTCTACCGAAATGTATCAAGTTGGGCACACTGTTTCATGCTGGTTTTACTAGCTATGGTAGCTGAAATATGCAAGTTACACAGTAACATCAGCTCAGATTTTTGTAAATGACTCATTGAAAATTAATTTTCAGAGACTTGTTAAAAGAAAAATTCCAGTCATATTGCCATAGTATACAAAAGGCCCTTCATTTTTAAGCTTGTCAGAATATTAGATTGCTAGTGATTAAAACAGTAAGGACCACATTATTTATATACTACCTCTAGAATCTCATTGAGCAGAACCAGAAGATTCTCTGTGGAAGAACTGCTGAGTTCTAGTGAATTTAAAGCTTTGGTGTAAATACGAACATCTGGTGCAGCTGGGTCCATCAAGATTTCATTGCAAATTTTCATTGCTAAACTATCATGCACTGTCAAGTCCTAGAAAGGAAAGACAACAGATATCAGAAATTTTCCTGAGAGCTATTTACAAAAAGCAACAATGAGATCATTCTGATTTAAGCAGCTAATGACCAATTTTACAAGTTCCTACTAGCATTTTTTTAATTGTAAGAGGGAGGGGAAATTGGGGGTAGGGAGGCGGGAAAGGATGTTCAAGCTAAAAGATTTAATTACCTGAGCAGTCACTCATTTAATCCAGCTTCCGGCACTAGGAATCTCAGAGAAGCCCAGAGAGCTAGCAGTAAATGAAGGTAGCTGGGTTTTAATCTCTAGACACAAATATTGCTTTCCCCCAGTTCAACACACTGTACCTGATAGTCCTGAGACTTTTTAGACTGAGGTTTAATTCCACTTGGTCTGGTCAGGTCCACTAACAGTTCAGAAACGTTACTGACATCGATTTCAGCCAAAGGTGAAGTTGCAGGAGCATTTAGCAGCGTTTGCAGAGTTGGAAGATAAGCTTCTTCAAAGCATTCCTGGTTAGACCTGTTTCAATTGAGTCAAACATTAGTAGCAAAATGAGACAAAAATCAAACCTTAATTCAACCCTAAATTTCCTATTCTATGATGAGAGATCAGAGACCCATTATAATACATCAATCAAAGCAAAGTGGGAGCAGTCACCTAGGTAGAGACAGCCAGCAGGAGCAAGACATCAAAACTGCTTCACAGAACCAATTTCTTTTAAGTGTCAGCACACACTATTTCACTTAAGTTTTAAGTAACACTAACTGCCTCTGAACAGTTTGAAAGTTCACCCTTACTACTGAAAACCTAACTGATCTACACAGACACGTTCTCTCTTAAGGGACAGAAATACATTTCTATAAATCTTTTATTTAGATTATCTGTCTTCTCGTTCCTCCTTCCTGCTATTCTTTAGGGGTACTTCTCATTGTGCAAGAAAGCAAGGAAGCCTGGCAAAAAAATGCAGTGGTTAACAAGATTTTTGGAAGAAACACTTGTGCTTTCTTTTCTTAGAAGAGTTAATAACTCCTGCCAAGCAAGTCTAAAACTCATGTTGCACTTGGTTCTGCAGCAAGATGTCTAAAACTTGTCTAATAAACAATTTAAAGGTAAAGTGTCAAAAAGTACAAGGTACTAGGTAGTGAAGTGAAGCCTATTTTTTTTCTGATACTTGTTAACATTTTATTGGAACCCAAGTAGCTCCAGGAGAAAACTGAGAAAGTAAATAAATTCAAAAAAGCAGAGCGATTGCTGCTGGAATATTAAGCCAAATCAGCTGACCAAGAGACCTTCTGAGCACTAAAACTGGGGCAAGAAAGAACGGAACCAAGAACTTCCCCTTTCAGCAGCCTCAAGGCTTTAGATTGGCTCAAGCATAACTGAAGTATCATTCACATTATTTCCTGTAAATCAAATAAATAAATAAATTGAAGTCCAGTAGCTTATAGGCAAAAGGCAGAAGTTTCTCCTCTCAGGCTGCCAGAGAGTTTATTACTCTTCAGAAAAAATGTCATGAATAAGTATTTTTCACTGGTTACAGGATCCTATCCCTAGGTATAAACCTCTGCCAAATCTTATTCATAAGTCCAGTAGCTTATAGGCAAAAGGCAGAAGTTTCTCCTCTCAGGCTGCCAGAGAGTTTATTACTCTTCAGAAAAAATGTCATGAATAAGTATTTTTCACTGGTTACAGGATCCTATCCCTAAGTATAAACCTCTGCCAAATCTCATTCATTAACTGAGTTTTCCTTTTCTGAATGGCAACTTTGCAGACAGTTCTGAATTACACATGGTAATTCATAATTCTTGTCTGAAAATACAGTATTGGTAACCGAAGACACTCCACAATTCATCTTAAAATGAACTATTTGTGATCCAGAATGCAAATAATGTTGAAAGAAAAAATCAATGAGGTTTCCTACCTAAACAGAGACTCCAAATCTATGAGTCAAACTAAGATTTAGGATTTATTTCTCCAAAATTTTTCTGATTTTTACTGAAAGCATACACTTTGCTTTTCTTTTCAAGAAAAAGACCGTCTATGATGTGCTAGAAGGAGTTGCCTCGTTTGCAAATGACTTTGCCTATCTGAGTAATCCTATGTATTTCAATCATTAGTACTTGCAATAAAATAAATACATTAAAAAGATTCACTGGGTAGGAAGACTACATTCACAGATAAAATATTATCAATGTTAAAAGCTTCAATTCATTACTCAATATCAGAGATATTGGAAGCATATGATTTTTTTCTCCATAATTTTTCTGATTTTTACTGAAAGCATACACTTTGCTTTTCTTTTCAAGAAAAAGACCATCTATGATGTGCTAGGAGCTGCCTCATTTGCAAATGACTTTGCCTATCTAAGTAATTCCATGTATTTCAATCATTAGTACTTGCAATTAAATAAATAAATAAATACATTTAAAAGATATTTACTGGGTCAGAAGACTACATTCACATGTAAAATATTATCAATGTTAAAAGCTTCAATTCATTATTCAATATCAGAGATTCTGGAAGCACATAAAATTAGTTTTTCTGTTAATTATTTTCAAAATATTTTAATTAAGAAAAACTCCATTCTGGAGGAGACTGGGCATTTTTCTCTCTTTTTTTTTTTTTCCTGACAACTACAAAATACATTTGTTTGTGTTTTTTTCCTCTCCAAACCAACTCCCCTTTGAAGTACACCTCGGTCAGAAGACTACATTCACATGTAAAATATTATCAATGTTAAAAGCTTCAATTCATTATTCAATATCAGAGATTCTGGAAGCACATAAAATTAGTTTTTCTGTTAATTATTTTCAAAATATTTTAATTAAGAAAAACTCCACTCCGGAGGAGACTGAGTATTTTTCTCTGTTTTTTTTTCCTGACAACTACAAAATACATTTGTTTGTGTTTTTTTCCTCTCCAAACCAACTCCCCTTTGAAGTACACCTCTTAAAGGGGCAGTTTATAGCCCCAAAAAAATGTAAATCAATTTGTTTTGTAAAAATAAAAAGGGAATATATAATAGGCCTTAACCATAAAAAAGTAGATAAAAACTCAGCTAATTCAGACTGGCTAAACCCACGAGCAACAACTGAAAAGCAATTTATACATTTTTTTCCTTTGAGCAAGTGAAAGGAGATGAGAATTACTATTTAAGCTCCTATCCCCTTACATGACCTCTCTACCTCCTTTGTCCACTACCAAAATAAACAGGAGATTTTGAATCTGCTGTGAATTTAGATTGGAGTACCATTTGGTTAAAAGCCAAACCAAACCCAAAATCCCAACCACAACCAACCAAAGCCTGCTGCTTTGATATCTTTCTTTTGAAGCACTCCTGCTAGCTAGTTTTTAGTGACAATTCAAAGTCTACCTGTAGTGCTCAACAGCATATATAAGTAAAGCACATCTTTTTAAATCAATCTTTTATTCAGCATCTTGAAGAACAGTTTCAATTATAGGCTTAGGAAAGAAAAAAAGTGGAAGGCCACAGGGGTCAGAGGGAATTAATGGAAAGTCTTCAGAATAGTCATAGGTTGAGATTATGTGTGTTAAAAAGTAATATGCACCAGAGGCTGAACTAGAGCTTTAGGGCTAATTTGCATTTGTGCAATTTCTACTTGTGCAAGATCAATAAAGGTTCCTAAAGCTGCTAGACCAATGTATATTTTCACATAATAATTTACAAAGGCCATACCTATTTGCGTAAGCAAATAAAGGGAAGAAAACTCCCAGGCAGTGTCGAAGGCGAGTATCCTCTTCGGTCACAGGATTATACCACAACAAAACAAGACGAGAAAGCAGCTTGGCACTAATCAGCCTCCCAGAGAACATCAGTTTGGCTATTCCTTCTGCAGCTTCTGTCCTAAGCTCTGAAAACTGAAGAAAGAATTGATGATATACACAACGCCAACCACAGTGTTTTTCACTAATACTTCATGAAAGCAGTCTACATCCTATTTTGCCCATCAGTTCTCTACATTCACAAATTTACACCTGACCAGAGTTCAAAGCTAGCTCAAGAGTAACATTAGTCTCTATCAGTGACAAACTTGTGGTCATTTTCTAGGACAACTATTTTAACATTAAACCATTAATCAATTACACAACATGCAATGTTCACGTACAACTTAATGGGATGGTAAACCTTCTGCAAAAGTAATTTAAAAAAAAAAGAAACACTAAGGCAAATTTTACAGTATTTCTTACCTCACTGTCTAAGAAACCTGAAAGAAGCTGCAGGAGTCTGTGAACTGTAGCAGTCTCTTCTTCCTCCTCTTTTGTTTCACTTTCTTCCTCACAATTTTCAGTTCTAATCTGTGCATCTTCACTTTGAGAATCACTGCCTCTTCTGGCTTTAAATGGCTCGATCCCAAACAGCATTAGTTGATCAAAGATTGCCTTTAAAGCACTGAGCTTTACCTTTATATTATCTATTTGTAAAACCTAGGTTTAATAAGGAAAACATATACATCATTTTATAGTAGATCACCAATGCTAACATTAGAATCAATAGAATCAATAGAATCATTCAGGTTGGAAGAGACCCTTGGGATCATCAAGTCCAACCGTCTACCCTACTCTACATAGTCCTCCCCTACACCATATCCCTCAGTACCATGGGCCATCCTTGGAATCATAGAATCATAGAATGGTTTGGGTTGGAAGGGACCTCAAAGATCATCGAGTTCCAACCCCCCTGCCCTGGGCAGGGACACCCCCCACCAGAGCAGGCCGCTCAAGGCCTCATCCAGCCCGGCCCTGAACCCCTCCAAGTATAATCAAATTTTTTGCTTTAATAAGATTGTTTCATTTTGGAAACTTTTTATACTACTTGGGACAAATTTCAGACTTTAGGAAGGTGTGATGAGTTTAAACCTGAATTTATAATACAGTCTGGGAAAGAATTTATCAAGTCACCTGTGCAATTTCCATTACATAAAATCAATTGAATCTCACTCACAGAGTAATTTTATTGTTCAACTTCTAAACAAAAGTGGACAAACAGAAAGTCTATTTGCCTATAGAGGCTTCATAGCACTAGGCACTACAGAGAAAATACAACAATTCTTGCTCTGAAATACTGTATGGCTTAATTAAAAGAAACAGTTTGTAAAAAGACAGCAGGGAGTAATATAGTAATAAAAGTCCAAGATGCATAGGTTACTGTATGTATTATGGTTCAAATTAACATTCAAATAAAACCATACATAGTGAGTTAGCCTAGAGACCTTAGGTGTGTTTTGCCCAACACCCTGCTTTTGATGGCAGCCTACACAAAGAATATGGCTTTTACTACCTACAGAAATTAATTACTTAAGTCTAAACTGAGCTGCTAAAACAACTGAAATCCTCCCTAAAGAGATTTTTAATGAGACATACTCAAAGGCAGATTAAAAACAACAGGATTTGCTAACTTTATAGGAACCCAGAGTTCTTCTGCTATGGTGACTGACAGCTCTATCATCTTGTCTTGAGCCGAGCATATCAGCTCAAGGCTGCCAGCTCCTTTGAGCGTGCACATGAATATGCTCTTAATAAAGCACACTGACCCCTACACTCCTTCAAAGCCAGGGTCTGAAAAGTTAATAGTGTCATCAGAGCATTTACCACAAAGGTGGGAGATGTGGGTACTATGGCACACAGTACGTCCCATATTCATAGATGTTTGGCCATGCTATTGTTTGTTGGTTTGAATATTGCTTTATCCTCTAATTAACAGCTCTTACTTAATCCACACAAAATTAGTAATTCAGAAATTAAATTGGACGACCAAGATCAGAGATAAGTATGTAACAGAAATTAAAAATAAACCATCAGAGTAATATTTTTGGTTTGGTTTCCCAAGGAAGGCAGGCTTACCGGATCCTACAGCTTCTCTTTTCTATATTAATAACATGAATACATGACAGATTTCATCCAAATGCAGAAGAGAAAGTGAGACCTTACAGGTACAGAATTCCTACAAACTTTCAAGACAACAGGTAACCTTACAAAGGAAAATCATGCTACTATCAAGATACAACATAAGCTTGAATACTATTAGACATCAGAAAAACCCACATGAAAGCACACTCTCCAGATCCAGATCTTTAGGAAAGCAGGAATTACTGGTGCTCAAATAATGTAACTACATAGAATAGCTTGTTATAGATGCAAGACTAGTTTTATTTACTTAGTCACACAGACCACCCTTCCATCCCCCATCAGACCTTTTTACCTGTAACAGCAATGCAAGCTGCTGTCGGGCAAATTCTTTGCTCTGAAGGGCACAGCAACCCAAACACAGAACTGCCATATTCCTCACTGCTGGGTGGACATTAGTTACACCAGGAAGTATCTGGAAACAATAGTATTACACTTTAGAGTTGAAATACATAAACTGAAAAGAAAACATAAAACATGCTTACCTGAAACTAAAAATAATCTAGTTTTGATATAGGATTGGAAAGTGGTAGCTACTATATACTCTGCTTATACAGAAGCAGATTGAGTATGCTTTTTCAAATCAGCAATAAAATAATGGCAAAAATTACGTGTTTTGCTTTGTGTTTGTTTTTAATAAGTATTTGTTTTCAAACAAAATTGAACTGTCCACTCATTGTCAAATAAAAAAACCCCAAGCAAACAACAAACACAACAAAGTTACACATTTCTTCATAGAAAACTTTAGCATTCTTGCAGAGAAACAACACCCAGTCTAATTCCAAGGATTAGACCCCTTCCTGGTGGAGACCAAGGCAAAAAAAGTTGTTGAGTACCTCAGCCTTGTCCATGCCCCGAGCCTCCCCAGGTCTCCCATTTCCCTCCAGGGAGGGAGGTCTTCTCTAGCCTTCTTTTTGTCACTGACATACCTACAGAAGCCATTTGTTGATTTGCCAGATTCAGTTGGTGCTATCAACCCCCTTTCCTTTGACTGGGAGGAGTGATGAAAAAACTACCTGTGACCCAGAGTCCCTAACCGCAACCCCCATCTTTCCTTGCATATGGAAGGAACAAAAAAGAGGTCTATAAGCGTTCCAGTCTTTCCTAGCCAAAAACCTTTTGACTAGCAATGACAAAAAAAATAATAAAAATCAAATCTTAAAGTTCTCTACTAGAAATCTCATAACTTCAGCTGATAGCAAATCCAAGTAACTAAAGTACCAGCAAGGGCAGTCAGCAGATGCCTAAGCATCACACTTGGCACAGGATAACTCAGCACAGTCCAACACTGTCATACATTAGTCAAATATTTACCGTATTCCTGTTTTATTTCAGTTTCTCTCTGCCACAAGCAGTTCTGGCATAGGAGCTCAGAACCAAAAAAAAAAAAATATCCACAAAACAGACTATTTTAAACATTTTAACCAATAAAATTTAAAAAACTAGGGTATGAAGACTGAATGGTTTTTACATCTACGCATTAACAGAAAGTTACTATGAAATTATTTTGCTAGAAACAAGTAGTATTGTGACCAGAAAAAACAGGGCATACCTTTGCCAGCTTTGTTTCTCGTGGATTTCGATTTTGCAGTTGCTTTACTTTTAAATCCATTAACTGGAGTATGAAATGCATCTGTATTATTTTCTGTCAAACAGAACAGCACGTGCAGAAGTTATGATCAACTTTTAATTTCTCTTAAGTACCAGTATTTAAAATTCTGGCTGTTATATAAAAAAGCCACAGAATTATAACCCCATTTTTTCCTGAAACTAAACATTAGGTAAGGCAGCTAGAAGGAAGTTGAAAATGTCACTCAGCTATAACCCTACCCCAATATAGGTCAATCACATGGAAACTCTTCCTGAGAATTGTTTAGCCCCTTCCATTGTGTGGGAAGTCAAGCAGGCTGGGTGGAAGACCTGCTTGTCTGAACAGGGAACTCCTCGTGGAGCTCAAGAGGAAAAAGAAAATGCATGATCTCTGGAAGCCAGGTCAGCCTTCACAGAAAAGATTACAGAGCTGTGGTTCACATATGGAGGGAGAAGACACAAAAGGGCAAAGCACAATTAGAGTTGAAACTGGCCGGTGTTGGGTCAGATAGGAAGAAGGGCTTTTTTAAGTATGTAAAAAGCAAGGGGAGGTCTAAAAAAACCAAAACCATTGGACCAATACTCTTTGCAGATGGTCACCGGACCAGTAAGAATGAACAAAAAGCAGAGGCATTCAATGAGCTTATTTTGCCCCAGTCTTTAATAACAGTGATAGACCTTAGGCTGCCCAGTCCTCTGAGTTGGAGGACCACGAGTGTGGGAACAGTGACCTGCCACTTGAAATCACTGAAATTACAAGGGACCAGTTGTATCAGCTACATGTCCATAAGCTGAATATGAGCCAGCAGTGTGCCCAGGTAACCAAGAAGGCCAGTAGCATGTTGGCTTGTATCAGAAATCGAGTGGCCAGCAGGACTAGGGAAGTGATTGCCCCCCTGTAGTGAGCACACTGGTGAGGCCACACCTTGAATACTTCAGTTTTGGGCCCCTCACGACAAAAAAGGACATTGAGGAATCCTGGATTGTATCCAGAGAAGGGCAAACCAAGTGACAAAGGGTCTAGAGAACAAGCTTTGGAGAAAAGGAGGCTGAGGGAAGACCTCATTGCTCCCTATGGCTTCCTGAGGAGGGGCGTTGGAGAAGGAGGCGCTGATCTCTTCTCCCCGGGACCCAGCGAGAGGAAGCATGGGAATGGTTCAAAGCTGCACCAGGGGAGGTTTAGACTGGACTTTAGGAAGGATTTCTTTACTGAGAGGGTGGTCAAACACTGGAAGAGGCTTCCTAGAGAGGTGGTCAATGCCCCAAGCCTGTCAGTGTTTAAGAGGCATTTGGACAATGCCCTAAATAACATGTTCAACTTTTGGTCAGCCCTGAAGTGGTCAGGCACTTGGACTAGATGTAGATGCTTTCCAACCGAAATATTCTTTCTAGTCTTAAAATTTCTAAATTTTAGGAAATCTTTCTTCAGCAATCTCTGCTATTGCTAGGAATCTTTTTCCCCAAATGTCACCAAATTGCTTTTCTGCTGAAAAATGTGAAGACTTTCTGTGCCACCAGCGTATTGTACACTGCTGAGGCAGGTGCAGGCTGGGGAAAGTCTTCCAGCCAGTTCCACTTCAAGCTCCTAAATAGCCTTAAAACCAAATCTGTCTCCAATATACGAGCTGGTAACAAGGACAGACTGGTGTCATCATTAAAGATACCAGCTTGGTACGGCTTTAATGCAGCCTGCAAGAAGCACAGGCATGGTCTTAGAACACCACAAAGTAATTGTTTCTTCCTCTAAGTTAGGGAGTCACATTCTAAAGAGGAGTTAGTCACCTTTAGCGTTTAGCAGGCATATGAATGTGCTAAACTGCTGGAAAAAAGAGAAAGCCCATTTTAATACTGTATTTGTTAAAAAGGAAGAGCTGCAGGGCAGACTTTAAGACTCAAAATACAGCATTGGTTATACTACAGTAATATTGAGAATAAGAAAACACAGAGTCCGATCAAAAAGCAATAAAAAAAATGGAAAATACTTCAGTACAAATATTTTAAAGCTGTATGCATATTTACTAGAAGTTACATTTTCCTTTTTTTTTTTCCCCAAAAACTAAAACTTATTTTCATATGCATCTAAATAAGTCACTCTATTGTATATCTACTGCTAAACTAAACCTCTCCTGAATTACCTCCTTCATTTTGAATAGCATTTTCAGATAAAGTGACGTCAGTTTCCTGTGTCCTTTCAGAGAAGCCGGTTTCCTCAGTCCTTTCAGAGCGGTCTTTGAAGGCATCAGGACCTTTCGTCAAGTTCATCTTGAGCTTCTCAATAGCTCTTTGACACAGTTTATCTTTCACTTTCTGGAGAAGAGACATTTAATGTTAAATGCTACTTAAGTTTACAGCTATTTCTTTTATACACTAAAATATCCACTAATAGGATTAGTTAAATTTACTGTACAAAGAATACAGTGCACGACATGAAAATGATTAGTCAACACTTTCCCCATCAACATCAGGCATTGAAACCCCAAAATAAATTTTGGTTTTCGTTCTTAAAGGAAACCTAAAAAACATTAAAACGACTGGACATTTCCAGCCAAGTCTGGAGCGTTGCTACCTCTGCATGATACACCCGTAGTTGATCAGCTTTCATTTCAATATTTTAATATACCATTGTCTTCCTCTGTCACACTCCCAAATTTTATTTTTTCCATATTAATAAAAGCATCAATGTAAAAAATTTCACATCAGCCTTGTAATCCCTTCCCATTTCATCTTAAATCAAGCACCCTTTTCATGTTGCCTAATGATCTTACAGTTATGTAAGTTTAGGCATAAAAATTCAGCTGCTAATAATTAACTAAAGAACTAACCGAACTGTAAAAGACTTAATATTGAATTTCATTTTAACATAATAAAATTAACTACACCACAGCTATCAAAAGAACTTACTCTACCGAAATGTATCAAGTTGGGCACACTGTTTCATGCTGGTTTTACTAGCTATGGTAGCTGAAATATGCAAGTTACACAGTAACATCAGCTCAGATTTTTGTAAATGACTCATTGAAAATTAATTTTCAGAGACTGGTTAAAAGAGAAATTCCAGTCATATTGCCATAGTATACAAAAGGCCCTTCATTTTTAAGCTTGTCGGAATATTAGATTGCTAGTGATTAAAACAGTAAGGACCACATTATTTATATACTACCTCTAGAATCTCATTGAGCAGAACCAGAAGATTCTCTGTGGAAGAACTGCTGAGTTCTAGTGAATTTAAAGCTTTGGTGTAAATACGAACATCTGGTGCAGCTGGGTCCATCAAGATTTCATTGCAAATTTTCATTGCTAAACTATCATGCACTGTCAAGTCCTAGAAAGGAAAGACAACAGATATCAGAAATTTTCCTGAGAGCTATTTACAAAAAGCAACAATGAGATCATTCTGATTTAAGCAGCTAATGACCAATTTTACAAGTTCCTACTAGCATTTTTTTAATTGTAAGAGGGAGGGGAAATTGGGGGTAGGGAGGCGGGAAAGGATGTTCAAGCTAAAAGATTTAATTACCTGAGCAGTCACTCATTTAATCCAGCTTCCGGCACTAGGAATCTCAGAGAAGCCCAGAGAGCTAGCAGTAAATGAAGGTAGCTGGGTTTTAATCTCTAGACACAAATATTGCTTTCCCCCAGTTCAACACACTGTACCTGATAGTCCTGAGACTTTTTAGACTGAGGTTTAATTCCACTTGGTCTGGTCAGGTCCACTAACAGCTCAGAAACGTTACTGACATCGATTTCAGCCAAAGGTGAAGTTGCAGGAGCATTTAGCAGCGTTTGCAGAGTTGGAAGATAAGCTTCTTCAAAGCATTCCTGGTTAGACCTGTTTCAATTGAGTCAAACATTAGTAGCAAAATGAGACAAAAATCAAACCTTAATTCAACCCTAAATTTCCTATTCTATGATGAGAGATCAGAGACCCATTATAATACATCAATCAAAGCAAAGTGGGAGCAGTCACCTAGGTAGAGACAGCCAGCAGGAGCAAGACATCAAAACTGCTTCACAGAACCAATTTCTTTTAAGTGTCAGCACACACTATTTCACTTAAGTTTTAAGTAACACTAACTGCCTCTGAACAGTTTGAAAGTTCACCCTTACTACTGAAAACCTAACTGATCTACACAGACACGTTCTCTCTTAAGGGACAGAAATACATTTCTATAAATCTTTTATTTAGATTATCTGTCTTCTCGTTCCTCCTTCCTGCTATTCTTTAGGGGTACTTCTCATTGTGCAAGAAAGCAAGGAAGCCTGGCAAAAAAATGCAGTGGTTAACAAGATTTTTGGAAGAAACACTTGTGCTTTCTTTTCTTAGAAGAGTTAATAACTCCTGCCAAGCAAGTCTAAAACTCATGTTGCACTTGGTTCTGCAGCAAGATGTCTAAAACTTGTCTAATAAACAATTTAAAGGTAAAGTGTCAAAAAGTACAAGGTACTAGGTAGTGAAGTGAAGCCTATTTTTTTTCTGATACTTGTTAACATTTTATTGGAACCCAAGTAGCTCCAGGAGAAAACTGAGAAAGTAAATAATTTCAAAAAAGCAGAGCGATTGCTGCTGGAATATTAAGCCAAATCAGCTGACCAAGAGACCTTCTGAGCACTAAAACTGGGGCAAGAAAGAACGGAACCAAGAACTTCCCCTTTCAGCAGCCTCAAGGCTTTAGATTGGCTCAAGCATAACTGAAGTATCATTCACATTATTTCCTGTAAATCAAATAAATAAATAAATTGAAGTCAAGTTGCTTATAGGCACAAGGCAGAAGTTTCTCCTCTCAGGCTGCCAGAGAGTTTATTACTCTTCAGAAAAAATGTCATGAATAAGTATTTTTCACTGGTTACAGGATCCTATCCCTAGGTATAAACCTCTGCCAAATCTTATTCATTGAGTTTTCCTTTTCTGAATGGCAACTTTGCAGGCAGTTCTGAATTACACATGGTAATTCATAATTCTTGTCTGAAAATGCAGTACTGGTAACCGAAGACACTCCACAATTCATCTTACAATGAACCATTTGTGATCCAGAATGCAAATAATGTTGAAAGAAAAAAAATCAATGAGGTTTCCTACCTGAACAGAGACTCTAAATCAATGAGTCAAACTAAGATTTAGGATTTTTTTCTCCATAATTTTTCTGATTTTTACTGAAAGCATACACTTTGCTTTTCTTTTCAAGAAAAAGACCATCTATGATGTGCTAGGAGCTGCCTCATTTGCAAATGACTTTGCCTATCTAAGTAATTCCATGTATTTCAATCATTAGTACTTGCAATTAAATAAATAAATAAATACATTTAAAAGATATTTACTGGGTCAGAAGACTACATTCACATGTAAAATATTATCAATGTTAAAAGCTTCAATTCATTATTCAATATCAGAGATTCTGGAAGCACATAAAATTAGTTTTTCTGTTAATTATTTTCAAAATATTTTAATTAAGAAAAACTCCATTCTGGAGGAGACTGGGCATTTTTCTCTCTTTTTTTTTTTTTCCTGACAACTACAAAATACATTTGTTTGTGTTTTTTTCCTCTCCAAACCAACTCCCCTTTGAAGTACACCTCTTAAAGGGGCAGTTTATAGCCCCAAAAAAATGTAAATCAATTTGTTTTGTAAAAATAAAAAGGGAATATATAATAGGCCTTAACCATAAAAAAGTAGATAAAAACTCAGCTAATTCAGACTGGCTAAACCCACGAGCAACAACTGAAAAGCAATTTATACATTTTTTTCCTTTGAGCAAGTGAAAGGAGATGAGAATTACTATTTAAGCTCCTATCCCCTTACATGACCTCTCTACCTCCTTTGTCCACTACCAAAATAAACAGATTTTGAATCTGCTGTGAATTTAGATTGGAGTACCATTTGGTTAAAAGACAAACCAAACCCAAAATCCCAACCACAACCAACCAAAGCCTGCTGCTTTGATATCTTTCTTTTGAAGCACTCCTAGCTAGTTTTTAGTGACACTTCAAAGTCTACCTGTAGTGCTCAACAGCACATATAAGTAAAGCACATCTTTTTAAATCAATCTTTTATTCAGCGTCTTGAAGAACAGTTTCAATTATAGGCTTAGGAAAGAAAAAAAGTGGAAGGCCACAGGGGTCAGAGGGAATTAATGGAAAGTCTTCAGAATAGTCATAGGTTGAGATTATGTGTGTTAAAAAGTAATATGCACCAGAGGCTGAACTAGAGCTTTAGGGCTAATTTGCATTTGTGCAATTTCTACTTGTGCAAGATCAATAAAGGTTCCTAAAGCTGCTAGACCAATGTATATTTTCACATAATAATTTACAAAGGCCATACCTATTTGCGTAAGCAAATAAAGGGAAGAAAACTCCCAGGCAGTGTCGAAGGCGAGTATCCTCTTCGGTCACAGGATTATACCACAACAAAACAAGACGAGAAAGCAGCTTGGCACTAATCAGCCTCCCAGAGAACATCAGTTTGGCTATTCCTTCTGCAGCTTCTGTCCTAAGCTCTGAAAACTGAAGAAAGAATTGATGATATACACAACGCCAACCACAGTGTTTTTCACTAATACTTCATGAAAGCAATCTACATCCTATTTTGCCCATCAGTTCTCTACATTCACAAATTTGCACCTGACCAGAGTTCAAAGCTAGCTCAAGAGTAACATTAGTCTCTATCAGTGACAAACTTGTGGTCATTTTCTAGGACAACTATTTTAACATTAAACCATTAATCAATTACACAACATGCAATGTTCACGTACAACTTAATGGGATGGTAAACCTTCTGCAAAAGTAATTTAAAAAAAAAAGAAACACTAAGGCAAATTTTACAGTATTTCTTACCTCACTGTCTAAGAAACCTGAAAGAAGCTGCAGGAGTCTGTGAACTGTAGCAGTCTCTTCTTCCTCCTCTTTTGTTTCACTTTCTTCCTCACAATTTTCAGTTCTAATCTGTGCATCTTCACTTTGAGAATCACTGCCTCTTCTGGCTTTAAATGGCTCGATCCCAAACAGCATTAGTTGATCAAAGATTGCCTTTAAAGCACTGAGCTTTACCTTTATATTATCTATTTGTAAAACCTAGGTTTAATAAGGAAAACATATACATCATTTTATAGTAGATCACCAATGCTAACATTAGAATCAGAGAATCACTGCCTCTTCTGGCTTTAAATGGCTCGATCCCAAACAGCATTAGTTGATCAAAGATTGCCTTTAAAGCACTGAGCTTTACCTTTATATTATCTATTTGTAAAACCTAGGTTTAATAAGGAAAACATATACATCATTTTATAGTAGATCACCAATGCTAACATTAAGTATAATAAAATTTCTTGCTTTCATAAGATTGTTTCATTCTGGAAACTTTTTATATTCATAGAATGGTTTGGGTTGGAAGGGACCTCAAAGATCATCGAGTTCCAACCCCCCTGCCCTGGGCAGGGACACCCCCCACCAGAGCAGGCCGCTCAAGGCCTCATCCAGCCCGGCCCTGAACCCCTCCAAGTATAATCAAATTTTTTGCTTTAATAAGATTGTTTCATTTTGGAAACTTTTTATACTACTTGGGACAAATTTCAGACTTTAGGAAGGTGTGATGAGTTTAAACCTGAATTTATAATACAGTCTGGGAAAGAATTTATCAAGTCACCTGTGCAATTTCCATTACATAAAATCAATTGAATCTCACTCACAGACCATTACATAAAATCAATTGAATCTCACTCAGAGTGAGCATGCATGGAGGAGATGTAATTTTATTGTTCAACTTCTAAACAAAAGTGGACAAACAGAAAGTCTATTTGGCTATTGTAGCTTCATAGCACTAGGCACTACAGAGAAAATACAACAATTTTTGCTCTGAAATACTGTATGGCTTAATTAAAAGAAACAGTTTGTAAAAAGACAGCAGGGAGTAATATAGTAATAGAAGTCCAAGATGCATAGGTTACTGTATGTATTATAGTTCAAATTAACATTCAAATAAAACCATACATAGTGAGTTAGCCTAGAGACCTTAGGTGTGTTTTGCCCAACACCCTGCTTTTGATGGCAGCCTACACAAAGAATATGGCTTTTACTACCTACAGAAATTAATTACTTAAGTCTAAACTGAGCTGCTAAAACAACTGAAATCCTCCCTAAAGAGATTTTTAATGAGACATACTCAAAGGCAGATTAAAAACAACAGGATTTGCTAACTTTATAGGAACCCAGAGTTCTTCTGCTATGGTGACTGACAGCTCTATCATCTTGTCTTGAGCCGAGCATATCAGCTCAAGGCTGCCAGCTCCTTTGAGCGTGCACACGAATATGCTCTTAATAAAGCACACTGACCCCTACACTCCTTCAAAGCCAGGGTCTGAAAAGTTAATAGTGTCATCAGAGCATTTACCACAAAGGTGGGAGATGTGGGTACTATGGCACACAGTACGTCCCATATTCATAGATGTTTGGCCATGCTATTGTTTGTTGGTTTGAATATTGCTTTATCCTCTAATTAACAGCTCTTACTTAATCCACACAAAATTAGTAATTCAGAAATTAAATTGGACGACCAAGATCAGAGATAAGTATGTAACAGAAATTAAAAATAAACCATCAGAGTAATATTTTTGGTTTGGTTTCCCAAGGAAGGCAGGCTTACAGGATCCTACAGCTTCTCTTTTCTATATTAATAACATGAATACATGACAGATTTCATCCAGATTCAGAAGAGAAAGTGAGACCTTACAGGTACAGAATTCCTACAAACTTTCAAGACAACAGGTGACCTTACAAAGGAAAAATCATGCTACTATCAAGATACAACATAAGCTTGAATACTATTAGACATCAGAAAAACCCACATGAAAGCACACTCTCCAGAGCTACTATCAAGATACAACATAAGCTTGAATGCTATTAGACATCAGAAAGATCCACATGAAACCACACTCTCCAGATCTTTAGGAAAGCAGGAATTACTGGTGCTCAAATAATGTAACTACATAGAATAGCTTGTTATAGATGCAAGACTAGTTTTATTTACTTAGTCACACAGACCACCCTTCCATCCCCCATCAGACCTTTTTACCTGTAACAGCAATGCAAGCTGCTGTCGGGCAAATTCTTTGCTCTGAAGGGCACAGCAACCCAAACACAGAACTGCCATATTCCTCACTGCTGGGTGGACATTAGTTACACCAGGAAGTATCTGGAAACAATAGTATTACACTTTAGAGTTGAAATACATAAACTGAAAAGAAAACATAAAACATGCTTACCTGAAACTAAAAATAATCTAGTTTTGATATAGGATTGGAAAGTGGTAGCTACTATATACTCTGCTTATACAGAAGCAGATTGAGTATGCTTTTTCAAATCAGCAATAAAATAATGGCAAAAATTACGTGTTTTGCTTTGTGTTTGTTTTTAATAAGTATTTGTTTTCAAACAAAATTGAACTGTCCACTCATTGTCAAATAAAAAAACCCCAAGCAAACAACAAACACAACAAAGTTACACATTTCTTCATAGAAAACTTTAGCATTCTTGCAGAGAAACAACACCCAGTCTAATTCCAAGGATTAGACCCCTTCCTGGTGGAGACCAAGGCAAAAAAAGTTGTTGAGTACCTCAGCCTTGTCCATGCCCCGAGCCTCCCCAGGTCTCCCATTTCCCTCCAGGGAGGGAGGTCTTCTCTAGCCTTCTTTTTGTCACTGACATACCTACAGAAGCCATTTGTTGATTTGCCAGATTCAGTTGGTGCTATCAACCCCCTTTCCTTTGACTGGGAGGAGTGATGAAAAAACTACCTGTGACCCAGAGTCCCTGACTGCAACCCCCATCTTTCCTTGCATATGGAAGGAACAAAAAAGAGGTCTATAAGCGTTCCAGTCTTTCCTAGCCAAAAACCTTTTGACTAGCAATGACAAAAAAAATAATAAAAATCAAATCTTAAAGTTCTCTACTAGAAATCTCATAACTTCAGCTGATAGCAAATCCAAGTAACTAAAGTACCAGCAAGGGCAGTCAGCAGATGCCTAAGCATCACACTTGGCACAGGATAACTCAGCACAGTCCAACACTGTCATACATTAGTCAAATATTTACCGTATTCCTGTTTTATTTCAGTTTCTCTCTGCCACAAGCAGTTCTGGCATAGGAGCTCAGAACAGCATATCTGGACTGCTCCTCCAGGACACCAGGTTTTGGGAAAGCACCAGACACAGCACTACAGATACAGCCAAGCAATTGTGAAATAATCACAAACCATATCTTGCCAGCACCCAAAGCCCAGCTATGATGATATATCCATTTTTATTATAATGTAAACAGTATTTATTCTGACATACCAGAGATTCGATGATTTCTTTAATGGTTGGATCAATTCCTTTAGAAAGGGACATGATCTTCAGAAGCTCATAACACATCATCAGGCACTTCAACAGTGTTTCAGGATCATTCTTCAAGTGGGTCGGGGTAAAGAAAAAAACGTTATTAGTACAAATGGTGGCTGTGATAAGGAGAACGGAGACATTAATCATAATTTTTCCCTACCCAAATAAACATTTCCTGTGCACTACACATTTGTAGTGCAGGATCGAAATCTGTCTATAAACAATGATGAAAAGAGATTCAGGTTCATGCTTTCAGTTAGTTAATAGTAAAATCAGTAAAAACAAGACCCTTGACGAGCTCTTTACTTTCTCAAGGACAAAAGAGCACTTTAACTGCAATTCAGATTCCACTGGAGCATTCCATCAGCTTCTATACATGCAGAAGCAGAATACTAATATCACAAACGTTCACCAATTTTAAAAATTTAGATGATACAAGGCTAAAGTACACTTCTTTTAAAACCATGAATAAACATCAAAACATAACCAGCACTTGGGAATACAGAAAGGGAAGAGACCTTTTCCACACGCATTTCTTTAATTTCAGGTTGCTCTGCTGCTTTTATCAGATCATTTTTATTGTCTTCCAATTCAGTTATTTTTTCTTTTAATACTGATGCTTTATTAAAATCCTGTAAAGTAATGCATTCTTCCAAAGCTTCTCTTGCTTCAAAAAGTTTCACTTTTATTTCAGCCAACTGAAATGCAAAGCAGGAAGGAAGTTAATATAAGACCATAACCTTAATGGTATTAGCCAAGCATACATTATTGACACTAGCCAATAATACACTACTATATAAAACTCTTACTGGACGAATATGCTTTAGAAATGTTTTTCTTACTAACTAAGATCTGCTTACCTTAAGCTCCCTCTTTCTTATTTCAGCAGCTTCAACAGGCTGGTCGACTGTAACAATTGGCTCACGAACTTCTGATATAATTTCTGCAATCTATTGTTAGAAACAGTATTTGTGTCATTAATTTCAGCTCAGATGTCAGATACTCAGCATTTAACTTTTCCAAATTAAAAAGACCGTCCTTCTGAAAAAACATTGAACACTTGTGCAGTTTCCCTTAACAGTTAATTCACTGCAAATAAATCCTCAATTTGACAATAAACAGTCTAACCATGAAAGTTTAGTGTTTTCTACCATTTGGCTAAGGAAGCAAGAAAACAGAAGACTGTACACCCATGAATAAGTTCAGCAGCTTCTATGCCAGCAGTTCACCTGCATCATCTCCTCTAGATCCGAACATGTGCTTTAAAAGGAATTACTGGTAATGAGAGTAAGGTTTTTCATCTGTTACTGCTTGAATCAAAATACAACTAAGAACACTATCATTTATGGTCTATAAACCACCATCTGTAGTATAAGAAGCCATGCAAGTCATTAAATTTGAAGCCAAATACATGAATAGAAATAGAAGCAGAACTCAGCTGAGAGATTTTCTGTTGGTTAGGGGTTTGCTTTAAAGTCAGACCCACTACTTTAATAAAAAATGAGATGAAACATAAGGGAAAACTAATGACTGAACGAGACAGGATGGCCTTAATTTGATTTATCTTGTATCAGATCATCTCAGTTTAACTTCCTTTCAAGCTGTACGAAATCAAGGAAATGTTTTGAATCAGCATATTTCACTAGAATAATAGAAATGCACAAATTTACTATTACTATTGTACTATAATGCTAAGATTACATTCTTCCAATATAATCACAAAACAAACCCATATCCTAGCTTCACACACTGGATTGAGGTTTTCCAAAATTGATCTTTATCTTTAAGTCCAGACTTCACATAAACTATTTGAGCAAAACCAAGAGGCTATTTTTCAGGAGTCAAGTTTAAATAATTATGCTATATATAAAGACTCTACTACATAAAATACTTTTCCTGTAAGGATTTTTAGTACCTATCTCAGCTAAAAGGAGAGAAGAGAAAACTAAAACCTGGAAATGTACATTATCCTCAATTTGAATCTTCTAGTCAAAACTATTTGGATCTAATATGACAAAGGATTCTGAAACAGGCTGTCAAAGTGTAATACTTTCCTAATTTGAGGATTACATTTACAACACCAGCTAAATTCCTAAAGATCTTTAGACAACCACAAAATACAGCTATGCAAAAAAAAAAAAAAACCAAACCAGAAACCCTTTCCCTCAAAATTTTCTCATGGGTTCCATTAGAATCCAGATGCATCTATTAAATCTATTATCGGAGTAGCCTATGAATAGTACTTTTTGTTGACATGGTGAAGCTGATGAACTTACTTTTACCACAAAATAGGCCATATTCTGATATCCAAAAAAAAAAAAAAAAAAACCAGTGAGGGGAGAGGCAGAACATAAAGGCTTTTCCAAGCTAAAAATAATTTTAACTCCTAATATTTCTGTTAGAATGCCTCGTAAAGGCTGTTTGATATATGGGGAAGGCAGAGCCTAGCAAACAATGACCTTTTAGAATTACTTACAATTTGAATCCTTCTGTCATCATCCTTAATGATACCGAGTAATTTTTCCGCAAGCAGAGATACAAGGGCTGTTGAAGTTGCAGGAAGAATGAGAATCTTTTGTAAAGTAACTAAGAGATGCTTTCTGCATTAAAGAGAAAAAAACCAAACAATCTGTTTGCTTACTCAAGAAAGTGGAAGAGTTAATATTTTACCTACTTTGAGTTAATGTTCTGAAGACTTTATAATACATAATATAGCTATGGAGAAGCTTTTCTTATAAACTGCTGATTGTATTTCCTTATTTAGCAATGTTTGTCTTTTCCTGATTTTACCTGATTTCTCTTGACTAGAAAATGCTGACTCTTTTAATCAGGTGTCACTACTGTCCAATGAAAGGTCATACCAACAGAAAACAGAGTATCAATATTGTAGAATGCTTCATAGACATTATCTGGCTGGAAACTAAAAAAAAATTACAACTCTCCTGCCAGTCCAGCATACATCTAACACATGCCACAGAGTTTGGAATTATTGCTGTGTTTGTACTATCAGAACTGCAACTTTTTCATAAAATGCCTTTGATGGTATGAACTTCCAAATTTATTCACTCTTTTAACTTCACATCAAAAGGCTGTTCAAATTATAGGAATGACTCAGTTAACACAGTCCAATTCAGCTTGGCATCTAAAACATCTGTAACCTTTTAGGCTTTAGCAGACTGGGCTTGAAAACATAAGAAACACACATGCTACTTACTGCAAGTCATTTGCTGAGAAGTAATTCATTTATCTCCTTTTATTTTTTTTATATACTAAGTTCCAAGTGAAAAGCCTTGTAACTTCATAATCTCAAGAATACGCTATGAAAGAGAACTGAATTTGTTCTCCTCACACAAAGTTGTATCTGCATTAAAACTCATTTTTTCCATAACAGTAAGCAGATGATATTTGACACACTTGTGGGAACAATTCCATTAGAGACGGTGCCTTTTTTTCCAGCTAGCATTAGAACTGTATTTTGTCTGTTTGATCAAGTTATTTTCCCAACAAAGATTTTATGCCTCTCCATAGTCATGAGTGCCATAAACGTAATAACACAGATTTTATATTTAAATTTACCTTCCTCCCTCTTCTGTGGTATCCATGCAGCCTATGATAAGAATCAGTTGCTGACCTATAAATTCTTTTGTCATCAGGTTTTCAAAACAAGTAAAATCTTCTTTTTGTTCCTCACTAAGGACTGGCATATTTTGAAGGTAACTGAATCCAAATAGAACAGATAAAATTACATTCAGAATCATTGGTGGAAAGAAACAAAACAAAAAAATAACCACAAAACCAAAAAAAACCCCAAACACACACACACCCCCCACCAAAACAGACAGCCCCAAACCCCTACCACTTTTCTGTCCTGCATAAATAATCAGCTACCTTAGTTACAAACTTTAAAAATTAATGTTTGTGTTTTCCTTTTCATAAATTAATAGTTCCAGGAAGTTAGTTATACCAAATAATGTAGAGTTTAAAAATAATGCACTTCATTTAAAAAAATCCAGTGTTTGAGAATGCAAAACAGTGAGTAACAGAAAATGACAAGTTACACTTGTACATGTGTTTTCAGTTCTGTACCCCTGCATAAAGGCAGCATCTTAGGAATAAATGTACACATGTACCATTTTTCATATACACAACTAGAATTTTTCTGTGTATTTAGGTACTATGCATTCTTCTACACGATCAGAAGTGTTATACTGCCTACAAGACAAAATGCAAGAAAACCATTAAAGCGTGCAGTGAATTTTAAATTATCTGATCGAGGATGCCATCGCAGAAGAACAACAATCTGTTGTCAGACACACTCAGCCACAACGCATGGAAACTGTAATCAGTTTGTTCCATCTTTTTTTTTTTTAATTTATTTTTCTATAATCATTGTTCTTTTATCTATCAATGAGAGCATGCATATTCAGGAAATCTGGACTGAAATGTACCGTGTATAAAATTCAATACTGAATATAATGCAATATATAAAATTCAAATACCAATATGAGCTGTGAAAAAGATGCTTATTTTTACCACAGCTTTGCAGATACTTTTCAGCAACAGCTCACGAAATATAGTAAATTTTAAAAATTTCTTCAAAGTCTGGACAAAAATGCAGCTACTATTTAAGAACACCTTCAATTACAGAAATACAGGCAGCTATTTCTGATCATTTAACAATGGTATCTGCACCAGATAACAGTGAAATATCTGCGTGAAGCTTACAATCTTGCATTTTTTCTTAAGTATCAATGACTTGCAATTTCTCATTCCTCCTGATACTGTCACAGTGCAAACAGACTTGGATTGTACAGTTGCAAATCTTACCTGAAACAACTGGTGGCAGAGCTCACCAATGAATAGTTTAACAGCTGATACTACAAACAAGTACCAGCAAACCTAATCAATCTTACTCAGCCTCTTCCTGAAGGGGAAGATAATCGAAGGCATTTTGAGTAAGATCAGATGGAAAAAAGACATGCTTTTTTTTTTGGAGAACGAATGTTTTATGGATTCTTAAATTAATTATGAATGAATAAATTTACACCCACCAGACTGGATCCACATTTCAAAATTAAGGAAGCACAGATGCTTCATTTATTAAAAATTTATGAAACATGTTAGCACATTCCACATTGAAAACTAGCAATGATTTCTATAAGTACTGCTGTATACTGCACCCACTGAAGTGAGAAAAGAATACACGTATTTTTAATTGGAAACATCTATCAAAAAAATGCATTTATCAGCAGATCTGATTTATAATCATTTCAGGAAACGTCACCCTACAAGTACAATATCTTAGTTAAGATTTCTCTGCATTTTCCATGCTCACAGACATAAATTCTGTTAAAATTTTATGTTAAGACTGAAATATCCCACTGAGACAAAAAAAAAAAATTACCATTCTTCACTGTGGTAAAAAGATTGACTTAACAAAACATTCATTTTTTTCCCTGATTATATGTTCAATAATTGGCTCATTTAACAGCTCTGTCACTGCCTTCAAATACAAGTTTTTGGGAACCATGCCTGCCTGAGCAGGGGAAAGGGAAGGGAATGAACTTTCATTTTCAAAAACATTTCTCTTGGGGACAGCAGCCATATTTTACTTTATTTTTACAAACTGCAACAATGAAAAAATTATCAGTTTCTGCAAGTTCTTTGCAAACACACAGGAACCTACAGAATAAGAGATGGACAAAGGATAGCTGTGTATTACACAAGTATTCTATTACCTTAAATGGCAAAGAATTACATGCTATTGTTCTAGAAGTCCATCTTGCTGATAATTCATGAGAAAGGACATTCCAAAAATTGTTTTCAAGTTATAAATTTGCTTTTTACAGATTTTGTTTAAAAGTAAACTCTCTTAAAAATCCTTTAAAAAAGTTTTTTAAAAAAAAATCACTCCTTCAAGCACAACTTTGGCTTCAGAGGAAACCTGTATAGTTGAATAAAAGATA
The DNA here is from genome assembly GCF_001431845.1 of Calidris pugnax. NCBI lineage: Eukaryota > Metazoa > Chordata > Aves > Charadriiformes > Scolopacidae > Calidris > Calidris pugnax. The sequence goes on along the minus strand of NW_015090798.1, from coordinate 1,745,308 downwards.
TATTCTCTGTTTAAAAAAAAATACATCTATTTAGTGGCAACAGATTTATTTTTAAATGTAACGTACCTTAATAAATAATCTGCATAGATAGCTGGTTCTGGCAACATCTGTTCTAGTAAATCTTCACCTTCTTCACCTTTTGATTTTAGATATTCACAAAGACATCTCCAGTATAACACATTCTCAGGTGTTAAGTTTTCCAGTGGAATCAGTTTTCTAAACAAAAATAAATAAATAGTTAGAGATAAAGAAAATAGGGCCAAAACCAACGAATGTCCAAAATTTATTATTTCCTAAGATGAAAATAAAATCCTCTCAAAGCTATTCCCCACAGAAATAGACTGACAAAAATAACTTCCTCTTTCTTAAGCAAGGACACGGAGCTCCCTGAGCCTCTCACTACAGTGCACTTTTCAGTATTTTAAATCAAGTCTGTTCATACCAGTTTGCAGAAAGATTCTGCTCAGCCTTTCAGACCTCCTAGCACAATCACCTCAGTACTTTAACTCCATGAAATATTGTTATCACTGTACAAGTCTGGAAAACTGAATTCCATTAATCTGCAGAAATGCAACAACTGCATGACATTATTTTTCAGCTTCTGTTTATGAATTGTTTCTTCCATTCTTAATGCATGACCTTCACACAATATTAAAGTGGCAATCATAGTATGTCAAATGCAAAAAGTAACAGAACTTCTTCTCAGCACCTCTGTAAGCTCACCCTCTGCCAGTCATATGCCCCCCACTCCTTTTTTTAATCAGTCTTTCCCACACTAAGCATGACATATAATCTTTGTTTTCAGAAGCAGAACATTAAGTTTTGTGTTAATTCTACCTCAAAACAGAAAAGAGAGTCAGTGGTACTTTTCACTCCCCTGATTCCTATTTTACTTGCAAACTATCAATAACTATTACAGTTTTCTTTCAGGTCCCTCATACACTCCAAAAAAAAAGAAAACAAACAAAAAAAATTCCCAGCAACATGTAGATGAAAATTGATGATTTGGTGGCTTCACATTAATCTGAAAAGTCTTTATTAAAAAGTAAATTTAACAAATAGAAATCACAGACTTCAAAAATCTAAACATTTATCATAGAGATACTGCATCAGAAGCTGTAGTAAGAAACATCACACAAGAACAAGCTTATTATTTCCCATAAATCAAATCACCTCATTACAAGCTGAATAATTTCACTCACTTCTCAAAATGTCATTAGTCTAACAGATATACTTCTTTAAAAAAATCTCATTTTTTCAGAAATAAAGCCTCATTTTGTGCAGGATCAAAGTCCATAACTATATAAATACATATAAATACATATAATATATGGATGAGTCCATAAATATGTAAATGTTCCCTTTGAATCTCTTAGGATATTGGCACATTTCCAGAGGCTGTAATAAAGTTATTTCACCATTATTTATGCTTTTTAAAGCCAGACAGGCCCACATCTGTAGATTTGGAGTGCAACGCATGTAGCATCTGCTGATTCCAAAATATCTGTCATAAGCTACTACCAGAATCCAAGACACTTCATATGATGACATTACACATTTTGCCCCAAACACAGAATAAGATTTTGTTATCACTTTTTAATCAGTGACAATTTGTCATTGAAGTTTATCATCTGAGATTAGATTCCTATCACTGCTAATAATCATTCAACTCTGGTGGCCTCAACTAATGAGATTAGATTCCTATCACTGCTAATAATCTCTGGTTGCCTCAACTAGCGTAAGCCATTTCTTCTCACAATTTTTCACCTCCCTTGGCAATTTCCTGCAACTGCTAATTTCTTTTTTTCTTCTGCCCTTCATTTTTGCTTTATGGATCTTAATATTCATCACGCCATCTTCTTCATAGCTGAGGAACTCAGTTAAATTCTACCAAACATTAACACAGGAAAAGAAGCCTCTAAGATATGTCAAGCTCTGTTAATATGAGTAAAATACCTTCAAAAGAAGGCTGAAACACAAGCCAAATTATTCCATTCTGATTGATTCTCCAAACAGTTCATGGAGACATCATGGTTTACACCACAGTATCAGTCTTTTATCACAGGTAATAGTTACTCTGCTCCCCATTTAGATAACACCTTTAATATTCTTACACAAAATATTCATCTTCTGGAAATGAAGATCGATCTGCATACCTGCTGTCAAGGTTTTTACAGTTCTGAACAGAGTCATTAAGTGGAGATAGTGAAAACATAGCATTTAGCACTGAGATGGCCACTTCTGGGCAGTTTTCCACATCCAGTCGATGAAGCAATTCTAAAACATCCCCTTCAGTCAATCGTAACCAGGCTTGAAGCAGCTTCTTCTTCATTACCTCCTTAACAGCATCTAATAATACAGGAATTCAAATGGTTTAAAACATTAGATGTCAAAAAACACCAAGTTTTCAACATATTTTCACAAATCAATTTTCTACAGAAGGCTTTTTGAAATGAAGTTTTATATAATTGAACTTAAAATTACCTTAAAAAAAGAGAAAAAACCAACAGTTATACAAGAACTATCAACAGAGCACTACTACATTTTTGAGGCAATATTTTCCCTAGAGGAAATAAAAAAACCCAAAAAAACTCTATCCAAAAACTGGTACATCTAAAGACACCACCTCAACCCAGAAAATCTACAAATCGTGAACTCTTGTAGAGCAAGGAAATATTCTGGAGAAGCATTGCTATATACTTGCTCTGTTTCAGGCATTTAGAAATTGGCTGCTTTTGGAGCAGGGTACTACTGTAGAGATCTTTAGTCTGAACTGCCACACGGAATTCCTGTGTTAATTCAATTATTCAATTGGATTATGAAATTTACATAAAGATACTTTAAATCCCTCTTCCCCATTGCCACAATGAACAGTTTCTGGATCTCTACAGTGGTATTCAATCAAGGAGAAAAGTATTTATGGGAACATCTAGAATACATACATCCACACAGATTTAAGCAGGGAGGTAGAAATGGTGGATGATAAAACAGAATAACTAGAGAGCATACAAGTATGCTCTTAGAACCTTTTAGAAAACAATACCCAATGTAACAGAAACAATGTAGTCCACACACTAACAACATTAATCTTTCCTCTTATATGTAACTCAGGATAATAAAGACCACTTAAATATTGTCAAAAGTTCAGAGAGCTGTAAAAAGGCCTTGAAAGACCTAAATTAAGGTTTTAAGATTGAGAAACCTCTCCAAGCTGAAAAGCATAAACCAGTAGAATGTAGTAGAAAGAAAGAGAGTGGAGAACTGACAATTGAACGCACCCTGAAAAGCAGAACTAAGCAGAATCTGGATTATGTCTTCTAGGTCTTGTTTAATTATAAACCCTAGTTCTAAAGCCAGTATGGGAAAACATGCACGGAACAGATGGAAAAAGTTTCAACCTAGCAACCTTGAACGAGAAGGTTCCCTTCTTGCTATCTCTGGAGTTACTCAGATAAGCAAATTCGATAGATCTAGATATTCAAAGTCACAGAACTTGCAAAACAGATCAAAATGAGGGAGTACTAGTCCTTCTATACTGCAGAAGAAAGCACTCAGCTGATCCTCTCTTCCTTTGCTGTCAAGAACACACTAACACCATCCCCAACTAGCCAAAAACAAAGGTAGATCAAAAAAACCACATGTACACATGAAACACCTTTAAGAGTTCCAGTTACCAATGAAAACAGTACTTTTGTTCCCTGTTTTAAATTAATATCCACATAGGTCTTATTTCTCACAGTTCACAAGCAGTACATCACTACGTCAAGAAAATTCTCAGTAAAATTCAACAGGGCTCAGTATAGATTTTCCAAACAAAGTAATGGATGACACAGTAGCACACTTACAGCTTTTATTGTGAAATTCATGTGTATAATTGCTGTTGTTGAAAAAAAAAAAAAAAAAAAAAAAGGGCTTGTTATATGTAGGCAGGCCAAAATTGGCTCACTCCAATGCATGGGACCTTTTGATCCTTCAGCAACGCCACCACACACAATTATGGGTACATTCTGAATGGCTCTTTAGATAAAAATGATACAGTACAGAACACATCAAAAAGAATAAAGCTGCTTCATGACGAGGGTCAAATCAAAAATTCATTTAAAAAATTCAAGCTAGTTAAAGGAAAAATTAAACAGCTGAGAAGATTTTTCACATCAAAGGCACACAGGAAACATTTTCAAGCAATCATCATATTGATATTAATGTTTACATTTCAATTCTTAAATGTATTTATTAGTTACAAAAATATTGTAACAAAGTGAATTTCGAAATACACTGATTAAATTGTTACATTTTTGTACTTCTGTGTTTATAATTAAATTGTTGTTTTTTAATTTTAATACCATTTGGTCCTATTTTAGAGCTCAGTGGCTCTCAAGTTTTTTGAAAGGGCAAAACCTTTCTGGTTTGTCCACTATAAGGGGACTGGAAAACCAAAGCAGCAGGCAGAATTTCTCCTGCTTAAACATTTCCTGGTACCTCATGACTCCCATTGAGCTCCTTACTGTTGCCATCAAAGCTTCCACATAAATCATCACCCAGAACGTTCAAAAGTATTCTCTCTTAAACATTTATATTAAGATGTTGAGAATAGATGGTCTCTTACCAGATCTGTCATTAAGTCCTTGTTGCAGCAATTTTACTCTCTGCGCTATTGACAGAGCTCTCATGTGAACTTTTTCTGCCAAAACCTTAAAGCAAATTAAGACAGTAAAATACATTTCTACAAATGATAACAACCATATTCATTAACTACCTGTGGCTTTAAACTCTCAGTTTTATCCATCCACAGAAACCTCAAATCAACAAAAGCCTGTAATATCTATACCATCAGCATCGTACCAATATATTAACAAGCAGATTCTTGTGCATGGAATAAAATGTAAAATAAATAAAGAATAAAGTTAACAAATAACTTAGAAGCTTGGCAGCTCCTCTTAGTGCAACACCTAGATATGAAAACTATTTTCTCTTTAAAGCTTTAAGAGCAATGAATACCTGCAATGAAAAAACTAAAGTATGTGCTTTTCTTAAAGCCTACTAACACACAGATTCAGTTAAAAACCAGAATTTAATCTAAATTAAGAAAGAACAGAAGATGGTTCTGTGTGAAAAAATTTAACATTTTTGTTTCAAGATCTTGCCTAAGATGTCTGTACAAGAAATAAACATGGTAGCATACCTTCTTGCCCCTACACATAAACATAAGTAATGGTTGATACTTCTCAAAACTGGAATACCAAAAATAGGCAATTTTTTACACTAGTATTGCTGTGATCCTAACGTTACTGAATTATCTAAAATATCCTAACAGAGAAGAAAAATTGCTTCACAAACATCACAAAAAGCATAGATAGAAAACAAAAGATTGTATGCATAGTGTATACTTTTACTGTCTGGTCCTGAAGTTCTATCACAAAAGTAATTTCTGTCATGCAAGTTCTTCAGTCAAATTCAGGATTTTTAACTTAAAAAGTTGTATTAAATCACTCCCCTTCAAAATTCTGGCAAGTGAAAATAAATAATTTAACTGTTCTCAGTGTATAGACAATGAAATATAATAAAAGTTTTAAAGTCTTTTTCCCAAGTCAGTCTTTGAAATATTAAGTGCTTCAATTTACCTCATATGCGAGCTTCCTGACAGCTTCCTTTACATCCATAGTGCGACCTACAATTTTTGGCAAAGTCCTCGCTGATGGAGCAATGCAAGACAGAACTGCACGCCTTACTTCTGAATTTGAATCATTTTCAAGTAATGTGTTGTAGACTGAAAGTAAAATAGTCATAATAATGTTTTTGTAAGGGTTTGAAACACTATAGAAAACCAGACAAAACAAACACAACAAAAAAAATAATCGGCAGCTATTACTAAAACTTTTCCTCTGCCCCTGCATAGCTCATACAAATTTAGGGAACAGTTTAGAGCCACAGCCCCAAGGCTTTATTTTACATGCTAAGCTATGATCTCAAAACAAATTTAACTAATAAAATAATATTTTCAATCACAAGTAGGATCCTCAGCAAATAATTCTGTAAATTGCAACTCTAGACTACCTATAAATAACCACTTTGTGGACAAAAAAATAAAAACAAAAATTAAAAAGCTTCCAAATGTTGGCTCCTTAAGAACTCTATTCACTGTCTATACATTCTAATTACCTTTGAGGCAGATACTCAAATTTTCCTATAGATGGAAAACTGCAATCTTCTACCGAAACTCAAATAGTAAATCTCTTGTGTAATGTTTTTTGTTATATTCTTGACCCTTCTTCAAAATTAAAAGCAACAGAAAGAATTTCAGAGAATACTGGAATTCATGTTCTTTCTCTGTGAGACAATGATTGACTATGAAATTTATGTGCTCCTAAATAAGGACTTTATAAACAAACACTTAGAAAATATAATTTCAAAGAAGGTTCCTTAACAACAAAAAAATCCCAACTAACTTACTCTCTTCACAAAAGACAGAATTTAGTTTAATCAGGGCACAATTTACATACCAGCTGTTCTGGCACAAACCTACAGACTTTCCACCTCGAGGCAATGGAAGTAGAGGCTTAGTAAAGAGTCATACTATACACAAAGAAACCTCAAACCAGCACAAAAACTGTGTCAAGAAACTTGGGTTACAAAGGTGCTAATCTCTTGTTCATCATCATGAACAAAATGAGATTCGGGATAAAAAAAAAAAAAATGCCCCCAAAAAATCTTTGGTCAGCAATGCCAGTAACCAGTTTGCCTCTCATAGGGCAGACAGCTGTAATTTGAGAAAAAAATAGTTTTTCTATTATCAATATTCATTAACTACCTGTGGCTTTAAACTCTCGGTTTTATCCATCCACAGAAACCTCAAATCAACAAAAGCCTGTAATATCTATACCATCTATACCATCAGCATTGTACCAATATATTAACAAGCAGATTCTTGTGCATGGAATAAAATGTAAAATAAATAAAGAATAAAGTTAACAAATAACTTAGAAGCTTGGCAGCTCCTCTTAGTGCAACACCTAGATATGAAAACTATTTTCTCTTTAAAGCTTTAAGAGCAATGAATACCTGCAATGAAAAAACTAAAGTATGTGCTTTTCTTAAAGCCTACTAACACACAGATTCAGTTAAAAACCAGAATTTAATCTAAATTAAGAAAGAACAGAAGATGGTTCTGTGTGAAAAAATTTAACATTTTTGTTTCAAGATCTTGCCTAAGATGTCTGTACAAGAAATAAACATGGTAGCATACCTTCTTGCCCCTACACATAAACATAAGTAATGGTTGATACTTCTCAAAACTGGAATACCAAAAATAGGCAATTTTTTACACTAGTATTGCTGTGATCCTAACGTTACTGAATTATCTAAAATATCCTAACAGAGAAGAAAAATTGCTTCACAAACATCACAAAAAGCATAGATAGAAAACAAAAGATTGTATGCATAGTGTATACTTTTACTGTCTGGTCCTGAAGTTCTATCACAAAAGTAATTTCTGTCATGCAAGTTCTTCAGTCAAATTCAGGATTTTTAACTTAAAAAGTTGTATTAAATCACTCCCCTTCAAAATTCTGGCAAGTGAAAATAAATAATTTAACTGTTCTCAGTGTATAGACAATGAAATATAATAAAAGTTTTAATGTCTTTTTCCCGAGTCAGTCTTTGAAATATTAAGTGCTTCAATTTACCTCATATGCGAGCTTCCTGACAGCTTCCTTTACATCCATAGTGCGACCTACAATTTTTGGCAAAGTCCTCGCTGATGGAGCAATGCAAGACAGAACTGCACGCCTTACTTCTGAATTTGAATCATTTTCAAGTAATGTGTTGTAGACTGAAAGTAAAATAGTCATAATAATGTTTTTGTAAGGGTTTGAAACACTATAGAAAACCAGACAAAACAAACACAACAAAAAAAAATAATCAGCAGCTATTACTAAAACTTTTCCTCTGCCCCTGCATAGCTCATACAAATTTAGGGAACATTAGATCATAATCATAAAATTAGAGCCACAGCCCCAAGGCTTTATGGTAATTACATGCTAAGCTATGATCTCAAAACAAATTTAACTAATAAAATAATATTTTCAATCACAAGTAGGATCCTCAGCAAATAATTCTGTAAATTGCAACTCTAGACTACCTATAAATAACCACTTTGTGGACAAAAAAATAAAAACAAAAATTAAAAAGCTTCCAAATGTTGGCTCCTTAAGAACTCTATTCACTGTCTATACATTCTAATTACCTTTGAGGCAGATACTCAAATTTTCCTATAGATGGAAAACTGCAATCTTCTACCGAAACTCAAATAGTAAATCTCTTGTGTAATGTTTTTTGTTATATTCTTGACCCTTCTTCAAAATTAAAAGCAACAGAAAGAATTTCAGAGAATACTGGAATTCATGTTCTTTCTCTGTGAGACAATGATTGACTATGAAATTTATGTGCTCCTAAATAAGGACTTTATAAACAAACACTTAGAAAATATAATTTCAAAGAAGGTTCCTTAACAACAAAAAAATCCCAACTAACTTACTCTCTTCACAAAAGACAGAATTTAGTTTAATCAGGGCACAATTTACATACCAGCTGTTCTGGCACAAACCTACAGACTTTCCACCTCGAGGCAATGGAAGTAGAGGCTTAGTAAAGAGTCATACTATACACAAAGAAACCTCAAACCAGCACAAAAACTGTGTCAAGAAACTTGGGTTACAAAGGTGCTAATCTCTTGTTCATCATCATGAACAAAATGAGATTCGGGATAAAAAAAAAAAAAATGCCCCCAAAAAATCTTTGGTCAGCAATGCCAGTAACCAGTTTGCCTCTCATAGGGCAGACAGCTGTAATTTGAGAAAAAAATAGTTTTTCTATTATCACCTCCACTCCTCTAAGTGTTTTTGTAGAAGTTCAATTCAATTAATAGTACAAAAGGCTCCTTAGGGGGCAAGAACTGAAAAAGCATGTATCGTATCTCCACCCCAATTCACAACATCCCGTTATTCTCACCATCCCTCAGTTACATTCAGTTCATAGAACAGCCTGAGCCCAAAATGATTTGTCTGTCATTTAATCACCAGTGGATCTCTCCTTGAAGCAGTTCTCTTTTCTGCCCTTGAACATACACAACTCTCATATCTACAACCTCCTCTGGCAAGGAGCTCCACAGTTTATGAATTATTACAAGAATCCCCTCTAAGTTTTGTTTACTCAATGCTGAAAAGAAATGCTTTAAAATGTTTAAAAGTAATGTAAATCAACAAATGTTGTTCTTAAACAGAAGAAAAAAATCCGATACTACTTACTATTAACAACAGGGCAGTTTTCATCCTTAGGATCTTGAAGTCTCGACAGGGCCAAGACAGCTTGAATTCTCACATTTGAAAATTTATCTTTAAGTCTAACCAGCATGGCTTCATTAATTTTATCAAATAAATCATCATCAATCTGGGCATTCTCTGGCATATTTCCCAAAATCTTATTAACAAGCTGGCACGTTCGAAACCTAACTGCATGGCTGTTCGCATCGTGAGACTTAGGGAAAGAAAAAAATGAAAGTATTTTCATAATCACACCTTTCTCATTTCCAACATAAGGCTATTAACATGCACATGCAAGTAGTTAATATTCTATACAGTACATGAAATATGCACTTCTGTATTTCAAAAGCTTCTCGTATTTAAGGAAAACACTTGTGGCCCATCACTTGTATCAGTAGCACTTTACATAATCAGTCACATCTTCACAAAGGAAGAAACACGCTTATCACTCAGTGCAGACTATTGTACATTAGCTAACTTACCCCTCCATAAAACATTAGAAGTGAAAAAAAAAAATATATATATATTAGCAATGATGATTAGTGACCTTGGCCTGACCAATAATTTCTCCTTATCAAAACACTAGTTTAAGGAACTGTAATTCTACCTGTGTTTTCATCCTATTGGAACTGTCAGTGTTCTTTATAACACTTGCAATAGGCAGAAATGAATACGTATACCAACCATATGAAAGGTCTTTTAATATTTTTACTCATCAAAGAAACAGCATAAATTCATTTCCACGACCCTTCCAGAATTCCACACTTAAAAATGCACGTATAGTAAAGCATATGAGAACATATCTGACAGCCAAATAAAAAAAGCAATTCATATTTTGTCATGGGCCTAACTTTTGAAATGCAGTTGGTGGAGCAGAGGGGGGTACGGTGTTACTTGCAAAGCACCAGCTTTGCTTTCACTTTTTAAGTTCCAGCTTGTCAGTATCATCCCCGGCGCCAGCAAGTTATCCCCGCTGCATGAAGTTTCCACTTAAGTTAAAGCTCTAATAATAAGTGTTACTATACCTCAAGCAGAAAGTTAAACACATAATTCAGAAGCAAATTCTCTTCATCTTCTTCTCTTTCCTCACTACCATCCTCTTTCTCCATTTGATAAAATGAAGTAACAAATTTAGCCACAAAATCGATCACTTGTTCCACTGCTGGTTCCCGTCTGTAGATTATCATAGCATACTTAAGGAAATGAATGAACTTTTCATGAAAATCCTCCTTATCTTCCAACTAAAAAGAAGTAAGAATCAAACCACAACAAGAGATGACTACCTGGTTCATCTTTCAAAAGTAGTACCACAGAAAAAACAAATGGTTTTATAACTGACAGCTTCCATTTCAATTTTCAAAGAGCTAAAGCCAGCAGTTAGGGCATACCCGCTGCTGTGCCCTCTGCACTGAATATTTTGCTTTAGCCCTACAGCAGGCATATCTCTTGGTCCCTGAGCTCCACTCGGGAGTTTACATTTATTTCCCAATAGGTTTCAGAAAGGCAATCGACACCCTCATCCGGTATTGTCCTCTGTCACATCTACTTCTCGGGTTTCTAAACATCTTCCAGCAACATCGTTAACACCTGCCGTGGGCCGTTCTTACACCCGTGATCGCAGGAGACAACTGCATATAGTAGTCTAGCGTGCGACTTTTTTTAAAATCGCAGTGCTTTTCTTAGTCATACTAGCCTCAATGTCTGTTTTAGGGGAAAGAAGGCCAAAGAGGGTCGGTGCCCTCTGAAATAAGAGCCGAGCAGACCCCCAAGGCCCTCACTTTCCCCTCAGCCCGGCGGTGACCGCTCCGCTCCGCCCCGCCGCTGGCACGCCCCGAGGGCGGCCCTACCTGGTTATAGGTGCTCTTCAAATCCATGACCAGTTTCGCGTGGTTGTGGTGAGGCTTCTGGGCCAGCTGAAAGGCCTCTTTGATTTGCAGAACCCTCTTTTTCACTCCCATGGCTGCAGGGGAGACCGGTCACCTCAGGATAACCCTCTCCGGACTCGCGGGAAGACGGGGAGCCGCTGTTCCACCCCTCAGGAGGGCCCTAACGGCGTAAGGGCCGTAAGCCGACCGAGACTCCCGCCTCACAGCCCAGCCGAGCCGAGCCCAGCCGCTCCTCGCCTCCCGCTTCAGCCGCGGGGCCGCTGCCGCCACAGACCGTCTCGCGCCAGCAACGGCCGCGGCGCTCGCGCGCCCAGCTTCAAACTGGACTCCGGGCCAATGGCGGGCGGGGCGGCCGTTAAGCCGGGCGCGCGCGGAGGGCGCCGTAGCCGCCATCTTGCTGCGGGGCGGGCCGTGAGGGAGAGGGGCGGCAGCGCCTCCGCCTTCTCCTCCTCCTCCTCTGACTTCTTCTCCTCCGCCTTCCTTCTTCTCCGCCTTCTGGGGCGCGCTCCCGGTAGGGGCGGCTGTTTCAAAGCAGGCCGGGTGTCGGCTGAGCCAGAGGCTGAGGAGAAGCGTCGTGCGGGAGGATTTCCACAATGTACGTTGGTGCAAAGCTGTTGAATAAGGATGATAAACTGTGGTGCTGGCCTCAGCCGCTCTCCCGAAGACCTCTCCGGACGTGACCATCTGAAAAAATGAGTGTAATTGCGTTTTGTTAACAAACGCCTTACATCGAAGCAATTGGGGCAGCAAACCAAGAAGGCTCAGGCTGTGCCTAAAAGTAATAAAAGCCCTTTGGGGAGCGGTAGATCTAGAGCGAGATACATTTGCCTGTTTTAGAGATACAGGTAAGAAAAGGGATTAAGTTCACTAGGTTAACTGGCTAAGTAAGTAGCCGCTTGCTTAGTTTTCCTTGAGTTAACTACCCATGATGGATCCAACTTGTAGATTGTGTTTCTGACTGAGACATCTTTCTGTTTTGTGTCAGCTGTAAGGGGGGCTGAAAAGATGGACAGTATGGATAACTGACTTGGAATACTTATTTGTGTTCCTTCTAGACTGAATCTTTTACTAGTAGAAATTTTCCTCAATTTTTCAAGCACTTGTTGTGAACCTAATGTTTTCCCAGAAATCTCTAAACTTCAGAATAATAATAAATTTTGTATCTTATTAAAAACAGGAAAGATAACTAAGCTCAAACTCCAGAGACACGTTACAGGTTACAGAACGTACTGTGAGACAGTGGCTGATATTAAAGGGGAAGCAAGGCAGGGGATGATTAGCTGAAACAGTCTGAGCATATGTTAATTGCAGACTTAAGGACAGTATTCAAAAACCTTAACAGAAATAGTTAAGATGTGGACATTAGGAATTTAATGTATTTGATGCCTTTATGTGTTTGAGCTTTAAAAAATAAGTGTCTCATTACCTCAAGTGATGATAGTTACCTAGAAAAACAGTTTACATACCATCAAATGACAGAAGGTGAAATAGACAGAATCCATCCTGAAGAAGGGTCACTTTTGGCTTTCTAAGAAAAAAAACAACCCACCTAACAAATAAAATAGATAAGCACTAGGGGTCAGTCTTGTTCCAAATCTGAATCTTCCCAGTGTTTTCTTTAAGTAGCAGATTTTTATAGACAAAATAATGGAATTATTTTCTCTTTACAATTGTGTCAAGGATTATGAGGTATATGAGCTGTATGTGGAGAGTGGAGGACAGCAGCAGGGAAAAAAGTGTTCTGTTCTATAGACAAAAATAAAAATAAATTTTAAAATAATTTATACATGTGTCACAGAGGTTTTTCCCTGATATATTGTACTACCATACATTTGTGTATGTTTAAAACAGATGCTTGCTTTTTAAAGGTGAGTTGTTTGTGTTTTGTATTAACTTTTAAAAGGTTAAAATGGATCTGGCTTCCTGCTCCTAGAGGGAAGGAAATGCATTCTGTATGCACAAGTACAATAGTAACATACAATCATACATATTAACTTTTTCTAAAAGTTTTTATTTCATGTGGAATAAATAGTTACTCTCCAAAAACATTATAATCAACAGCAAATGCTCAATGAGTTGGGTTTTTTGGGATTTTGTTTTGTTTTGGTTGTATTTTCTAGGGAAATAAAATGTGTAACCATCTTTCTATTTAAGATATGTTTACCGGAAAATTAATTTCATCTAACTTTTTTCCACTATAGGAAAAGAAGACTACAGAAACAGAAAGAGGAGAAGATGGGGAGAAAAAGATGGAAACAGGAAGAGGAGAGCAGGTAAAACTTTACGATTCTTGTGGTCGTAAAAACCCAGGAGTTTCCCTTTAAGTGAAACTAATAATGTGAACTAGATTATTTTTTATTTTGATGGATTTGGCAGCCCATTTGTGCTTACCTGCTTCTCAGATCTACAGATGAGGATTTTCCTTGGTGAATACCTTGCAGTCCCTTATGACGGATTTCAGCCAGGATATAAGATTTATTTCCTCCAGTCTGCTTTAAATATTTCTGGTAGGCTTTGTATTTCTAGGTAGAAACAGAAGTCAGGCTTCTGTTATGACAAAGTGATGTCTAATCCAGTTAGACGTGCTCATTTTCAGGGTAAATATGTGACAGGGATCCAGATTCCCAGTATCATAATTGATATTTCATGTGTAGGTATATAACACGCTGAAGTAGGATTGCAAATGTTGGCCATTTGGGCTTTGCTCTGTGTAGTGTATACCAGTCTCACCCTGATACCAGATACTTTGTTTAACTGGAAGGGATGTTTGCTGTCATAGTTTTTACAGGTTATGTTTCATGGCCCCGATTGCACTAATAAAGCTTAATGGCCCCTGACCAGCCTCACCTGGGGGCTCCAGCCCCACCCCTTGCCCATGGGCCCAAGAAGCCCCTTTAAGCTCAGCCCTGACCTTCTGTGGTTTTCTGAGCCAACTCTGAGGTTCCAGTGAGCATCAGCTGCTTCCTGAGGGAAGGATACAGTGACCAACTGGGAAGGTAAGGACCTCACCAGCAGCACAGGCTCAGAGATCATAGCTGGTGGTTTTCACAATCCTATCTGGAAAGGAAAGGAATGATGAAACTCCAAAGTTTGGATGGCGCTCTAGAGGGAAGCGTGCTCTAATAATTCAAGATTTTTTCCTTGTCCTTTGAAATAGTGACCTTATCTGCAATGCTATGGTCTACTTCTGGGTGTTTCCCTACTTCTGCCCTACTGTTCTGGATCCCTTCTCTTTCCTTTATCAGTCAGTTGTGTGAGCAAATACACAGTGCCACAGGGTAAGCCAAAACTGCTGCATGCCAATTACTTTGTGGTAATTTTAGATGTAGGTCACTGGATAAAAAAGAGGCAAAAAATAGGAATTTGTTGCTATCTATTTAGGAAATGTTTTGTAACTGATGCGTCTGGTAGTTTCCTGTTTCCATATTAAAAATATAAGCAGTAATATTTTGTCCGTTTTTGTGTAGTGGATCTAATGAACTTGAGTCACTTGAGCATGAGATTGAAGCTTTTTCTAATGTTTGGAGTATTGACTGGCAAGTCTTGTCTGGACTCAGAATACTTTACCAGTGACAAGTTATGTTCTGCTAAAATGCCATCTTGTACCAAAGCCTCAAGTTTTCCCCTCTAACCTTCCAAAATGCATACACAGCTTCCTTGAAAATATCTCAGTGGTTTATTCCTTTCCCCATGTACCTGAAGATCTGTGTTCCTCGGCTCTGTCTGTGCTTGTGTAAGTGTCTGTGTCCTCTGGTATTCAGTAGGAAAAACATGAATGTTACTATCTGCCTAGTAGAGCAATAACACACATAACTTATTGTAAGTACTTTTAAAACCTTTTGCACATTTGTTAATTTTTCTTTACTCTGAGGGTGGCAGAGCCCTGGAACAGGCTGCCCAGAGAGATGGTGGAGCCTCCGTCACTGGAGACATTCCAAACCCACCTGGACATGTTCCTGTGCAACCTGCTCTGGGTGGACCTACTTTGGCAGGGGGGTTGGACTAGATGATGTCCAGAGGTCCCTTCCAACCCCATATCATTCTGTGATTCATGTCTTATCAGACACCAGACCATTGACGATGGCATGTCCTTATCCTCTGGTCATAGTTTCAGTCACAGGCAGCAGCATCTTGGACACTAATGCCAGTGCCAGAAGAAACTATACTTAGTCATTCCTGTGTGCAAGGCTCTGTTTCTTACCTTTTCTTATTAAAGTTCTGCCTGCACTAAACTTCTCTTCCCTGCTGAGCATCTCCCAGACCATCTTGGTTTTCCTTCCTGGCCTTTCCCTTCTCCTATTCTGCGTTTCTCAGTCGGTCTTCATTTCCTCTCACTCCTGTAGTGAAGATTCTTTCTGCCTCCTGAGATTTAGAGTCCCTCCTTTTCTCTCAGCAATTAAAGGGTTTGGTTTCTCTGTCCTAAGGTCTTCTCTTCTTATATCTTCTCACTCCTCCTTCTCCCCGCTGCCTGCAGGCATTCTTCCTTTTCCTCTTGGAGTATTTATTCTTAACAGTGCTTTATCTCTTTTTGCCCTCACTGAGAATTTCCTTTTTATGCTGACACTTTTCCCTTCCCTTACCTGACACTGGGTAATCCTCCTTCCCAATTCTGATAGTCCTGAGACCCATCACTAGCAAAGTGGAAGCTTCTTGCCCAAGAAGGATGGAGAGTACTGCCAGGAGGTGAGAGGGGAAAGCTGCCTGACCTGCAGGGGGGAAGAGGCAGCCTCAGAGGGGGCTGTGAGCCAGGGTGAGCTGAGACAGGGCCCTCGGCCTGCTCCATGGGGTCTCTTGTACTGGCTGCAGTGACACATCAAAGGGCTATTCAGCAGCCCTCAACTTCTCTTACCTGTTTTTTCTCCCTTTTCTCCCTCTCCACCTCTGATTTCACCCTACTTTGCCTTCCTCTCCTTCCCTTTTCTCTTCTAGACTTGTTTAAACGTGCCCACTAACCATTTTCCTCTTGCATAACTTGACTGAAGCATTCTTCTTCAAAAATCCCATTATCTTAATAGCTTGCCTTATTTTTTGTGGGCTTTTTTTCTGCCTTTTCTGTCCTTTTATTTATTTTTACATGTAGAAGCCTGCTTTCTGAAGAGAGGGAACGGCTTGCAGATGAAAAAGACATGACCCGTATTACTGTCAGTTTTCTTCTGGCACCTTTCCAGTGCCTTTAGTGTGACTGAGGGGAACTGACCAGTCTCTTTGGATCAGGCACACTGGATCCTGGACACAGCTTCTGGGCTCAGCTGCGCTCAAGTCTGCCTCTTAGCTGGAAGAACTGCTTCATTCTGCTTTCTGCTGAGCAACAAAAATTGAACAAGGTATTTTTTTCATCTCTTTGTTGGTCCATCTGGACTTGGAGAGGATTGCCAAAATAGCAGAGCTTATGAAAGGTGCCAACACCGTCCTCTCTGATGACCTCTGCAATCCTTTGGCAGCCCAAGAAGGCAGCATGATTTAATCTGCAGACGATCTCTCTAACAGCACCCCAGCGACGTCTGTGCTGCTGCCTTTATGGCTGGCTCAGCGTCCCCTCTGGGGAATTTGTAGCATCCAGCCACTGGCATCTCCTCCTGGCGGAAGCTCAACCATTTGAAGAGAAGGGGAGGGAAAAAAAAAAATCAAAAAAAACCCCAACAAAACGCGATGAGGATGTTTGCACATGCTGCTCTCTGCCTCTTCGCCTGGGTGTTGTGCTGAAGGACTAGGACATCTGCTCAGAAGGAGAGCGGCAGCGGCTGGAGCTTGCCCTGTTTGGGGGTGAAGTTCCTCCAGCGCTATGGGGGTTTGAGTGCCTGCAGCCTCGGGGAGGGGGGGGCAGCAGCAGGGACAGATCGAGCGTACGCAGACAGACTTGATTAAAATTCAAGCCTAATGGCCTCTGGCATAAACAAGATTCATCAGCCCGGGACTTGCAATGGATCTAAAGCCGCTCGCAGCAGCTCGGCAGAGGAATGCAATCAGGAAATGCACATGAAAATGTGCAAGAAGATTGCCCAGCTCACTAAGGTAAGTCTGACTCCCGCAGCCTTTCCGGGGAGGTGAGGCTGCCCGGGCCGGGGGCGGCGGGGCTGGCTCCCGGCTGCCCGCTCTGCTGGCCCCTGGCTCCCGGCTGCCCGCTCTGCTGGCCCCTGGCTCACAGCGAGTGAGAGAAACCGGGTTGTCTCTTATGAGGCGGTGCCTGCGAACATCGGTGGGCACAAACTTCCTTTCAAAGAGTTCTCCTGCGGGTGTTAGAGACCAAGCGTGGCGGGTTGTCTTTGTGGCTGACGATCCACGTCTCGCACTTAACCGCTCTAATTAGCGTGCAACAATAGCGAGATGAGCTCTAGCTCTGCGAAGACGTAGGGTTTGTCAGCGTGCTGCTCGGAGGAATTGACGGTATCCGATTTTTTTTCCAGAATTACGAAGACAGCAATTTATTTGCGTTTTATAGGCTCTCGAGTAGTATTGTTGCAGAACTGCAGCCGAACTGTGGTACTAAAGTACAGTATTATTTGTTCCTGATGTGCATGTGTGGAGATACTTAAGTGACCTTCGTAAAAGACAGGAGTTGGAAAGAGGCAGGACTAAATTACGTAGTATATTGTAGTAAAACTTCTAGGCAATACCGAGTTATACTACTAAATATTTTTCCACACCACTTTTAAGAAGAGAATATCCGTAGGAGGTCGCAGTGAGCTTTTAAGCTATTCTTGTGCTGCACCTTTGTCAGTGAGAAAAATCTATTTCCCACCCTTGCTTGCTGATCCCAGAGTTTACATGTTCTGTAACCTCACTGCAATTGGTAAAGACATTTTAGCAATAAAAAAAACCTGACAATGAAAGAACACCAACTAAAAATACGTGTCAAACAATAGGAAACCATTAAGATGTTCAAATTAGAATGGCTTACTAGTTATGATGCCATTCTCAACAAATGACAACTGTCGTAATTTATATCATGTGTATGAATACATACAAAATGCTACCTATATTTACACATATACTTGCTATATTATACTTACTGTACAATACCAATACTGTACTGGTGCTTTGGTTGTATGCTTCTCTGATAAGTATTTGTACACAATCTGATCCTTACTTTTTGCCCATGAATGCACACATTACTCTTCAAGGTACATTTTCATTCTGTAGTAATTGAAAGAAAACTATCCAAATAAACATTAGTTGTTTCTATAATTTTGAACATAGATATGACTGAGCAATTAAGTCTGAAAATTCTTAGAGAAGCACTTTCTGTTTATTGATAACATTCTTGATTCCTCAACCGTCGTGAAATGTACATGAAAGATGACTGCAAATAAGATTAAGATGTCCTGAGTCGTTCCCTTGTTTCCTGTCTGGTACTCCCTTGCTGTCTTTGATCAATTTTGCACTCTAAGTAAAATTTGTCCCTAAGTGTCACTCAAAAGAATCATAGTATTACCTTTTCTAACAGAAAAGCAATAGCTGTATCTCTATTAATGGATATCCTATACTTCAGAGTAACAAGAGTTGAGGAGTCACCAGCTCTGTCTTTCTGGGTGATCCATTTCTCAGCAGCAGACTTAGAACATATTGATGAGATCTGTGCAAAGAAACACTCATTCAAAATTTTCAACTCCTAAGCCAAACATTTTCTGTACAGATTTTTGTCTCTAATCACAACTAAATTTTGAGGAAAAAATACCCTGTCTATTACATTATAAAGCTTGTCTTTGGGTTGGGGAAGAATGTTCTCCTATTCTAGCAGCAGAAGGGGGAGAAAAAAATCATCCCAGTGCAAAGGATAATGGCAAAATTCTATTGTGGTGGTTTTTTCAGATGCTTTTGCTAAATTTCTACTGTTAAAATGTGGGTAGGGTGATTTCTTTTAATAGAATTTCCCCTCTGGATACTTCTCAGTCATCTGAAATAAAGATGATTTATACCTGAAACTCAAAAAAGCACTTGTGAAAAGCAAATAATTCTGTTTTGGAATATGGCTTTTAAGAACTAATTTTCTCTGCAATAACACTGCACTTAGAGAGAATGCATGGCAGAATTGGAATTTTATTCATAAGCTTTCCCTTCTAAGTTCTGGGTAGGCTAATGCTGTACCAACAGAAGACATCTGAGAAGCAAAACCTGAGACCAGATTTGCTGAAAAATAGCTATGAAAAATTGTTATAATCATTTTTGGGGTAGGAACTTTGAGGGCTTCCTTTCAAATCGCTGTTTTCTTGGCTATATTACAGTCAGGATAATTATAATAATATCCCTCCTAGCTTTAAATCTCCTATAGTGCTTTCCTTTTCTGTTTCTAACCTACTATACAGTACTGCTGTCTGTTGTTATGCAGCTGCAACTTCCTGTCCCAGTGATGTTAGATTTTCATTGATGGGGATATAATGATCTAATTACTCATCCTCTACGCATTGTGCCAGGAGTGATGAATACAAAATGTTTAAATCAGGTTTAGGATACAGAGCTTGATTTACATTTGTTACATAGTCAGTAGTGGGCGCCTACTGCTCTCAGAGGCTTAGGAGGGGTGTGCTAAGGCACCACCAGCAGAACCAAACTGGGTGAGGTGATGGAGTTCCCATGGTTGAATGAAGTGCTGATTAAATTGTAAAACATAGGCTGGTACAGGGACCCCCATAGGTAATCAGGACACAGAGATCCTGAAAGCTTTTCTCATTCTACTGCCCTGCTATTTCTGCTTTTGGAGAGGTAAAATATAGTCAGTTTTCATACCTTCAGTGGTGTATCTTTCTGTTCTGCACCTTTTGGGCTGTAGCAGCAAAAATATAGACCTTATAGAAATGTTTCATTTGCTTTGCAGCACACTAATGCTTTTTGTAGCCCATTTGTCAGTATTTTTAGATGCCTGGCCCTTTTCACAAAGACTTTTTAAACTCCTGATATGTAGAACGTACACTGTTTTGCCATGTCAGACTAAGGAGCAAAACCAATGAGCATATTTGTAAGCTCACCTAGGCTCCATGTACTGCTCTGCCCCTCTCTTTCCCCAAAAGTAAGGTGGCCTTTGCATTTCAAGGCAGAATTTGCCACAGAGCCTCATTTACCATTAGACGTCCGTCTGCCCACATTGGAAGTGCACTAATGAAAATATGGCAGGGTTTTATTATTAATTGTACAGTTGAGGTTTTGCTTTTAAAGCCTCAGCTCACAATGCTAAATTAATAGGTGGGACATTTGTTTGAGAAGATAGATGTATATTTTAAAACGGGTATATTAAAAATGGCAAACTTCATATTTTTTTTTTTTGTTCCCTTGGATGCAGGTAAAAAGCTTAAAAGCCCTGGTAAGATTAGTGAGTTTGGATGAGAGCTGTCTAGGCCTTCTGAATTTTGACCTTAAAATCAGATAATATTACAGCTATTTCCAGATGATCTATGGTTTGATTTATGAACTTGCAGAAATTAAAATGGAAGCGTTCTGCTTGCAAATGGGAATGCCCATCTGTAGTTGTCACTCACGTGTACGAATCACAGAGTTAGTTAGTCGGTACCTTTCTGCAGCACTAGTGCATTCAATTAAGAGGAACTTGAAGTTAGTGTATTCTTATACTTGTAGCAGAACGCATGACTTTGTACCAGTAATTAAGTTTAGACTTCTCCATCAGACATTGGACCCTTGCTGTGCTTTTTTCTGCTTGACAGATCTTTGTGTTCCTGATCTGTTTAGCAATAACATGGAGTTTAAAATGCATAGTGACTTTTATAAGACATGTTGAGTGTCACTCCCTGCTGCCTCAAGCTACAGATTTCTAACATCCATTTGCTATTATGTGATTTTCATGTGCTTGTGGATTCTCAGGGTAATCCTTTTCACTTGAGATAGGATGACAAAGTCAAATGAACTCTTGAAAGATGAGTGCTGAGGAGAGTGGATCAGCTTTCACTGAAAAGGCAGTTCAGCCAGGTCTTGCAAGAACTGGATACGCTGCAGATATCCGTGTTATTCAGGCTTCTTCTCAGACCTCTGCCAGTGGGGCTCAAACCAAACCTTCCGTTCTGGACTGTAGTTCTGGAATCAAGCCTAATATGGATAACTGGGATGGTGACATCACCTGGTGATCAGAGAGCTTCCGAAGCCACCAAACGATTCTGTCTCCTTCTTAGAGACAAATTCCTAGATACCAGTTGAGGAATGTTTTTAATGAGAGTAGATAGCTGCCCTCAAACTCATTTTCCCCTGGGGTTCCTCTGACTCTATATTAGGAATTTGGGAGTCTTGTTGTTAGAACCACATTTTAAATTGCAGTATTTCTGGTCAAGAAGATTGTTAGACAAAAAAATCAAGCGCTCTGGCAAGAATTTTGTGTATATATGTTGGATACTGTGAGTCTTAACAGAGGAGGAGTGTGCTGATGCAGGGAAAAGTTAATTGCTGGTAAAACACAATTAAGAAGCGTTTTTTCCTTCAGGGGAAAGAAATGTTGAAGGGGAGCAAGTGTGTTCCTCTCCTAGGTGCAGCAGCATGGGCAGATGTTCCTTAATGACTCTGCGTGGAGCAGTTGAAAAACCTACACACTCCGGCTGCTTGTCACCACCAGTCACCCATGAGGTTTATTGCCCCTCAGCTCAGTCAGCAGGGTAGAAAATATGAACGTTATTTAATAAGCTTTAGTGGAAAATCAGCCAGATAAGCAAAACCCACTTTCATTAGTTATTTTAGGAAGGATGTCTGGCTTTTGCACAGAAGTGTATGAGATATAGGCTCATATTTAGTTGTATTACCTTCACTCTATGGGTGGAAATTTACAGAATTAGCAAGTATCCTGGTATGTGTGTGAAGGCATAGACTGTTTACACCACTCCAGCGTCTTGCAGTATGGCTGTATATTAGATCTTTTAACCTTTCCTGGTTTTATTTGCCATTTTAAAAAAAAAAGGTTGATAGATTTAGGAATGAAATATGATCCAATTCTAATGGCTTATTCTGGAAGCACCTATCAGCTCAGCAACTGGAACGGAGCACTCCTGTTGTCTACTCATGTTCCTATGTGAAATATGTTGCCTTTTTCATGTAGTTTAAGCTGAGTTTATTGACCTTATTTACTGTGATGTGTTAACAGTACTCAGTAACCAACGCTTCCAGTGGCTCAGCTGATGTGCAGTTAGTTGTTATGCTGCCAGAGCTCTCCTGCGTGCTTGAGGCTTTTTGATCTCAGTTCTCTAGAGAGGTATTCAATATTCTACAGAAATGAAGCAAAATGGAACAGCATGAAAACTAGGATCATGCTTTTGGAGCAACAATATTTTTGCTTTGGGCAAGGAATATAAAACCTGATTTCCATGTAGGCAAAGAGAGAGAATCTTTTTATAAAGCTGCTTAAATTATGTACTAACAAGGCTAACAAAGTCAGCTATCAGCATCGCCTATGTACTTTATGATGTATTTGTTTTCATGATTTTTATGTACGATTTTCTATTGGGATTTCAAAGCTAGCATTATTTTTGCCTACCAGCTGACAAAAATGTGCAGACTAAGATTTCTTAACTTGGCGTCACTACATTTTCCTTACAGAGCTAAAAGGGAATTCCTGGATAGTAAAACCCATGTGCAATGTCATATAATTGTGTTGATCAACTAGTCAAAAGCAGTATTAAAGCCACTATTTCTATTAGGAAGGAAGCCAGAATCTTATTATTTGGATGTCTAGAAATTGTCATTTAAATTAATTCAAGGTATAAGTATGACAGCTATGTATTGGAATTACCTTCTTACCATACAAATTCATCCCTGACCGTACCAAGCTTGCAGAAAATCTGACAGCCTTAGTAATTGATAACTCAAAGCTACTTCATATTGAAAACCACATACTAAATTCAAGTCCCTTTTTCAAGAAACCCTAGCTAATGTTTATAAACAAAATGTTGTGCATTTTATTACTACACGCATTACAGGCAATAGGTTATAAAATATTTAGCAATCCATTAATTGCACAGAAGAAAATTGCAAGGTTATAGTTTTTTCATGTTCTGTCTTTTCTTCATTGGGTAATGTATAAAAGTACCTTGATTAGTGACACTAACTGTACCTCTCTCCTAACATTTTCTTTAAGCAGTTTGTAGATGCCAATATTTTACAATTACAAAAACTATACCCAAGTTAGAAATCAAAGGCAACTCAGCTTAAGACATTCTCAATTAAATTTTCTAAAGCTATGTATTTAGACTTTTGAGCACTTCAGCATTGTGTATGGCATATAAAATACTTTTTTTCTGTTAAGTATCCCATTCTTTTTTCCTCTGTCACATCTTCGTTAGGTAAAAGAGTGTTTATGCTTTATCAAAACAGGTGTTACACTGAGGTAGAACTACCTTTCTTGCTACCTTTACAGTCAGATCTTAAACACATTAGTGTCTCATTGTAACAATTCACTTCTTTTTCCTGCGTATACACAGCCAGAGTGTCTCTGTGTGGTGCTGAAGACCATTTAACCTGTGCTTTTAGTAGGAACGGATAGGCATGTGAGTTTTTCTTTCTTGTGCATAAAGCCATTGGGAAGTGTGTGAATGTAGTCAATCCAGTACCAAGTTTGAGTTAATTTATCCTGCCTCCTGGTGGGACACGGTAGCTCAGGCTTGGCTGTGCTGGTTCAGACTTGGCATTTTACTTAATGCATATTCACTTGTCTTCCAAAGGGCTTGGAGGCAGCAGAACCTGTATAACCCTGTTACTGAGGAAGTACTGTCTTTATTTCATAATTGGGATTTTTCAAATGGTTTTGGTTTTTTTTCCTTCTTAAGTTAATGACCTCAGTGAAATTCATCTGAAGTAAGATTGTAGCTTTTTAACGTAGTTGTCATTCAGAACTTTGTATGACTTAGCCTTTAGGCACTTAAACACAGTTGAAACTTTAAAGGGGTTACTACCAGGGAGTTCTGCTGTTTTAATTATCTTTGGAAGCTGCAGCATTTCGTTGAGACTATGCACTGACATTTAGAGGGTTATATAAGAGCTACCTTTAAATGTAGATTACAGTTTAGTATTTTGCTTTTTTCATTCAGGAGGAGAGAACCACTAGAATTTGGTAACAGGGGTGTTAAGAACTATAGTTGGTACTTCTAAAGGTTTTTATTGAGATGCTGATATACCTTAATATTTCATACAAATAATGAATTGTCTCAAAACTACGGGACAGGCACTTTTGGCAAGTGTACCTTACAGTCCTTGTCCCCTGATTTTTGAGGTGAGGAATGTGTATTGGAGAAGGGTATGGCTCCCCGTCCACTTGTGCCCCCAGATGTGTGCATGCAGTCCGGGTGCAGCCAGAGAGTACAGTCAAGTTGGAGTAACAACTTGTGCCTCTTGGTCATCTGGTGCACTCATTGTTCATGGTATAAACGTGGGGCTGTTAGATACTTGTGGGGCTTAAAGCTTTAAATTTTAATGCTTAAAAATTTAAAATTAGAGCATAATTAAAAATTAGCATAAGCATTAATATTTGGACTAGGCCCTTACCATAGAATCATAGAGTAGTTTGGGTTGGAAGGGACTTATAAAGATCATCTAGTCCAACCTCCCTGTAATGAGCAGAGATATCTTCAACTAGGTCAGGTTGCTGAGAGACCTGCTCTGTTTATTTAGACCAATTTAAATTTCCCAGACTACTTCCACGTTTTCTGTTGGTTAGGTTGACTTGGTTTTGTGATCATTGATGCAATCTCAGGAGGTGTCCAGCATATGCTTAATGCTCACTTGCTTAATAAGAATGTCATCCTGAAATGGGAATAAAAGTAGTGGCTATATTCAGTCCAGCCCCACCAGGTAAAAATTACATGGATACATGAGTAATAGTCTGGTATTGTGATGTGTCTGATTATGTAGCCCTTAAACTACATAATAATATGTTGATTCTGGCTCCTATGACACTACTTTGAAAGGGAGGAAAGAAAGTGAAAGAAAAATACCTTTTAAAAAACATTGTATGCTGAGGTCCATCTGAGCCAGTAGCTTGTCTGTCGTGGTGCCCAGAGAGTTACAGGACTACGGCATACCTCTGGTGCTCTTGTGTAAACTATTCTCCCTGCCTCCAGTGACTTGTGCAAGTTTTCCAGAGACCGACAAAGCATCTTAGTACTTAAGAGCCCTGACTGGATTTTTATTCAATAAATTTCGCTTCCTGAATCCGTGTGACCTTTTAGTGCTACGGACTCCTGAGACAGGACATCTGTACTTAGTTGAATATAACATGATACACTGTTTCCGGTTATTTTAACCTGCCACCTCCCAGCTGTTTTGTAGTTCATATATTGAAAAAAGGTGATGAGTGATCATTTGGTATTTACCTTCTCCATTATAGTTTTGACTGTGGAGGTGGCACAGATGATGTTCAGTTTGAGATTAGGATACTTTAATGTTCTTTGTGTGTACTGTACATCCAAGCTGCCAATATAATCAGCTATTATATTATAATTATATATTTATATTATATATATTTAATATTATATATATTAAATATAATAGACCAACTATTAGGGATTGAACTCAGTTTCATCAGCTATCTAAAACTAATGTCGTTTGAGCATAATGTGCCTAGTTCCAGAAAAGCATAGTTACCCTACAAAGCCTGTGGCATATTTGTAAACTCCTGTGTGGATGTTTCGGGCACCTGTGGCATCTTAAAAGGCACCAGATCTCTGAGATTAGGCAAGTGAGTTGGGATATCGGTGTCTGCCTCGTTGAGTTGAATCACTCTCAGCTCTCTGTCAGCTTTACTGACTGGATCTCTGTTGATGAACTATAATGGGAGTTTACACAAATGGCACACCAATGAACACCTAAATGCCAGTATTTTACTGTCTAACAAAATTTCCTTATGTTCCCTTCTTAGTTTTGTGTCTTTCAGAGTTGGAAAGTCATGCTTTATTGTATTACTTCTTGCATGGAAGCTTTTGTCATGATTGATTATTCTTGTTGCTTTTTACTATACCTATTTTCAGTACACTGAGGTTCTTGTGCAAGTCCTGTATTCAACTATCACTTTTAAATTATCACTTTTTAATTTCTTTTTCAAAATTTTAATGGATGTATTCAGTAGGATAACTGTACAGAGCTCCATTCATGATCTCTGTTCTGGAAAATGACTTCTCTCTGAGTAGAGAATATATTTAGTCATAACAAAATAAGAGTATGAACTGCATGTTATTAGGATGAGAAAACTGCAAGGCAATTGAAATCTCCACAGCCTAGAATACTGTGCTTTTCTTTTTTAAAAGTGTACAGATAATAAACCGGGAAGAAAAAAGTGACAGCCTTTTTGTCAACGCAGCAGCAGCAGAAGGTCTGTGAGACTTTCACATGTATTCTCACTGTTGAACTTGCTTACAGCAGGAAAGAACTTAAATTTTGGTGCCTGCAGTAGTAGTAACTGTTATTATTAATTCATGGATACCTCAGGGCTTTGATGGTTTCTTTTCTTAATTAGCAAAGTGTGTAGAACATATAAAGAAATATTTTTAAATTTTCTAAATTCCTCTGTCAGAATTTCACCTTCAAACTTCGGGAGAGTAAGAATTTGATCCAATCTGTATAATGCTTTAGTCTGGATTAGGACGAAACAGGCCTCATTTTATCTGTGTTTATCTACATCGAAGGGAAAACCTGCAATAAACATTGTGTTTTAAATAAATTATAATATTTGTCTCCACAAAAAAAAAAAATATTTGGTTGGGAAAATCTGTTTCACCCTGGGCTATAATTAAATCAGTGATTCTAAAGTTTATATTTTCAAGATGTCCAAAATCTACTGTATTTAAAGTAAGGAATCAAGGGAGAATTTACTTGATGAATTTGTTTGTTTTGTTGCATTTATTGTAAAATTGGACAATGTTTCTTTATCATAATCTGTAACAAGATTTTTAAAGATATTTTGTAAGGATGAAGTATCAGATAAATATCTAGAATCATAAAAAAACCAAACCAACCCTTAGAAAGCACTGAACATATGTCTGCAACTTTCAAATCCTTAAAGATCTTTAAAATTCTGGGATGTAATGAAATATTTTCACAAAATTGAGCACTAATTTGGCAAATAAATTCTGTCACCACTGTATTTAGATGTGGTTCATGAGATAGATTAGCTCATATTTTTGAAGCATAATAGAGATCAAACTTCTGGGATATAAACCTATCAAGCTGTCCTGTAAGTTTTAGATATGTAACAAAAAACAGCTAAATTATCAGTGAATTACATGGAATTAAGGCCTTTTTATTCTTTTTGTTGACTTCACTTCTGCACTAAAAATTTGCTTGGACTACAGTGACCTTAAAATGGACAGACAGAGGGCATAGATATAAATATGTCTTGTTTTGAACAAATCTTCTATTTCTTGCATGTTATCTATCTGAAACAGCTTCATAAAATGGATTTGAACTCATCCAAGACTGTAAAAATCTAAGATTTATGGGCACAGTTGAGATATTAAGGAGTTACGCAAGAATTTCACCAAGACAGAGATTACAAAAGGTGAACAGAAGGGACTCTGAAATCAACAATTTGGCCTTTCTGCTTGTCTGCATATTTGTGTGTGTTGATTACTGTGTCAATGAATAAGCATAATCTTTTAAAGTACTTTCATCTAGTTATGTGTGGTCTAATGGGTAGAAATTTTACCTAATTTAACTTTTACTGAAAAATAACGTGATCCTCTCTGACAGCATTTGAATACACTTAACCTGGTAAATACACTCAGGATGAATTTGATTCACCTCAGGGAGAACAAATAAATAGAAACATATTTCATGTAAAATGTCATGCTGGCTGTTTTTATTCGTTCTAGTTTTTAATTGCATACAAAATCTACAAAAAATAATAGTGCTTTTGGTATTGAAGTTTTGCAAAATTATTTCAAAGTTATGGTGAGAAGGGTTTTGGCAGGTAAGATACAACATGAATCAGGAAGTGTAAACAAAAGGTTTATAACATTGTAGGGATGCAGATGCTACAAAGATCTGGGTTAGACTTTACAGTATTTCACATATTAATGATCTGGAAGTAAAAATAAACAACATATTGAAATTAACAGATGATAGTAATTCAAAGGGAATCATAAACACCTAAGCAGCGGAATATAGATCGAAGACAACATAAACTGCATCCAGTTAAGAAAAAACCTTATTTTTCCAAAATCCTGGGCCAATGTGCATGGTAGCTGTATGCCCAGTATCTGTTCTGGTTTGTAAAGTGTTGGTAAAACAGCATGAAGTGGATACACAGAAATTAATACAATATGAAATGAGACGTTACTGCAGGATGGAAAGAAACCCCAGAGAACAGAGAAATTAATCTGTTTTGGCCTCTGAGGATTAAAACTTGTCTCTTCCCTCTGTCTTAGCTCTGTAGAGGAAGGATGAGCTGGGAAGTTGGCTACGCAGAAGAAAAAGTAACAAAACAACCAAATACCTGAAGCAATTCACTTCTATTATCTGCTTTAGAGACCTGTATTGGAAAGGGAAATACTGTTCTTCGGAGGCACCTGTCTTTCTCCATTGACTAACCTAGATTAGGTGTGCAATGATGAAATGGATGATGTTAGATGGGATGAATCCCATCTCTTGTATGCAGGGAACATCCTTCTGAGAATGAAACACATGGGGTTTTTCTTGTTGTTTCCTTGCAGTAATTATTAGTGGCCTCCTCTGAGCTTCTTCCGTGGTAGCTGTGTTTCAGAACAATGAGTTTCTCTCAATTTCTATGGCAGGACTTTAGGAAATCTTTCATATTTCTATGACTGTCTAGGAGGACCTATTTCTTGAGATGCTGAAGAGGCACTGCTTACAACTGGTGAGAGCAGGTGGATTTGTGACCAGTGCAAAGAGAAGGCATTAAAGTTGAGTAGATTTTGTAGAACAGGTCCAGAAAAAATTTCATTAATAAACTGCATGTGAGTCTCCCAGCAGAGGAGTCTGTCTGGAATTAACTTTTGTGATTCTACAGTATGTTTTTTGCTTTGCTGATATTGTTGGGATGGCTTTTTTATTGGTGGCTTTTTTAGCACCTTCTCTGCTTGTGGACACCTTCTTGAAATACAGTTTTACTTTCCTAATTCTGAAGTTGCCTGGCAATTATTCTGCTTAGCTTATTAGAACCTATAAAATACAAGAAGGGAATCATAAACACCTAAGCAGCGGAATATAGATCGAAGACAACATAAACTGCATCCAGTTAAGAAAAAACCTTATTTTTCCAAAATCCTGGGCCAATGTGCATGGTAGCTGTATGCCCAGTATCTGTTCTGGTTTGTAAAGTGTTGGTAAAACAGCATGAAGTGGATACACAGAAATTAATACAATATGAAATGAGACGTTACTGCAGGATGGAAAGAAACCCCAGAGAACAGAGAAATTAATCTGTTTTGGCCTCTGAGGATTAAAACTTGTCTCTTCCCTCTGTCTTAGCTCTGTAGAGGAAGGATGAGCTGGGAAGTTGGCTACGCAGAAGAAAAAGTAACAAAACAACCAAATACCTGAAGCAATTCACTTCTATTATCTGCTTTAGAGACCTGTATTGGAAAGGGAAATACTGTTCTTCGGAGGCACCTGTCTTTCTCCATTGACTAACCTAGATTAGGTGTGCAATGATGAAATGGATGATGTTAGATGGGATGAATCCCATCTCTTGTATGCAGGGAACATCCTTCTGAGAATGAAACACATGGGGTTTTTCTTGTTGTTTCCTTGCAGTAATTATTAGTGGCCTCCTCTGACCTTCTTCCGTGGTAGCTGTGTTTCAGAACAATGAGTTTCTCTCAATTTCTATGGCAGGACTTTAGGAAATCTTTCATATTTCTATGACTGTCTAGGAGGACCTATTTCTTGAGATGCTGAAGAGGCACTGCTTACAACTGGTGAGAGCAGGTGGATTTGTGACCAGTGCAAAGAGAAGGCATTAAAGTTGAGTAGATTTTGTGGAACAGGTCCAGAAAAAATTTCATTAATAAACTGCATGTGAGTCTCCCAGCAGAGGAGTCTGTCTGGAATTAACTTTTGTGATTCTACAGTATGTTTTTTGCTTTGCTGATATTGTTGGGATGGCTTTTTTATTGGTGGCTTTTTTAGCACCTTCTCTGCTTGTGGACACCTTCTTGAAATACAGTTTTACTTTCCTAATTCTGAAGTTGCCTGGCAATTATTCTGCTTAGCTTATTAGAACCTATAAAATACAAGTCAGTGGGTAAGGAATTGGCTGGATGGTCGCACTCAAAGGGTTGCAGTTAATGGCTTGATGTCCAAGTGGAAACTAGTGATGAGTAGTATTCCTTACTGGTCCATACTGGGACCAGTACTGTTTGACATCTTTGTTGGCGACATGGACAGTGGGACTGAGCGCACCTACCAGTACTTAAAATACAGAAAAGGTGGAGTGGGACTCTCTATAAGGAAGTGTAGTGCTAGGATGAGGAATAATGGCTTTAAACTGGAAGAGGGGAGATTTAGATTAGATCTCGGGAAGAAATTCTTTCCTGTGAGGGTGGTGAGACACTGGAAGAGGTTGCCCAGGGAAGTTGTGGCTGCCCCATCCCTGGAGGGGTTCAAGGCCAGGCTGGATGGGGCTTTGAGCAACCTGGTCTGGTGGGAGGTGTCCCTGCCCAGGGCAGGGGGGTTGGTCTTTAAGGTCCCTTCCCAAACCGTTCTATGATAGATGAGAGACAGCTAGATGTCTCCTTAGTAAAATTTAGGCCAGGGCTAATTTTATATTCAATCACGCTTGAGAGATCAAGTGCTATACGTAGGCCACTAAACTAAGGTTTTCTGTGTTCAGTATTGCACCACATGAGGCAGAAAAATAAAAAAGTGCAAAATGGAAATGAACAAAAGTGCCTGTGGGATTTAACAAATCTTCTATTTCTTGCATGTTATCTATCTGAAACAGCTTCATAAAATGGATTTGAACTCATCCAAGACTGTAAAAATCTAAGATTTATGGGCACAGTTGAGATATTAAGGAGTTACGCAAGAATTTCACCAAGACAGAGATTACAAAAGGTGAACAGAAGGGACTCTGAAATCAACAATTTGGCCTTTCTGCTTGTCTGCATATTTGTGTGTGTTGATTACTGTGTCAATGAATAAGCATAATCTTTTAAAGTACTTTCATCTAGTTATGTGTGGTCTAATGGGTAGAAATTTTACCTAATTTAACTTTTACTGAAAAATAACGTGATCCTCTCTGACAGCATTTGAATACACTTAACCTGGTAAATACACTCAGGATGAATTTGATTCACCTCAGGGAGAACAAATAAATAGAAACATATTTCATGTAAAATGTCATGCTGGCTGTTTTTATTCGTTCTAGTTTTTAATTGCATACAAAATCTACAAAAAATAATAGTGCTTTTGGTATTGAAGTTTTGCAAAATTATTTCAAAGTTATGGTGAGAAGGGTTTTGGCAGGTAAGATACAACATGAATCAGGAAGTGTAAACAAAAGGTTTATAACATTGTAGGGATGCAGATGCTACAAAGATCTGGGTTAGAGTTTACAGTATTTCACATATTAATGATCTGGAAGTAAAAATAAACAACATATTGAAATTAACAGATGATAGTAATTCAAAGGGAATCATAAACACCTAAGCAGCGGAATATAGATCGAAGACAACATAAACTGCATCCAGTTAAGAAAAAACCTTATTTTTCCAAAATCCTGGGCCAATGTGCATGGTAGCTGTATGCCCAGTATCTGTTCTGGTTTGTAAAGTGTTGGTAAAACAGCATGAAGTGGATACACAGAAATTAATACAATATGAAATGAGACGTTACTGCAGGATGGAAAGAAACCCCAGAGAACAGAGAAATTAATCTGTTTTGGCCTCTGAGGATTAAAACTTGTCTCTTCCCTCTGTCTTAGCTCTGTAGAGGAAGGATGAGCTGGGAAGTTGGCTACGCAGAAGAAAAAGTAACAAAACAACCAAATACCTGAAGCAATTCACTTCTATTATCTGCTTTAGAGACCTGTATTGGAAAGGGAAATACTGTTCTTCGGAGGCACCTGTCTTTCTCCATTGACTAACCTAGATTAGGTGTGCAATGATGAAATGGATGATGTTAGATGGGATGAATCCCATCTCTTGTATGCAGGGAACATCCTTCTGAGAATGAAACACATGGGGTTTTTCTTGTTGTTTCCTTGCAGTAATTATTAGTGGCCTCCTCTGAGCTTCTTCCGTGGTAGCTGTGTTTCAGAACAATGAGTTTCTCTCAATTTCTATGGCAGGACTTTAGGAAATCTTTCATATTTCTATGACTGTCTAGGAGGACCTATTTCTTGAGATGCTGAAGAGGCACTGCTTACAACTGGTGAGAGCAGGTGGATTTGTGACCAGTGCAAAGAGAAGGCATTAAAGTTGAGTAGATTTTGTGGAACAGGTCCAGAAAAAATTTCATTAATAAACTGCATGTGAGTCTCCCAGCAGAGGAGTCTGTCTGGAATTAACTTTTGTGATTCTACAGTATGTTTTTTGCTTTGCTGATATTGTTGGGATGGCTTTTTTATTGGTGGCTTTTTTAGCACCTTCTCTGCTTGTGGACACCTTCTTGAAATACAGTTTTACTTTCCTAATTCTGAAGTTGCCTGGCAATTATTCTGCTTAGCTTATTAGAACCTATAAAATACAAGTCAGTGGGTAAGGAATTGGCTGGATGGTCGCACTCAAAGGGTTGCAGTTAATGGCTTGATGTCCAAGTGGAAACTAGTGATGAGTAGTATTCCTTACTGGTCCATACTGGGACCAGTACTGTTTGACATCTTTGTTGGCGACATGGACAGTGGGACTGAGCGCACCTACCAGTACTTAAAATACAGAAAAGGTGGAGTGGGACTCTCTATAAGGAAGTGTAGTGCTAGGATGAGGAATAATGGCTTTAAACTGGAAGAGGGGAGATTTAGATTAGATCTCAGAAAGAAATTCTTGGAACTTGATGGTCTTTAAGGTCTCTTCCCAAACCATTCTATGATAGATAAGAGACAACTGGGAGGGGTTCAAGGCCAGGCTGGATGGGGCTTTGAGCAACCTGGTCTGGTGGGAGGTGTCCCTGCCCAGGGCAGGGGGGTTGGTCTTTAAGGTCCCTTCCCAAACCGTTCTATGATAGATGAGAGACAGCTAGATGTCTCCTTAGTAAAATTTAGGCCAGGGCTAATTTTATATTCAATCACGCTTGAGAGATCAAGTGCTATACGTAGGCCACTAAACTAAGGTTTTCTGTGTTCAGTATTGCACCACATGAGGCAGAAAAATAAAAAAGTGCAAAATGGAAATGAACAAAAGTGCCTGTGGGATTTCCTTGTATAAAATTGAAACTAAAAGGGGGGAAAAAAAACACAAATGCAGAGGAAGAAGGAGGCAAAAAGCGTGCCATAAGAGATTAGAAACCTATAATGGAAATGAACAAAAGTGCCTGTGGGATTTCCTTGTATAAAATTGAAACTAAAAGGGGGAAAAAACCACAAAGGCAGAGGCAGAAGGAGGCAAAAAGCGTACCATAAGAGATTAGAAACCTATAGACAATTTATGCGTATAGATTCTTGATACATTGAGATACTAAAATGTATTTTTGGACTGACTGTAATGCATGGTACATATAGGAAAAAGGGCAATACATTCAAATCTTAAGAATGTAAAATCGGCTTTCCCTCTTCTAGTATGAATCTCTAAATAAGATAAACCACGAATACTGTGAACAATTTGGGACGTTCAGAGGGGTGAGACACAGCACAGTAAGCTTCTGCCCAAGAGACATCAGATCATCTAAATCCAAGTGGATTTCATACAGAGCCACGGGCTACCTCAGTGCTGCGCCCCCCTCCTGCCCCTCCAGGATCTGAAAGGCTTTATTAATGTGGTTGAAGCAACGGATGAAAGGATTTAGATTGACCCTGCACTAAAAGAGAATCTCCTGAAGCAAAATCCTGTTTTAGTACAGTAATTAGGATTCATTCTGGTGCGGGACACAAGCAATGCAGCTCTTCTGAGGCCTGAGGAGCTGTAGAAACCAGCTTGGGTTTTTGTGACCAAGACAAGTGAGAGCTGATGGGGTTTCCTGAACTTGAGCTAAGGCTACATCAAGCCAGTTGCATGTGTTTGCAACATGATGTTGGGACATCTGATCTGGCTTTTGGTAGAACTTGCTGAACTTGAGCTAAGGCTCCATCAAGCCAGTTGGATGTGTTTGGAACATGATGCTGGGACATCTGATCTGGCTTTTTGTAGAACTTGTATCTTCAAATCTCATGAGTTTTAGTTATAGTTACCTGTTTCCAGCAAGAGGCTGGCATTATAACCTGTAGCTGAGTTCTCAGCTGTGACTTTGAGCTCGTTAACTCCATTGAACATAAGTTGGCCCTGAATTCTCTGCATCTCTGACTTCGTTAATTTGTTATCCATGCCTACTACATATGGATAGATAGAAGTTTGAGGGTTTGGAAATTTGGGAAAAATATTTTTAATAATTTGCTGACAGTGAAAGGCTTGAAAGAAGGTATTTTTATTGTTTTATAAGTGACAGTCAACACTGTGTTGGTCTGTGTTGACTCAAGGTAATTTTAATGTACTGTTGTAGTGAGTGGATGAATGAATCATGAACTGTACTTTATAGTATTTTTCAAATGAATGGGCTGGTAGTAGGCTATGTAATCTGGAAGCTCACAAAAGAAACTTTGGGTATTTCTCCCCACAACTCCAGCTTTTGAAAACAAAGTCATTTTAGCTGGAACTGAGCTTTTGTTTCAGAGGAAAAAAAATTACTTTAGCACTCATGTTTTTGCAAGGTGCTGAAAGCACACCTGCAAGACTGAAAAATCATAAGGCAAATTTAAAAAACCAAACAAGTTAAAATATGAACAAAATTCCTCATTATTTTAAAGATATTTTTGTAATTTTAGATTCTGAAACACTTCTGGATGTTTGGAGTGCCAATTTTTTTAAAGGCTTCTCTCATATAAACACATAAACAGGCAATGTTACCAACAGTTGCTGCAGCTATTTGGCTGCATAAATTATTCTTGTGCTTTCAGGAAGCCACAGAGGACGCAAGGAGAGATTTGAGACTTCGTGAGGTCCCTGATCATATGTTACAGTGGTATCATTCAGTTGAAATGAGCATAGATATAAAATTGGATCAGCATGGTAGCTAATTGTAGCCTAGGTCTATACCTGAATTAAAAGACAGTCTTCCTTATTCAGTGTTAGCAAGAACAAAAGATACTTCTTAAAGTATTAATTAATCAATTGTGGGAGTTGGTTTTATTTTCTAATCTGTATAGTTACAGTGACAGAGGAGGCTAAGGGATATATACCTATTTCTTTCAATAACTGAATTTGCTTTAAAGAATTTCTCTGTCCTTTGCTTCAAAAGCAACCCTTTTAAGGTTGACATTAAGTTAGATATCTCACTTTGCTCTGGTCTGCTTGGGAAGTAGACAAGACAGAATTCATAGAAACAAATTCATCTGCTAGCAAAGATAAGATACTACCAGTACTGGTAAAAAGGAACTGATGCACTCACCTGGCCCCAGTGAGCCTGAAGCAGCTAATTAGCAATCCAAACTTGTCTCCTTCCCTGCTTTGTTTAGGGTGCTGCCAGGAGGTTTTGTTTTTTTTCCTCTCCATCATTAGGATTTGTGGCCACTAGCTTGGGCTTGGAGGAAGAACACTAGGATCTTTTGCCTTTCTTTGATTCCTCTTATCATCCTCAGTCCTCACCTTCCATACCAAACTGTCTCGCTCCTTATTCAGCTAGCAAAGCAACCATGAAGGTTGCTTTGAACCTTGTTTTTCATGATGATGGTCAGGTTCCTTCAAGAGTAGTGTTTAACACTACTGCAGGAAGATAGAACAGTATTTTTTGGTTTGAGTGCTTTAGGTTTGTCTTCACTGATGAGATGCTGTTGAATGTTTTCTTTTTTATTATTTTACATCACCATAAAGAAAAGGAGAAGGGAAATGCCATTTAGATTTACAGCATTTGGAGGATAAAATAGGACTAATAAGATGTATTCGTATTCACTGTTAAAGTGTGTGTGTGTAATAGTGTTTTTACCAACCTGTCAGATCCCTTTCAGATACTGCAAAATCAGTGCAGTGTTTCCCAATACACTGAGTATTGGAGAACTGTAAGGAGGCAGTAGCCATTGGTATTATGCTAGTAACTCAAAGAGTAATGTAGTGCTCTTTTCATTTGAAAGCAATTCTGTCTGTTTAGTCAGGCTGATCAATGTTAGAACTGCTTTTAAAGATCTGTTTATCAACACAACAGTGAGGAGGTGTAAACCACATTAGCCAGCACTACGTACACTCACAAAGTACAGATGCTGAAATAATTTTTCAGTATTTTTCCTTCCAGCACTTAAAGTCCCATATTCGTCTTGCGTAACTCCAGTTTCTTAAATGAGGTATCTGGGATAGGAATATTGTCACTATATTCGGTAGGGGGTGAGAGGCGTGCGTGAGGGGCTTAAATTTCATAAAGTACAGGAGCTGCAGCCCTCTAAAAATAAATCTCTTAAGGAGGTTAAGAGGCTGAGGAATCAGTTTCAGCACTCAAGCTTGAAGATTAAATTTAAGGGCATGCATTTTCCAGTCAAAATTCTTAGTTGTGGTTCTAGCTACTATTGAACAGACATGTAGGAATAATAAAGCAGGGAGGCCAGTTTATTCCATTCTTTTAGATGACTCAATTAAGATGTTGGTGATGATCTAACGTTCAGTGGAATTTGGGAAATCTCTATGATGAAGTAAGACTTTAGAGGAACTGATATTCCACTGCCAGCCTGAACATAGCATAACAGGAGACAGGCAGTGCTGATTTACTAGATAAATTAATCAGTAAGAGTGGTCTTTGAGTCACGAAGGCCGGAGGTTCATCTCTGTTTTGCTGGTGGAATGAAATACAGAAATGTGATCATCAACATCTGACCTAGTTAATTGAAGAGTTGCACAAACTAATTACTGGTCCTTCTAAACCCATGGGCAAAATTAATCTTCTCCTTTTAGATTTTATGTCTGTCTTGTCAGCAGTTAAGAAAGGTTCATAGAATGAGTTTTGTTAGTGAGGAGAGGGGAGAAGGAAACTGCTCAGTATCCTGCAACTATTTCTGTTTCAAAGGAAAAATGCTTAAAAATAATAGAAGAATTAACAGCATGTAATCTAAGGCCCCAAAACAAACATATCTAAATGTTGATAATGACTCCTTCTCTGCTTATCTTCTGGAATAGGATTCCATTATTCTTTTATGTCACATATTTATCCAGAAATGTGTCCAGACCGCGTTTTGCATTTGTGACTTGTAAAGATTTCTATACTTAATTCATTACTGCCAGCGAGAAAGTTGACTACAAGCAAGATATATTTGTGTATTTGCTTTCATTTATGGATGACTGAAATTCACTATGTTATTCATATACAGATAGCACAACAAATGGTTTGGCGTAGCTAAGCAGATTCAATCGTCAGTGCTTATACAACACAGACTACAGACTTGTGACACTTACTGGGGTCAAGATGCCTATTGGTCTCTGAGGCTTTCCCTGAGGAAGGATTGAAGATTACAGGGCCAAAATTCTAGTATAATTAAAGAATTATTTGTGATCTTGCTTCTGTATTTATTTATGTACTTAAGACTATTACTTTCTCAAACATTGTCAATGAATTTTTTTATTAACCTCTATGGGGTCAGGCCAAACTGAAAGTACCTGTGGTAATTTGTATAAAAATTCCAAACCTAGTTGTAAAGAGCAGTAACTTCTCTAAAAAAAACCAACCCACACAGCCAAACAAGTGGAAAACCTCCACACATGTTAATACACAACATGTTGTTCTCCTTGAGTCCGATACCTATGCCCAGTAGAAACTGGATCGGCCCCCATGTGTCCTAACGGGGGTCTGAAAGTACAATCTTGTGTCTTTTCAAGATAGTGACTATGTTTTTCAATTCTATGTAACTGTCTTGTAGGCTAAACATGCACATTTACCAGTTTTGACTATGAAGTCTTCAATTAACTGTGGGCTTCTAATAGCATTTGATTTTTCAAAACAATAGGAGTGTGCTTGTAAACAGCTTCTGTGAGAGGTCTTTGGTGTGTGGTAACAGGTAACAGATGAAGCCTCCTTGGGGTAATAATTTGTTTTATAGTCATGAGAATTATTATCCTGCAGTTTGTAGAAGATAAAGCATCAAAAGGTTTAAATCAATTATTTGAAAACATTGCTTAGTGTCATCAGAAGCTTGCTTGAATCTGATAAAACCTTGTTTCTGAGATTTATAGCTGTTAGGGAAGTGAGGAAAGAAACCCATTGCCTGAACACTTCTCAGAATCAAACCAAAAGGTGCTTACAGTCAAGCAATGCCTATCTTATAATGCTGATCGAGCTAACTTGTCGGGCATATGATTTCCAGGAGTGTATTTTCAGTGGTATTTTAGTTTTGTTTAGGAGTGCAAAATTTCATCCTCCTTGCAAACTTTGGTTTACAAATCACAGAATGATTTTGGTCCACATGAACTGGACGTCAGGACTTCAGGTTTCACTCTACAGATCTGCCACTACTGGTCCCTAGCACTTGCTAATGCTAACGGCCACAGGGCAGGTAGTCCTCCTGCACTGAAGGCCAGGTGAACTGGACTGCAAATACTGAGACAGTTAGCTAGAGAAGAGGCCCTGTTTCATTACTTGTGTTAGAGATCAAACTAGGGTCATGAAGTGACAACTTGCCAAGAATAAAAAAGGAAATCTCTGACAAAAAGTGAAAAAAAAGTGTTTTCTCACAGTATGTCTTCCTTCAGGGAGTAGAGTGATAGGACCAAGGCGTAATGGTTTTAAACTGAGAGGAGATTTAAATTAGACATCAGGAAGAAATTCTTTCCTGTGAGGGTGGTGAGACACTGGAACAGGTTGCCCAGAGAAGCTGTGGCTGCCCCATCCCTGGAGGGGTTCAAGGCCAGGCTGGATGGGGTTTGGAGCAACCTGGTCTGGTGGGAGGTGTCCCTGCCCATGGCAGGGGGGTTGGAACTCCAAGATCTTTAAGGTCCCTTCCAACCCAAACCATTCTACGATTCCCTATAGAGTTTTGCAGTTTATAATTGTCCGTTCTTTTCCTAGTGAAAACAACAACAAAAGATTAAACCGCAGTAGTGATTCTCTTTTAGCGTTTAACACCTCGATAAATAGAGTAACTGAATTCATGGCTACTATCCACCAAATACTTTAATTTCCTATTATTTTTCTTATTCAATAGGTGATATATGCCTTGAACACAAAGAATGATGAACATGAGGCTAGTATACAGGCTCTGAGAGAGGCTCATGAAGAAGAAATTCAGCACATTCTTGCTGAGACAAGGGAAACGATTCTCCAATGTAAGAGCAAAGCTGAAGAAGAAGAATTGCTGAGGAAACGTATTCAGGCCCTTGAAATTGCTGTAGAACAACACAAGAGACTGAAGGAGGAAGCCTTGGCAGAGTTAACATTGTGCAAGAAGCAGGTGGAAGAGAGGCAGCTGACAACAGACATGAAACAA
Organism: Calidris pugnax; assembly: GCF_001431845.1. Classification (NCBI taxonomy): domain Eukaryota; kingdom Metazoa; phylum Chordata; class Aves; order Charadriiformes; family Scolopacidae; genus Calidris; species Calidris pugnax. The sequence continues at coordinate 1,705,586 of NW_015090798.1, read as the reverse complement.
GCACAGGCGATCCTTCCTACAGGCACAGTAGATACCAATGCAGACTTTGAAAAGCTTCTACATTTAAATCAGGAGTCTGATGGACTGCTAAATGAATGCAAAGCATCTAGGAGAGAACATCTAGATAAAAAAGTAATTTTAGATGAAAAATACAATGTGGAAGGACAAGGTCTAATGAATGAGATGAAAAACCTGAAGAGTGAGAACCAGAGAGCAACTGAAGACTATACTCGGAAAACAAGCAAACTGCCATCCTCTTATGAGAGAGAAAAAGAGGCTTTGAAAAAGGCTATGCAGCAGTCTGTGATAGAAACAAAGAAGAGTTGTCAGCAGAGAGAAATGCAGCAAAGGAAGAGCTCAGAGGCTGAGGAAGGCTTTTTGCTGCAGCAGGTAAAGAAGTTGGAGGCAGACCTAGAAGAGAAAAGCCAGAAGATAAATGAGAGGAAGAAGCATTCCCAGAAGCTGAAGGAGAGAATACAGGTAGAGTATGAGGCTGTGATCCTTATCTCTGCCTATAAAAGTGCAAATTATCAGTTCCTCAAAATTCAAGGGAGGAGGGATCTTTTCAATGTCGAGTCAAATGCTTTGTAAGCGCTAAAGCAGTTTTAGAGGCTTAGAAGAGAAATAGGAGGGATACAGTGCTGAGAGTTTTAAAGAAAGAGTTAAGATGATTAGTAACTCATTAGAAGTCCTTGAACACTAGAATTTGTATTCCCTGAGGGAGGAGTGAGGTAAACTTTGTCTGTTGACTGAACAGAGCTTTTTACCTTTCCCGCCCAGAAATGGGCAGAGAACAGCAAGCAGGCACTGGTGTAGCAGTGAGTGTTTACACAGTACATTCTCTTTTTCCCTTGTGGTTTCCAACAACTTGGTGCATGGATATGAACAGGGTAAGATAAGAGACCTGAGCTGGCAGGTCTCTTATCTTGAAGGTCTCTCAAGTGCTTGGTATTGCACGACTCTTGCAACAGTGGCTTGTTCCAAATGACACCTGTGAAATTCTATGTGCTGAGCCATGAGATCTTCCCCGTTAGTTCTCACCTCACACTTTGCCCATCTCCCTGAGCTGGTGTAGATCTCATACGTATATTTGCAGCATGGCTCTGCAGCCCCTTTCTGCTTAATTTTATCATTTCAAATGCAGTTTCAGAAGTTGGAACATCATGGGCAATCTGCCAGCCAGCTGCACTTGGTACATAAGGTCAGGGTGGGGGAGAGACACCAATGAACTGTGCTGAAGCCAAAGCACCCAGCCGTGCTCTGTGCTCAGCAGTTCCACTTCCTTTTAATACTATTGGTCCTTCCCATCACATAAACTCACCTACCAGACCTGTCCCCGGCCCTGTGACAGCAGTCTTGTGTATAAGATAAGAAAAGAAGGCCTAGACTTGGAGTATTCCAGAATAACAACAGTTTTTTCTTGATGGGAAAGAAGATTTATCTTCTTTAGAGTCAGAGAACCCCAGAGTCCTGTAGAGAGCAGGGTCATCCCAGTCAGCTGTGTTCCTCCAAGACAACTCTGACCCTTCTCACCATCTGCCCTCACATCTTTCCTGTCAGTATCATTTTGCTGACGGTGCAGAGTTCTGGGCCTCGTCTCTGAAGATGTTCTTTAAGGGAGTTCAGTTTTCAATACTGTCACTGCCTTTTTGTTTCACAAGATCAGAGGGTGAATTGAACACACCTTCCCTGACATTATTCAGACTCCATTCTCTCAGCATGTAGATCTGTAGCAGAACACTCTTCATCATTCTGTACAAAAGTGGGGAGGATATAATGAATGGCAGAGATGCAGATAAGACATTGTTTTTAAATTGAGTCAGGGAAATCCGTAATACCTGTTTCAGTAAGGAAAAAGGTCCTGTCTCTATAGAAGTTTGAAGTGATAGAGGAGAAGAGGGCAAGTAAGATCCTGATTTCTTGTGGGTACTTGAAGGAGCATTCAGGAGAAATAAAGAATGGAGACGTGAAAATTTATGCATGTGGTTTACTGTTCTGATTTATCGTATAAGAAAGGCAGTTTTTTAGGAATAAATAATGTAAACCATGATAGGAAATAAGAAGGTGGTGTCATTAGTGATTTAATTTCTAAATTCAGTATCAGCTGGATAAAAGAAAAATATTTTCTGAAGGACATATGCTCAGCTTGTACATTTCAGATTCTCTAAGTCTATGGCATGAGGCTGATTTACATACCACTGGAGCATATCCCTGTGAATCTTTAAAGCAATAGCCTTGGACTAGGATAAAACTGGAAGAAGAAAAACCGTTTGACACAATGTTATTTTCCGTTTCTTTCCAGTTTAAATAAAGAAGTAGAAGTTTCTCCTTTCTAAATTGTCCATTTCTGATGCTATTAAATACTACGTTTTTCTCAGAATCCTGTGGACAGTGGCAGACTGGGAAACAGAAACATTTCTTTAATCAGTAATATCTCTGAGCATTAGTAAATACTCACAAGAAAAGCTACTGTAAGATAAAAGGACTGATGTTTAAGCAAGATTGAATTTTCTGAGTGTATGCCAAGATGTTTGAGACCTTTAGATGAAAGGCATCACATTTATTATTATTATTAATGTGGAAGAGAGAGTACAGAGGTTGAAAAGTCATTAAGTCTGATCTGTTCTGTCTAGTTTTGGAAGAATTTTGGCCTATGCCAGAGGTGAAAGGAACAAGCTTACCTTTGAGTTTTCAGCTCCAGAGAGTGTTAAATACAACTTAGTTTTAACCCATGAGGTTTTACTCAACATTCATGTGGAATGAACAACAGTTTTGTCTGAGTGAACATTGCAGTATTGTTCAACGTCTGGACTAGAGCCTCTAGAACAGAACATTAAATATGGTTCAAATTTTTGCTTTTAGTTATGGACAGGCAATTCCCAGCAAAGTCTGTAGGAGCTAATTTGTTTGGGTTTAGGCATCTGTCTTAAGGAATATGTTGCAAACTATTGTACTTCAGCAACTGGAAAATAACCCAGACTAATATTCATTACCTTTTAGCACAAGTTATCTTGAAATTAATGGATGTATATCCTGTTCCACATTTAGGATAATCTCAGACATCTTTTAGATGGTAACACTTGATGAGTGTTCACTTTACAGTGATGCCTACTATATTTCAGGGAATGGCTCCACATGACAAATGTTCTGGCAGCAGAGGCAGTTTATGGGTACGGAAGAGCCAAAAATGTATTTAAACCAGCTCTGTAGGTGAAAGATTTCTATCATGGAACTACACCAAGACCATTTATTTCAGATGACAAAAAAAAGAATACATGTAATAAATGTAGAAGTAATGTCATGCATATTTTAGGATTTGGAAGTGTAGCTTATGGGAACACAACAAGAAATTCTGGAATCAAAGGGTATAGTGAAAAAAATAGAGGAAGATCTAAGTGTAGTCAAAGAGACAAACACAATTCAAGAGAAGGAAATCCTGCAAAAAGCAGGTAAGATGCTCATAAATGTCATTCTGAAGTATTTCCCTTGTTAGTAGTCACTCACACTGGAAATTCTGCAAGTTACTTATGCTATTTGAAATGTAAATTTTTATACCACAGAAATATGGAAACTATGTTGAATTCCCAAAACAAAGCTGTTAATAAGGTAGATGAACTGAAACAACAGATAACACAGCTGCAGCAAATGACTTCTACTAAACAGAGCCAGAATGAGAGCAGCTCTGAAGACCTGCAAGACCTTAAAGAGGTGGTTTGTCTCAAATATTCAAAAGTGTGGCATGCCAAAAGTACTGAAATCAATGCCATTTTTCTTTCAAGATTAATGGATTTGGGATTATTCTCTGGCAGTCAATCCTGTTAAAATTTCCAGATCTCTGGCCTCATCCAGAGAACACTGACTCATGTTCATAACCTAAAGCACGAGTTGCTGCAATGACAGCAAAGAAACTACTGACATCCTTGAGCTAGAACAGGGCAGAGTGTTCAGCTTCTGTAACCATAATGTTACAGAGAACAAGGTCCAAGGCAGGCTTCCTCTATTGAGGTCAAGTGGGAATACTGATTTATTTTTTTTTAAATAAATGACAGCAAAGAAACTACTGACATCCTTGGGCTAGAACAGGGCAGAGTGTTCAACTTCTGTAACCTTAATGTTAAAGACAACAAGGTCCAAGGCAGACTTCCTCTATTGAGGTCAAGTGGGTATACTGATTTATTTTTTTTTAAATATAGAAAACAACTCTTCTGAAAAGCCATGCAGCAGTAATACCAGCAATAAACTCAGTACAAGGAGGAATGGATGTATACTGAGAGTTCCCTCTGTCATTTTAGACCCCCTCACACCCTTTCCTACTTGAGAAGTCTTCTGAAAAGCCATGCAGCAATAATACCAGCAATAAACTCAGTACAACGAGGAATGGATGTATACTAAGAGTTCCCTCTGCAAGTCTCCTTTTAAACAATTGTCCAGCCCCAAATCTTGTCTGTATTTTTTGGTTCTCCTACAACATTGTTGTGCTAGTACTCTGGAAAATTAGACCTAATATCAGAGACATAAGAAAAACCAAGTTGTCCCTTGTACTTCTTCACAGAACTAAGGTGGTTCTTGAAGCAGCCTGCATGGTTGGGAGTTACACACCCAAACTCAAACCAGAGCAGCAACCCACCCCCCCTCCCCGATTCTTAGACTACAGAAGAGGCATAAGGCCCTAAATCACCACAGTTCTACATTGTTAATTAAAATAAAGCCAGTATTTTTCAATGGAATATATCCACTTAAATAGTGTGTTCACTACAAAATAGACTGTTGTGACCCCAGAATTCTTTCTTGGTGTTGTCATATTATAGCTAGTGTGTTTTATAGACTATGAAAAGTGTACCTATTTAAAAAGAAGGTCTGAATAAAAGACACAGAGAACTTGCTTTATAAAGGCAAGCATCAGGTCCATAAGGAAAAGATTTGTCTGAAGGAATAGCTGTTAAAAAGACTGGAAGATCTTGTAATGAAGTATACAAAGGAAATCAAGCCGGTCTAAAACTTCATGGAAGCTGAAAGAAAAAAATGTAGAAGGTAGGAATGTTCTTCTATTTATAGATGCTCTAATTCATCTGGTTTTAATCTTATTGGTCACAGTGACATCATTTGAATTATCCTCACTGGAGGCACTTTGAATTAACATAAAACGTAAGGATTTTCTTGCTACGGTTTTAGTGGGGGAAAAAAAAAAGGAAAAAAAAATTCAAACTGATGTATTTCTGTGAAAAGCTCCACAGGCAGGAAGGTGAATTTAGCCTTGATGTGATAAACTGCCTTCTTAGCAACACAGCTTTGCATGTGACAGTTGGAGTGATTAATATAAGGTCCCTCCTGAAGAAAAATGTGTTGTAGGTGTATTCCAATTTCTGATTTAAATTTCCACGGGTTGCTGCTGTGAAATACTGAGATACATTGATTTAATAAAAATTATGTATTGTTTAGGCAGAGGATCTAATTCTGCAAAGTGTTGGTAAATGGATTCAGAGTGCAGTTGTTACCAATGAAATGATGACTGGTTCCAAGCAAATACATGCATATGTATGTCTTTACTGAGCTTTAGTCAGGAAGAGCGCTTATCTTCTCATGGTTCCAGACGGGTTGCCTGAGCAATACCTTCTCTCAATGTGTTTTAAGTGGCTGAGCTGTAATTTTTGTTCTCAGTGTGCATTAGCAGTAATTGGCATAAGAGATTCTTCACAGAATTTTGCTTTCATGAGAACTGTTTTCTGTGGCTGAATACTTTGGCTTCAGGAAATTTTCAATCTGTAATGTTTCTGTGCAGTAGGAACCTAAATGTGAGCTGAAATCTATTCAAATGGAGGAAAACCTTGACACACGTTTTAAGCACATGCTTTAATGCTTAGTGAAGCTTACAACTCGGTGCATGCCCAAGTGATCTGCCAGATTTGGACATAAACTAAGGAGGAATTTAATTCTGTTTCCTAATGTACTGATGTGGTCAGACACCTTCAAGACAAAAAAAAGTGATAAGAGCAGTTTTTAGAATCGGACCATGAGGTCAAGTGTTGTTTAGAGCCCTCTTGGTGCTGAGAATGTACTTCTGCCCATTTTTCCCAGTTTTAATGCACCATACCTTTCCAAGTTCAGCATTTACTTGTGTATAATCAAATGTCTTGCTTACAAGTTGTGAAGTCATAAAAAGCATGCAGCTCCTATCACTACATGTTGAGCTTCTAGAGTTGAGCTTCTACATAGTACCTTCTAGATTTTGGAGACTGGGAATTGTGTTAAGTGCTTGTCAGGAGAATTAATTTCTGCCTATGAAACTGCTGGAGTTTATACATTTATGCAATCTCATTTTTCAAAAGGGAACCTGTGTAAGTAAATTATTTTGTCTGATTGTGAAAGTGCTCACATTTGATCAGTATGTGAAGATGCAGTGCTTCAAGGTACACAGGTACACTGTCAAATGGAAGCCTTATGAAAGGACTCTGCCTTTTATATAATGTATTCTTTTATGTCAGTAAGTTTGTACAGGTATATTTAAAATGACTTTTACTGCCTCACTGGGATTTTCCTTATGGATTCTGTAAGATAGTGCTTCATTTGATTCCCTTTTCTACTAATTGCCCTTTAATTAGTTATCTGGTTATTTATATGGTCAATGTATGTTTATGGTTTTTTAGGTCTTGTGGGTGACTCTTGCATACTAAATTGTTTTTGAACACTAACAGCACCCAAGGCAAAACAGTCTGACTCTTCGTGCTGTACAGTTTTCCACCTCAGGGAAGCTTTCAGTAGATTAGGATTATGTGAGCTGTATTGTCTAACACTAGTATTAGAAAGAACCGAACTGTTAATACTTCTTTGATTAAATAATACATGAGTAACATTAAAAAAGACAGCAGCATGTATTGTGTAAACAGTAGCACGTGTAAACTGCTCTATTATCTAGATTAACATACAAGAAATGTTCTCTTTTTCATGCTGCATGTTTTGTCCCAGCTATTGCATGCTTTGTTCTATTTTTTCTTTTTTTTTTCTTTTTTTTATTTTTTTTTTAACTGTAGGAACTCCAGGCACAGCTGGAGGAATTTAAAAGAAAATCTGAGTGTGAACTTAAGCAACTAGAGAAAGAGAAAGAAGTCCTAACTGGGAAGCTTCAGAACTCTTCACTTGAGGTAAACTGGGCATAAATGTAACCCAGTAATAAAAGGGCTCTTCATTTTTCCTCTCATCTGAGATATTTTTTATTAGATTTTAATCATATTTGTTGTGACTATCATTTAAGAAAATATGCAAGGACTCTAGAGAGAAATAACAGAAATTACTGCTCCCGAACTTCTATGAAGATTTTTACAAGCCTATTTATTTTGATAAATTTCATATATAACTCTTTGGATATATACTAAGGCTTTTTGGTGAGGAGTTTGGCTATATCAGGGATGGATGCTGACTCTGACTGTTTGTATACAGGGCTAAGTGAGATTAGAATCTTCCATACAGCTCTTGTTGACTTTCTGATTAATTTGTGAGTGTGTGTAGAGATGTAAAAGGGCCTGCTTGCTTGCTCCCTTAAGCAAGAGAATTGAATGAAAAAAGGTCGAATAGATCAGTGTTTCTGTTCTGCCTGCTTAAAGGTAAGGGAGTTAACTGAAGCAGATTGGAATGTGCAACAATTTAGTATTTATTAGTAGTTAGGTATGCCTCCCTCTGTTTCAAGATCAAGAACAAAATAGAGAAAGCATTGTGACTCCAAAGTAACGTTGAGGATGTCATAGCTTGTGTACTGTTCCCTGCTCTGGTTACACCTAAGTCATAAAGCAAATCTACGGACATGGATTAATCTGGAAATAAATACCTGGGATGTGTTAGTATGAGGTTATCCACCTGTATCAGCTCTAATGTATAGTCAGTTGCAGGCCAAGTGTTGCAAATTTTCCAGATTAGTACATCTGCCAAAATATTTATACAGGAAAGTATCATTATTTGAAAAGTTATAATGGATTAGATAAATAATTCTCTGCCAAAACAAAAGCAGAACCCCTATAAAGCAATATTTACCCAGGTAAACACTGCACCTTTAAAATTTCTGACAGCTGTGAATACACCTTTTCTTCCTCTCTGGTGTTCCCTTTTTGTAGTGTTCAGTTCTTTTCGGCAAATGCTATTTGTTTTAATATGTTATGTACAGGATAGTTACTTTTTTTTCAGTGTGATCATGTGAAGTTTTTGCCTGTGAACATTTTGATGCTTTTATCTCATGGATAAGCTATAAAACAACTGCTTTAACAGAACTAAAATCAGTGCCCTAGTGAAAAGTTCTGATGATGTGCTACATTTATTTTTCTACCCCAAGTATATCATTGCATTTGGTACCTTTTCCAGAACAATGAAATGATTTGTGATTGTCTCTTCTGGGAGATTAGGGGTAGAAGGACATATTTTCACCATGCAAATTTGTCGTTCATTTCTTTTTTTTTTTTATTTTTCCATGCCCATCCAGATTTTAAGGCTGCAATATTCTATTAAACAAAATGAGGATATTCCCAAAATTTCTTCAGTCTAGTTCAAGACAAAGTAATGAACGACAGGAATTAGGTAGTCTATACTCTGGAACTACTGAATTACAGATAGTGATGTTGTTCTAAGTGGCTGTCTATAACTTCCATTGCTTTATATCTTCCCTGATTCTAACCAGTTTCACTTCCAGCAAGTTCAGTGGGAGCTTGCGTGGCAACCGCTCCGCAAAAATTGAAGACCTAGATCTTTCTCAGCTGGTATTTTTAGGTTCTGAGTGGCCATAATAAGCTCTTTTTGAGTGTTTGAAGACACAAAAAGGATAGATAGGCTCATCAGGGGGCTAAGCAAGGTGTTGCCACCCCCCTGCTCTCCTACCTGTTTCAACTTTCCCTCATACCATTACTACTGCTTGGTGTGGCATGTTCCAGCAATCGGGGCATGTGTTGTGGTAATTTACTTGTAACACCTGGTTTTTCTCCTATGCATGCTGTACTAGCTGTACTAGCATTGAGTGCAGCATGGTCTTCTCCCTTTCATTTCTCCTTTAAAACAGATTTATACATTCTGGTATCACACAGTTGCATTCTCACATTCCATCCATTTCCCACTCTTAGAAATACAGAATTTAAGTGTAGCTCTTAATGTTCTTAAAGTTCTGGCTAAATCATGTTTTCAGGTTTCATTACACACTTCTGCATGCCACTGTTTTCTAGAGGTTCTTCTCTGAGAGAATTTCAGGTCAATCCAACCTGTGCTGACCTGCACAGAGTGACTTCTTTGCACCTAATGCAAAACATGGGTTCCCAGAAATTAGTCGTGTTTATTCTTTTCCAATTTCCCCTAAACATACGTTTTTTCTATTCAAATATCTTAGTCCATTCAAAGCTGAAAACTTAGCATAATATTCTGGTGTCCCTGGGTAGTGCCTGAAAGTTGTACTGGTTTGAGGTGCGAGGGGAAGAGATGGAAGGGAGGAGCAGTGGCACACTGTATGTGCACACAGGTGGTGTAGTCCATTGAAAAGTCTCGAAAAAATCAAAAGGCTTACGACATAAAGCAATTATTCTTCAGGTTTTGCAGGTAGAAGAAGTAAGGCAGTGAGTCATCAAATTGCTTTTCTTGAAATCACACATTCAGGATGGAAAAATAGGAAACAAACCTGTGTTTCCTAACTGCTAGTCTTTTCATATCGTGACATCATGGTAAATGCAAGGGTTGGTGGGAAATTATTGTCACTATAAATATAAATAAATAATATAAAATAGTATTTATCATGCCATATGGTATGTTCACAACACCATGGTAAGTATAAACAGATACACTAAGAAACATTTTGGTGTATCTTAGAGTCTAGCAGTGCTCCCCCAAAGAAGGAAATGCTCCCTCTGAAGAGAAATTTTGCATTTCTCTTGGTACACTATAAGTTGCTTTCTGAAATAATTACTTGGCAGTATTACCAGGGAAGTGAATTACTTTCAACTAACAATACTTTCCTTCTATAAATATGTGAATATTCACAGCCAAGAAACCGCCATTTACTAGACAACATTATGTTTCACTGAGGGCACGATTCCCAGCTGGGAACCTTTGCAATGGCTCAGCCCAGAGCTTCCGCCTCAAAGGTTAGGCAATGTGCTGTTATTAATCCAGTTCTAACCTGGATACCATTTCAGATCTAAAAATAGCTTCCTTGGCTGCATAAGACACATTTTGGGTTGGGCTGACATAGCTAGAGCACTACGCAGAGTAGACAGAATTGTGATAATTTCATCTCTCTAGGGATGCACTTCGATGTGGCATGATTTCTGTATTAATGAAATTTTTCTGGGTGAAGAAATTGGTTTCACACCTGTTTGGTCCTTTGGAAGGAAGGATGTGAAGATTCCGTGTGGGTCAAATGCTAATTCATTAGAGTCCTCCAGTCCCTTGCTTTTGCACTGCAGATCTCTTCAACGTGTTAAAGGGACTATTCTGGAATTGGAAGGTACATAAAAGAGAAGCGTAGGCATCACCTTGTCGTGATGCATTTTTGAATGATGCTGGCACAGCAGCACCCAGAGCCCTGATGATTCTTGGAGGCACCACCACACAGCAGCAGCAGAGGTGTGTCTGATAAGTTCATACCTGTCCCTCTGGTCAGGAATTGCCATAAGTTGAGGAAGGCAGATAACTGTGAACTTAACTGAAGTAACTGTGGAATAAGCCTAAAGGCAACAGTAAAATATAATTTCATTATTTTGTTGTTACTTCTTATGCCATGTTACTGTTTAGATGTAATAGCAGCATGGTATGAATAAAACCCTGTAGCATTTGGGTGCCTTATTTTGACTCTGAACAAATTCTCAATTGTGCTGACTCTTCTATAATACATCAAAAGGCAGTTTAAAGTCTTTTATATAAATTCATCCCCTAGCAATGCATTGAGAAACTCGGATCTTTCTACTTAAAAGATACAGGAAGTCAAAATATTCCCTCTGATTCCAACTTTAGATCTTGCCTCTGAGATTTCACACTTCTTACATATGATAAATAAAAGAAGGGAAGAGCAGACATAAGATCAAGATTCAAGAATTCATAGTGCTTTCAAGCACAGTGAATTAAAATAATCAAAGCAAGAAGTCAAATGGGGGAGCCAACTGTGAGGGCACGCACAGCCTTATACATGCCCAGTATGCTTTAAAAGTCTGAGAGGTACTTCTTCAAAAGAATCAAGCCATCCTTCACAAGAGAAGAACTGTAATTATGGTTAGAAAAAAATGGAACTTAAAAGACTTTTGAAATATTTCGAAACTTACCTGTCATCTTCTAGTAATAGTTGTTCATTTTTTCTTTACTTGGAAGACAGTGGTAGGCAAAATCAGCTGTCATAAGAAAGGGCAAGTGCAAACATAACTCTGAAATTTGAAAAGAATTCATCAGAGCCTAGGAAAGTACTGTTGCCTAGAGTTTATACTGTGGATAGCTATTAGTTGCATCTTTAAGCCCACTTTAGGCAATTCTGGTGGATAAAAGTGAATGAATAATGGTTTTAGAGGTACAGTTTTTTCAAGAAGTTTTGTTTTGCAGTAGAAAGACATTATAAAACACAAAATCATACAGTGTTGCTGGTTTGTTAACAGTAAAGGGAGCCAAATAGATTCTGGACTGATGTGAGTTGGCATAGTTTCATTGCTTTAAATGTTGCTTTACTGATTTAAACAAATTGAGGGTCTGGCTATCTGTTTTGAAGTAATGAAACATAATAAAATGCCTGGCACTGCAAAATATTCCAGAGAAGAATTTGCACTGGTGTACTTGACAGCCTTTTTAATTGAAAGACAGGAGGAGGACACCTGATGGGATGGAAATGTTTGTTTCTTGACCTCTAATATGTTAGAAGTAGCAGGATTCATGAGAGAGAGTGTTTTTGTATGCATGATATATTTGTTTAGGTCTTTTTCTCTAAATCGCTGCCAAATAATGAAATACTTTTTCATCTGATTTCTTACTGCATTATGTTCTTTGTTGCTACCAATTTGCTGCTTAGTCTGTGTCCAGTCTTATGTTTCATGTTAGTAGTGCTTTGAACCAATAATCATCTGTTAAAAGAGTCTGGAAGGTTAATAACGTTGTGACCATAGCTGAAGTTTATAAATGTCTCTTTTCATGTTCCCTACCTAGAAGAATATTGAATTCACAAAAGAAATATTCTGAGCAACATTTTTCCTGTTTCCAATTTTTCTGTTAGAAAATGTACAGCCTGCTTTTCTGGCACATCCATTTTACTCACTGGTTTATTTTCAGGAAGCCCAGAAAAAAATGCATGCTTGAGTATAGTAATGCTAATGAATATTACATCAGCTGATACAGGGGACTGTACAGCATTGTTTCACAATTAAATTTAAGTACCTAAAAGCTTCAGTGTTTCCTCTCTTTATAGAGGACAACATTGGCTTGAGTTCAGTAGATATTAAGACAAAATAAATGTTTCACCTGTAACCAGAAGTCTAAGTACCCCTTTTGGTTAAATCTTATGATTTACCACTTGTTTTTTTTAAAAAAAAAAACAACAAAAAAACAAAATTGCAGCAGCTCTGGAAACAAAGGTATAGTTGGCAAGTGCCTCTAGCATCTGCATGTTCTTGGAATGTATCCAGGCCACAGATAGATCCCATCACAGACACACATTAAAGACAATTAATGTTTTTCATTAAGAATAATATTTAGCAATTATTCATCACTAGTTTGTTCAGATAGTTTTCTTTGTGTTTAATTGGTTGACACAATGGAAGAAGCCAAGAAACAACTGGATGATTAGTTAAGTTAAACTCAGTTTGGGACAGCTAAAGCTAGGTGCTCTTTCAAATTTATTACATCAATTTGGTTGGATGGCTTCAGTGAAATTCAAATGTACCGTGTTGGTTTGAAATTGCTTAAGAAGCGTTAAAACTAATCTTCTTCATTTTCTGGCACTTAAAAGAGAACAAAATAAAACACTTGATTCGCAAAACACTGGGTGAAGGAATGCTTGTATTCTTATCTACCCTTAAAAGAGAACAAAATAAAACACTTGATTTGTGAAACGCTGGGGAAAGAATGCTTGTATTCTTATCTACTAACCTAGCATTCCCATGCTGTGTGGGAGACTTGGGCTTGGTTTATTTTGGTGGTTTTTATCTTCTGTCAGTTTTCTCACCATTTAAAGAGTCCCCTTTTCACTGGGTTCTAGGATAAAACAAGGTAAGCTACAGTGGGTCAGTTGTTGCCGCTTCTTCACTTGTATGTTCAGTTGTCATTGGACAACGTAGGCCTGTATCACTTGGGTAAGTGCCGCAGTCACCTTTCTATGCACACACACCTACTCTCTTGTTCTCCTGGTTTTTCTGTCCCTCCATGCTTCTTTTTTCCTTATCACACCCAAAGCAGAGCCATCGCTGCCATCGCTTCTTCCCCTGTGTTCTGTTAATGAAGTCATTCGTCTCCTTGCAAGTGATGAAGTAATTTAAGCTTTAAAAACATTGAATTCAGTCTGGAGGAAATATTTTACTTTTTCATTTTGATATGTGCATTCAAAAATGCTTCCTTTGGTTTATTATTCACTAAAAGCTTTATTGGTTGCTTGGTTCGCCACCAAGAAAGAGGTTCAACTGCCCAAGCTGGTAGCATTGCCAAAGAGTCTTTTAACAAGGGTCATCAGTGCTTGCAGATTTCTGTCGTGTCTAAATTACAGATACTGTTGTAGATCTCAGAACAAGTGAAACATCAGTAATAGAGCTGAGGAACTTTGAAGTTCAAACATAGCACACTGCCCAATCTGGTAAAGGAAATCCACCCTAATTATAATAGTAGTATAGGCTTTTGTGAGCAAGCTGTTGGAAGTGGTTCAAAGGGAAACTGAAGTACAAGATCAGTGATGATCAGTAATGACCACCACCAGTTAATTAGCGAAAAAGAACCTGACTTGTGGATTTGAAGGAGAAACTCTATTTAAATGGAAGGAACAAAGTATACTGACTTTGTATAGGAACAGCAGTTCAGCAGCCAAAAACCTACGCAAAAATGGAACAGTAATTCTTGTAGCTGCTTACAGAACTACAGAAACCAGATTTAGTAAAGGGAAGGTATGTCCTTCTTAAGATGTGTGTCTCCAAGTAATAGGCTTTGAGTTATCTCCACAGTGCATGTAGTCCATGTTTCACATGAATAACACACAGAAAGAATACATCTTCATCTGATATTCTGTGAACACAAACTTTTTACTTAAAATTAGAAACTAAAACCAGACCAAATAGAGCAAGTTTTTACAATGTTTTCAGGCCCTTCTTTAGTTGCTCTGTAGAAAAAAACAATTAAAGTAAGACAAATTGATTGAGTAGAAATAATCCTTTCTAAGCTGTGAGTGTCTCAAAAGAAAAAAACGGTTCACATTCATTTTTCTTTTTTAATATCATGATTCATTTTTGGGACATAAAGACTTGTATAAATTCTAGAGAGAAGGGAACAGATGCCAAAAAATGGTAAAAGCAGAAATTGTGACTAAAATTTAAGACAAGTCAAGCTACGATGTCGTTGAAGGTTGTGGTCATAAAGTGGGGGTACAGGATGTCCTTTCTCCAAAAAGAGTTGAAACCCAGGGGACCGATACAAGCTCTGTGGTTTGCACACTTTGAGCCCTCAGAGCACAGTTCTGTGCTGGGAACCTACAAGAATAGTAGAGGCTTACAGAGTACTTGGATAAGAGCTGTGATCCATCTGGGAATGGAGAAGGGCCTCAGGAGAGGGAAAGGAGAGGGCACGTCCTTTGGAGGAGAGAAGCCAGCATGGTCAACCAGTGTGAGAAAGAACAGAGCCATGAGCTAGCAAGAGCCATCATCAGAAAGGATTCCTGTCATTTGGAGAGACCTGGCACAGCCCATTAGTATCTCCTTTTGTAATGTAATACCAAATATACCAGAAGGTGCTATGAGAATGAAACGTGGAAGGATATAGACACCTTAGCCCACTTAATAGATCTTCCTCCAGCTTTTGTGGTGCTGCATCAGACAGAACCACCAGTGTGCAGTTGAAGTTACATGCAACTATTTAGCTAAATAAAGCTAGAGTGCTTCCTCAGCTAACAAACTCTCTGCAGTGTGCATGGGAAAAAATTTAAGGCAACACTTAAAAAGAGAAAAAAGACATATATTAGTGTAGGGGAAAGAACAGGATGAACTCACAGGTTATAATCTGTATCATATCCAGTTTGCAGGTATGTGCATCATTTGACTCATTTATAGTCACATGAAATTCTAAGGAAGCTAACTGCTTCCTTTCATAGTTTGAATTCTGTTTCTCTAAGGCTGGAAAGTACAAATATATAAAAATTGGAAAGCAGACCATCCTCTTTCACATGCTCCCAAAAAGATAGGCAAGAGACATAGAGATTTTGCAGGAGGAGCAAAAAAGCAGACTTGGAAGCCCAGAAACAGCAGCAGAAATGCTAATTTGCTGTACTAATTATGCATGCTCCTTCTACGCAGAAGGTAGTTTTTCAAGATTTCATAGCTCTGATGTTTGGAATGGCAAATTTAAGAAGAAGAGCAAATACAAATCTGTACTGAAAGTTTAGAAAACCTACCAATAGGAAAGAGAACAGTCCCTTCCTTCCCCACCAAAAAAAACCCCCACCAAGTTATTCTTCTAAAGGGGTGTATTTTGTTACTTTTGTGTCAGCCATTATAGACATGTCTACTGTATTTAGTAATTTATTTAAGAGGGGTGAGAAAATAAAACAAATCTGAAGCATGATGTGCAGAATTCTTGTTTCCATGGGTTCTTATCTACTGCTTTCTATAAACGGACTCTGCAGTGTTACATCTCTGGGCTGACCATTTTGTTACTTTTGTGTCAGCCATTATAGAAATGTCTACTGTATTTAGTGATTTAGCTAAGAGGGGAGAGAAAATAAAACAAATCTGCTTTCTATAAATGGACTCTGCAGTGTTATGTCTCCGGGCTGACAATAAGAACAGCCTTAGGCCTTGCCTCCTGGTTTGTGCCATAATTATTGTGTGAATTGAACTCTGGATTCTACGTGTGAGATGGAGAGGATTTGAAAAGAAATAACTTAAGAAATGTACTTAAGGGGCAACGGACAGTATTTGCAAAAGGGATGTCATTTTTCCCTGAAAAAAAAGGGCTCCTTGCATGAAACAAGCATCTTGCTATTTTTCATAGAGCAACACAAATTCATAAAATGTGCTCAAATTTACATAATTCCTCTCCATTGTGAATGCAGCCATTAATCCTATCCTGCTGACTTACTTTTCTGGAAGGTGGCTCAGCTGAAGCAAATATTAGACCAACAAGCAAATAATTTCAAGGAGTCACTGAAGAAACATAATCTACAGTCCAACAAAGAAAAAGAGAAGCTTTTGCAGGATCTTCAAAACACCATTAAAGAGAACCAGAATGTTAAACTGCAGCTGGAGGCATCACATCAAAAAGTCTTAAAAATGTTGGAGAAAAGCAAAAACCAGGAACTCAAGGTCAGTTTGCAACATACTATTGTAAAAAGAAAAATCATATTTGTAGGATAAACTATATTAACTAGAGCTGATTATCAAAACTCTGTTATCTCCGGATATCTTAATGATGGGTTGCCATTATTGCACATAATTAGTTAACTCTGTGACTTTGAAACTTCATCATCTTCAGGTTGGTTTTTTTTTTAGAATTTTAACATTTGAACTTATACCACAGTGTGACTGAAATAGTTTCATAAAATAATATAGCCTACCCTCTACATTTAGACTGTGACTAATACAAGCTGGGGTCTTGCTTTAGAAATACAAGGGAATTCCTGAGTGTATTATGAACAGAATTCAGTTTATTGTTTTTTAATCCATTATTAATTTATGCATAAATACTTTAAAAGAAGTATAATAGACATATATAATGTTGTGTATTGCCTTAGCTACCTCCAATAATCAGTTCTGTAAGTGGATAACCAAAGCTTTTCAAGGTTCAAGTGGATTTATTTCAGTGATAAAATGTTAATGCAATATATTGAGGTTCTAAAGAATGTTGCTGTTTGAGGGGGAAAAAAAAAAAACAAACTTGAAAAATCTACATGTGATTGTGACATGGAGTTCAGATGTCCCTATTGATATTGCACACTTTAGTGAAAACCTCCTTATAAAACAGATGTAGTAAAACCATCCTAAGTAGAATTGAATGTCTGGCTTATATATCCAGAATAAAACCCCAGCTTTAACAAAACCAAGCTGAAGGCAGTAAGCTGTAAAAAAAGAAAATTGAGGATAGGAGTTTGCTTTCAGAAGCACTACGGAACAACTGCTCCATCATTTACAGCCTATCAGCAGCACGGCCAAGAACGATACAAGAAAAGCCTTCATCTGACACACTGTGATAACTAATGATACACAGGGTCAAGTCTGGGAGGCTTTGTATGTTGAATAATAAAACATCTTTCTAGTGTCAAATAGTGCAAAGACGTCAGTGTTAATATTTCATTATGTGGAAGAAATCTGGTAGACAGTATTGTGATAATTTATCTTGTCCTATTAATTTTTGTTTTTTAACTTCAGCTCATTTTTATTATTGTGTTGATGAATTGTCATGTAAAGTGGTGATGAAAATAACAGAAGTATAATAGACATGTATAATGTTGTGTATTGCCTTAGATACCTCCAATAATCAATTCTGTAAGTGGATAACCAAAGCTTTTCAAGGTTCAAGTGGATTTATTTCAGTGATAAAATGTTAATGCAATATATTGAGGTTCTAAAGAATGTTGCTGTTTGAGGGGGAAAAAAAAAAAACAAACTTGAAAAATCGGATTTATTTCAGTGATAAAATGTTAATGCAGTATATCGAGGTTCTAAAGAATGTTGCTCTTTGAGGGGAAAAAAAAACAACCACCAACTTGAAAAATGTACATGTGATTGTGACATGGAGTTCAGATGTCCCTATTGATATTGCACACTTTAGTGAAAACCTCCTTATAAAACAGATGTAGTAAAACCATCCTAAGTAGAATTGAATGTCTGGCTTATATATCCAGAATAAAACCCCAGCTTTAACAAAACCAAGCTGAAGGCAGTAAGCTGTAAAAAAGAAAATTGAGGATAGGAGTTTGCTTTCAGAAGCACTACAGAACAACTGCTCCATCATTTACAGGCTATCAGCAGCACGGCCAAGAACGATACAAGAAAAGCCTTCATCTGACACACTGTGATAACTAATGATACACAGGGTCAAGTCTGGGAGGCTTTGTATGTTGAATAATAAAACATCTTTCTAGTGTCAAATAGTGCAAAGACATCATGTTACTATTTCATGATGTACAAGAAATCTGGTAGACAATATTGTGATAATTTATCTTGTCCTATTAATTTTTGTTTTTTAACTTCAGCTCATTTTTATTATTGTATTGATGAAGTGTCATGTAAAGTGGTGATGAAAATAGAAGTTCTACAATGAAAGATCAGATTCATCCTGGCATTACGAGCAAAACAACAAGGTGATAAATAGGCTCCAACTACTTTGTTTTTTTGGGGTGTGTCTTTTGCTTACAGGAGGCAGAAGAGCGTTTGAAAAAGGAGTTTAATGAGACTTTCAAGATCCAACATCAGTCTCACAGGCTGGAAATACAGACCTTGGAAGAGAAAGCAAAGAAAGAATTACATGATGAACTGGAGCAGATACAGAAACAGCAAACCCTGTTACTAGGTATAATGTCTCATGTCGTGCACAGCTCCTACTGCTTGATGACGTGCTAAGAAGCACTGACTTTCCTCCCATTCATTTTCTTTCCCATTTTCTGGGAACTCGGGTCTTTGCCAATCTCCTTTTCCATACCCTGCAATTTCAGCAATGCACATTTACTATTCTTTGTTAACCTACCTCTCAGCTGTCAGCAGCAGATCGTTGCTAGTGAGTGGTACAGTGTACAACATTCAAGTATGCATTATCAGGTATATTAAATTGGAACACTGTAGTTAGTGTATATGGCTTTCCTCTTTTTTTCTATGATGTGAAGAATTGTTATATGTGGTTCAAGTCTGTTCTGTTGAGTTCAGCGGCGGTGATCAGTTGCTCCTTACGTATTGTTTAGTTAGTTTAGAAAGTTCCCTAAACCGTTCAGAACTAAACAGAACACTACATTAGGAGGACCTGTAATATCTCCAGGTTTGAATTCTGGTTATTAAAGCTCATCTATAAAAGGTTTTTTAATTAAAGAAAGAATAATTTGAAAGTACTTGAAGTATGAACTGAATGATCTTCTTGGGTTTTTCTTTCAGTAATTCGAATTTGCTAGAAAGATTTGTTGCTCTCTGAAGTTTCTATGTTCAATAGATAAACTCTGTTTTTCTTCAAGAAATATTGTAGGGAGACAATAGAGATAAAAGCTTCTTTCTCCTTGTACTTGATCCATTCCAAAACTTGTTCCCAATATACAGTATATGACAGATCTGCTGACATGTCATACTTCTCTAACGCAACCAGAGCTCTCCTCAGTCTGCCTTATAGCTCTCTAGAAGACATCAGTGGACTTAACAGGGAAGCTGAGGGGTGCTCCAGTCACATTCAAGGTTAGAAGAAGCAATTACAGTGATTTAGTCTGCAGAACAACTGCCATGGAATTACCTCTCTAATTCCAATGTTGAATCATTGCTGTTGTAGCTCCGTATCGTCCTACTATTGCTCAACTGAGTTATTTCTCTAGTAGTAGGAGGCCTGTCTTATACCAGAGTGATTATTGTACTTAATGGTGAAGGAGTTGAGGCAGAAACAAGATGTAATGTATCAGTCTTAAGCTGCATTGTCTGTACCTACCTCCCCGATCCAGCTGGCCTCTGGCTGCCTTAATGATTGTGTGATTGTTACTAGGCTCTCTGAGGATGGAACTCTCTGAGCAACAAACATCGTGCACTAATCTCAAGAAACAAATAGAAGAACTGCAAATGGAGCTGAGGAGTGTGAGGACACTAAAGAAGCAACAGGCAAGAATCCAGTTCCTACTTTGTTACCATGTTGTGTTTTGCAAAAGCAATAATACCAAATTTCTCTCTTCAGAGATCATAAAAGTGTACAGTCTCTTACAGAAACAGAATGGATTTCCTTCCTTTATGTCCCACTTTAAAATGTTAGTATTGTTTATCATCTTTTCTCTATGAGCAGGCTTTTTTTTCCATTTAAGGATCAGAATCTACAAGTAAATGAATGAATGTTAAAATAGAATTAATGTTATGAAAGCTGCAAAATATATTCGGGAATTTTTGATCACAGATTTTGTCTTGCACATGGAATTGCACGTATATAATTGAAAAATCAGTTCAAAAAAATTTCATGCACACAATTCCAGTGAGATCTTCATGTTAAATAATAAGCTGTGAATAACTAAATTTGGCCTTTTTCTTAGGAAGGAAGTAGCCAGAGCCAGATCAGATCTCTTCATGATGAACTGGAAAAATGTCAGAGTGAAATTTCCGAACTCAAGAAAGAGAATTTACTTTTGAAGGACACAATGGAGCTACTCAGTGCTGAGGTGGAGACACAGAAGCAAGAAGCTGCACAGCTTCAGGATAGAGAGAAACAGCACAGAAGGTTTGCCCTAAAGTCACACTTTCAAGTGCTATCTATAGAGTTAATAATGCCAGCATCAGAGGTGTTCTAAATTATTTCAGTTCTAAGTGATTTCAGCTTCTCTCTAAAGTACTAATTTTAGAGATTTTTTCTCTCCTGCCATAATAAAAGCATTTGAGGTAATTGTTCTTTATATGCCACAGAGCAATATGTCCGGTGTAGCCCCACAGGAGTGACCTGAGAAAATCTGCATAATGTCAGCCTTTGAAAGGCACTGGAAGTCATAAACATATTCTCAACTCCCCCAAGAGCTATTAAAAAAAAAAGTAAAAGTCTCTGAGAATAAAATATCAGGTTTTTATACATACTGTCTGTAGCTGGAACCAATGTGTTTTTAAGTCTAAAGGGGACACTTGAGAAGGCCATATGTGCTTTGCTCCCCTTTGCACTGGAGGAGCAGGAGCAGTGACAGCAGACACGGTCCCTCTGGGCTGATGGAAGCCTGGAGCTGGAGTGTGCTGTCAGGGCACAGAAGGCCAAGCTGACTTGTAGCCTTGGCTCTTGCCTACAAAGTGGAACCCATCCTCTTAGCGTAGCCACAGACCCGGAGCACGTGTTGCATTGCAGTAATAGCAGTCTTCCTGTTTGCATGCAGAAGTAGTGCAGGACTTACCTTTTCCAGGGGAGACAAGACTGGGGTTCACTGTACAGTGCATTTGTATGGCTGTTGAATCCTTGAAATTTCTGGATGATCATACTTAATACATTCTCTTTGCGGAGAGATTGAGGGATCTGGTGCATGGGTACCTTTCATTTCTGCAGTGATGTAGAACGTATGCCTCTAACTACTCAAGCTGTATACCTGAAGCATTTCTGAAGAGTATACCCTTAAAGGAATCTTTAAAATTATGTCTTGTATAGTCTAGAGGAAAGCACTCAAGGGATGCAGTGTCCCTCAGCAGACTGTCAGAGTGGCCAGACTAATTCCGCTGCTCTCTACCAGTCAGTAGGTATTTAAAGAATAAGAAAGAAACTTTTTTTCTTTTTTTTTTTTTTCCCCTTGCACTCTTCGGAGAGTTACTTGAAAGTGACTTTCATTTCAAGCTTTTGAAGCAAGATCAACAGAAAGAATTGCAAACCAGAGAGTTTCATCAGTGCCCTCCAGCTACCTTGAAGGAATTCAGAGCCTCTGTTCATGAAGAGAGGAATTATTCACATGTCAGTGATGAGGTCTAAAAGGCCTCAAATGCTAAAGCTGCTGGGCTGGAGGATAATCTTTACAGGGGATAGACGGTGTAGCTCTACTACAGTAAGCATTTGAGAGGGAAGCATTAATGGAAATTACGTAAGGAGAAATCCTTCAAATAACAGGAGGTAGAACCAAAGAGCTCAGATGGTCCTAGGCACCTGATACAGGCTCCTCTGAAATTAACCCATGGAAGATCTGGAACATTATCTCCCAGCTCTTATTTTGCTTTTGCAGGACAAATAATTTGCATAGGGGAATAGTTAAACTGGTGAGTGCATACAAATAACAGGTTTTTTCTGTTACTTTAATAACAGTGATCTTGTCTTATGCTATATAGTTGTTTCTGGTTTAAAGGTTAGAGTGGCTTGTTATTTGCATGTGCCAATTTTTTGTAACCAATTATTTAAAATCACTATTCTTGCTGTTACCAAGTAAGTAAAACCAGTAATCTGCTTGAAGTAGTCATTCCCATTTCCATTCTTTTGACTTGTGTGAATTCAACCTCCAGTAGAGAAACCTTTTGCAAGGAGTAGGATAAGAGCAGACAATGGGTTTTTTTATGGGAAGAGAGTACAAGTCCCAGAATGACTATTCTGAAGGAAAGCTTTTATTCTACCCCTGAAGACCTATTTCAAGGATTCTGCTCCCATTTTTACTCTTATTCTTCTGCTTCTTATTTTGTGCCAAATCAATCATTCCCATGGTTGTGCTCTAATTTCAAATAATTTCAAGGGCAGAATCCTTTCATGGGCCTTTTGGCCTTTCCTGAAGCAATTCAGAAACAAGAAAAAGGGCCTTAGAAATACATTTAAAAAAAAAAAGGAAAAAAAATATAAGCTGAATATCTTTTGTGAAAATTAAAATTGTTAATTTGCTGATGTCTTCAATAGATGGCTATTGATTTTGGTGTTGGTATCAGAAAGCAATGTTAGGACTAGGCTTGAAAAAATATTAGGCAATTTTTAGTTTTCAATTGGTGGTGTTAATCAAATAGTGCTATCTTTCAAAATACATTGTCTGTTAAAGACAAATGCTGTAGTTAAAGGCATTGTTACAACAGTTCTTACCTTCACTTTTTTAAAAAATGTATTTTTCGGATGGTGGTAGGCGGTAGGTGGTAGTAGTAAATGTTTCTGTTTACCTTCACTTTTAAAAAATGTATTTTTCGGATGGTGGTAGGTGGTAGTATTAAATGTTTCTGGTGCCATGATGTAATGAAATATAGCATCAGAGCCTCATATTAAAATTCCAGAGATTTCAAAATAATTTTGCTTAATGCAAGTGAGTTCCTATGGTACTTTATTGTCATGTTTGACCGTTAAGATTGATGTACAAACCAACCACAGACAGGATATCAACAGCATCATTATATAGAATAGACCCTCCATTTCCTGAAGGCTGAACATCACGTACTTCTCCAAATCACTTTCCTCGGTGTTAGCGGGGTCTGCTTCTGATTGCAACTGAAGAGTCCAAGTCAAATCAGTAAGCAGAAGCCCAGTGCTGTGCCCAATTAATGAGCTTTGTAGTCAACGAGAGACCTCAAAACTGTGTGCTTTGATCAGCGACAATAAACTAGTATTAAAACGTAAGAATTCAGACATCTTTTAATACCCATGAAAAGCTACTGGTAGAAGACCTCAATGTCAAGCATAAAAAAGAACTGGACGTACTGAAACAAGATCACTGGAAGGAGAGTGAAAATATATTATCTGATTTCAGCAGCACTTAGGCACATCTCCAAGCAGAGATTTTCTCCTTAGAAACTAAGTAATTTAAATAAACTCTGGCCCATAATGGCAATGAGTTCTGTTTGAAATTATTATTCTTAGTATGTGTCATTTTTTTATTACTCATAGGTAGAATATTATAAGCACTGAAATGGAAGTGTATAGGTATTTCCTTTGCAAGCACTGAAAGACACAGTTATATCGTAATAAATGCTGAATATTGTTTAATGTAAAGCACTATACATAAAATTTTACAATGCCAAACTCGAATCTGTACTTAGCATCTTGTAATTTGATTGCAAAGTGTAAAATCATCTTTGTCACAGATGACACCAGAGGCCTCGATCCATGATCTTGTACTTCATTTTGTTCAGCAGAGCAGCTTCTTGCTCATTCTCACTCCCTTGCAAATTTTGCAGGACAGCCCCCACTAACTCATGTCAATAAATGCACTTTGCAGCCCCCTGTGGAGGTGAGTAGTTCTGTAATGCTTCAGACTGCACAGGAGAAGCCCCTCAGAAATAATCTCTGTGGTTACATATACCACAGAGATTGTCCTTTTATCCCAACTGTGTGGCATACTCAGAAATAATCTCTGTGGTTACATATACCCCTTGTCCTTTTCTCTTATCCCAGCTGTGTGGCTCCAGAAGAGAGACCTACTTGCATGTAAGCAGGTCTCAAACCTTTCAGATGCTAAGATTTATCTTTTTATCTAAACTCTGAGGTACACAAAATGGGAGGGGGAGGTCCTCTCAAAAATGTTTACCCTCAACAAAAAAAAAAAAACCAAAGTGGTGGTTTGTATTCTGTAATACATTTATCAGTAGGGCAGGTGAACTTCATAGCGCTTGGTTTCTTAAGCAGCAAAATTCATGAACTGGGCTGATGAAATACTGACTTCTTTTCTGATGGGTCAATCAAATGTATGTTTCCACACCATCTCTGAGAAGGTGTAAGTTCTCATTTGAATCTTTTCCTCTGATTAAGGCATTTAAAGAGCTGAACTGGCAACTAGAGGTTTTGACTTAGAGGGATCACTAAAGCAGGATGTATATCCAAGCCTTTCTTTTCATGAAAGTTATAGGAATTTAGTATTTCTGAGGCCTTTATCAAATATGGTTGGGATTAGCCTGTGGATTCTAGAGTTATTGAGCCAGAAAAGAGAACAAATAGATGAATACAGACATGCATAGGAACTGTGACACAGCCTTTTCTTTCTTTAGGAAACTAGACTAGCAATGTGATGTGGAAGCTTGTTAGTCTTTTACAGCGGGGGCTTCATTTTATGCTGGACAGCTGTTGTGAGTTAAACACCTTGGTGGCAATTCATCTTGGAACTCCACAACATTCTGTACTTATATGTAATCCATATACAGATCCCTGTTTTGAAAAACAATGCTGTTTTATCAGAAAGAACTGACTATGTCCCTGTATTTTAGGCTTGGAATTTAGGGCAGAGGGCAACCCAAGTATCTATTGAACCTGGTCTGAGGAAGATTTTTCCGCTCTGCATTTTCTTTGGTACAGACTTAAAGAACTAGAAGAAAAGTCAAGAAAGTGGGAGTCCAGATCAGAAGATACACACCTTATAAGCTGTCTGCAAGACAAATTAAGTGAGAAAGAAGAAATTATCAAGCAGCTGGTGGTAAGATTTCCTTATATATATATATATATATTATATATATCTTTTTTTTTTTTATCTTTTGGAAGGCTCTATTCAGTGTTTCACACATTGCTTCACACTGATCCTTTCTATTCTGGAATATTTTAATAAATATATGTTTCCATACCAACTTCCAACAAATAGATGTCTCCATACACATGACTTTTCTTTCCTCTCAGGAAGGAAGAAAATTTCAGCATTCACTTCTAGCCAACACTGAATCTTACAGGAATCGATCATTTTCTTTCAACCCCAATACGGGCTGCTTGACTCCTTCCATGAAGGTAAGATGGGCAATATGATTAAAATCGCAAATCATGATGTTTTATTGTTATTTGAATCATACAGGTGATCAGGACAATAAAGGTCCTATTAATTTTTTATAGTTATGTTATTCAGTAGAATTCTTTCCAGTAAGACAACCTATAGTCAGTTGTTGAGTAGAACTTAAATTCAGTAGAAATATATATGCACATAGATTCAAGTGTTTAAGCAAATAGAAAACACTACAACTCCAAAGACCTCAGTCTTCCACTGGGTTAAGCACAGCTGTTGCTTGAGATTTGGGAACTGCTATTTGGGATATTGCATGCATCCAGGAAAATTATTAATTGTGTTTGGGCTGCTCAGGATTTGTCCTTTATCATTCCAGCCCCTCTATATGATACTGTCTATAAATATTCATGGAAAGAAGGGAGGTCAGGTTGGTGGAAAGCACCTAACTGAGCTCTGCAAAGCTGTCAGCTTTGATGTATCTAAAACCTCAGGGTCAAATACTCGAGTTGTTTTAATTGGACTGCCTAATCCATGGATCCTCACAGCATACCCTGAGAATTTATACCTATAGGAAAAGATGAGAAACTTCATTTTTGGGTGCTCCTCACAAGGTATCTATGAATGAGGTATTGTTGAGGTTTTACAGTATAAAGTGTGAAAAAAAATAATGTGTGTGTGCGTGTAATTAATTTTTCTGTTACAATAAAAAGCAGCAGAAGAAAACGGCTGAGGTGCCCAGTCGTGTTGTCAGTGTGCCAAATTTAGCTGCCTACGCAAAGAGCTTTTTGAGCTGCGATTTGAGATCCAAAAGAAATGCTCCTCAAATAACCAAATCTACGAGCTTAGACCGGAGTCCTGGCGGCCTCAGCGTGGGCTCTCCATCAGCACAGTCCTCAGACAGCAGCACTGCCACAAGGTATTTGTCCGTTTTGCAGTGACTTGTAAGATGATACATGGTTTTCAGAATCTTGTAGGCAATTCAAACACATTAGGCATTGGGAAATAAACAATGACACAAGGTTCCTGTTGTGCAGTGAACTCCATGTCTTCAATTCTCTGCAGAGAGACCCAGAACTTTACTGCAGAAGTAGGCTATAATCACTGCCCAGCAGAGATTAGGATTGCAAAAAAAAAAAGAGAGGAGTTGCAAGTATTTAATTAAGAACGTGGTGAATGGTGAACGTGGCTGTTTAAAACTGCAGGCCCGTATCAGTGGTTCTGTTAAGGATGTGTTTTTCTTCTTACTTCTGTTTCCTCACTTTGCACTTGGTGGATGTAGATTGCATATTTTCCTGTTAGGAGATATTTG
>NW_015090798.1:1664104-1673999 GCF_001431845.1 Calidris pugnax | reverse complement strand
GTATGCCTCTAACTACTCAAGCTGTATATATGAAGCATTTCTGAAGAGTATACCCTTAAAGGAATCTTTAAAATTATGTCTTGTATAGTCTAGAGGAAAGCACTCAAGGGATGCAGTGTCCCTCAGCAGATTGTCAGAGTGGCCAGAGTAATTCTGCTGCTGTCTACCAGTCAGTAGGTATTTAAAGAATAAGAAAGAAACTTTTTTTCTTTTTTTTTTTTTTCCCCTTGCACTCTTCGGAGAGTTACTTGAAAGTGACTTTCATTTCAAGCTTTTGAAGCAAGATCAACAGAAAGAATTGCAAACCAGAGAGTTTCATCAGTGCCCTCCAGCTACCTTGAAGGAATTCAGAGCCTCTGTTCATGAAGAGAGGAATTATTCACATGTCAGTGATGAGGTCTAAAAGGCCTCAAATGCTAAAGCTGCTGGGCTGGAGGATAATCTTTACAGGGGATAGACGGTGTAGCTCTACTACAGTAAGCATTTGAGAGGGAAGCATTAATGGAAATTACGTAAGGAGAAATCCTTCAAATAACAGGAGGTAGAACCAAAGAGCTCAGATGGTCCTAGGCACCTGATACAGGCTCCTCTGAAATTAACCCATGGAAGATCTGGAACATTATCTCCCAGCTCTTATTTTGCTTTTGCAGGACAAATAATTTGCATAGGGGAATAGTTAAACTGGTGAGTGCATACAAATAACAGGTTTTTTCTGTTACTTTAATCACAGTGACCTTGTCTTATGCTAGATAGTTGTTTCTGGTTTAAAGGTTAGAGTGGCTTGTTATTTGCATGTGCCAATTTTTTGTAACCAATTATTTAAAATCACTATTCTTGCTGTTACCAAGTAAGTAAAACCAGTAATCTGCTTGAAGTAGTCATTCCCATTTCCATTCTTTTGACTTGTGTGAATTCAACCTCCAGTAGAGAAACCTTTTGCAAGGAGTAGGATAAGAGCAGACAATGGGTTTTTTTATGGGAAGAGAGTACAAGTCCCAGAATGACTATTCTGAAGGAAAGCTTTTATTCTAACCCTGAAGACCTATTTCAAGGATTCTGCTCCCGTTTTTACTCTTATTCTTCTGCTTCTTATTTTGTGCCAAATCAATCATTCCCATGGTTGTGCTCTAATTTCAAATAATTTCAAGGGCAGAATCCTTTCATGGTCCTTTTTTTCCTTTCCTGAAGCAATTCAGAAACAAACAAAAGGGCCTTTGAAATACATTAAAAAAAAATGAAAAAAATATAAGCTGAATATCTTTTGTGAAAATTAAAATTGTTAATTTGCTGATGTCTTCAACAGATGGCTATTGATTTTGGTGTTGGTATCAGAAAGCAATGTTAGGACTAGGCTTGAAAAAATATTAGGCAATTTTTAGTTTTCAATTGGTGGTGTTAATCAAATAGTGCTATCTTTCAAAATACATTGTCTGTTAAAGACAAATGCTGTAGTTAAAGGCATTGTTACAACAGTTCTTACCTTCACTTTTAAAAAATGTATTTTTCGGATGGTGGTAGGTGGTAGTATTAAATGTTTCTGGTGCCATGATGTAATGAAATATAGCATCAGAGCCTCATATTAAAATTCCAGAGATTTCAAAATAATTTTGCTTAATGCAAGTGAGTTCCTATGGTACTTTATTGTCATGTTTGACCGTTAAGATTGATGTACAAACCAACCACAGACAGGATATCAACAGCATCATTATATAGAATAGACCCTCCATTTCCTGAAGGCTGAACATCACGTACTTCTCCAAATCACTTTCCTCGGTGTTAGCGGGGTCTGCTTCTGATTGCAACTGAAGAGTCCAAGTCAAATCAGTAAGCAGAAGCCCAGTGCTGTGCCCAATTAATGAGCTTTGTAGTCAACGAGAGACCTCAAAACTGTGTGCTTTGATCAGCGACAATAAACTAGTATTAAAACGTAAGAATTCAGACATCTTTTAATACCCATGAAAAGCTACTGGTAGAAGACCTCAATGTCAAGCATAAAAAAGAACTGGACGTACTGAAACAAGATCACTGGAAGGAGAGTGAAAATATATTATCTGATTTCAGCAGCACTTAGGCACATCTCCAAGCAGAGATTTTCTCCTTAGAAACTAAGTAATTTAAATAAACTCTGGCCCATAATGGCAATGAGTTCTGTTTGAAATTATTATTCTTAGTATGTGTCATTTTTTTATTACTCATAGGTAGAATATTATAAGCACTGAAATGGAAGTGTATAGGTATTTCCTTTGCAAGCACTGAAAGACACAGTTATATCGTAATAAATGCTGAATATTGTTTAATGTAAAGCACTATACATAAAATTTTACAATGCCAAACTCGAATCTGTACGTAGCATCTTGTAATTTGATTGCAAAGTGTAAAATCATCTTTGTCACAGATGACACCAGAGGCCTCGATCCATGATCTTGTACTTCATTTTGTTCAGCAGAGCAGCTTCTTGCTCATTCTCACTCCCTTGCAAATTTTGCAGGACAGCCCCCACTAACTCATGTCAATAAATGCACTTTGCAGCCCCCTGTGGAGGTGAGTAGTTCTGTAATGCTTCAGACTGCACAGGAGAAGCCCCTCAGAAATAATCTCTGTGGTTACATATACCACAGAGATTGTCCTTTTATCCCAACTGTGTGGCATAGCTCCAGAAGAGAGACCTACTTGCATGTAAGCAGGTCTCAAACCATTCAGATGCTAAGATTTATCTTTTTATCTAAACTCTGAGGTACACAAAATGGGAGGGGGAGGTCCTCTCAAAAATGTTTACCCTCAACAAAAATGGTGGTTTGTATTCTGTAATACATTTATCAGTAGGGCAGGTGAACTTCATAGCGCTTGGTTTCTTAAGCAGCAAAATTCATGAACTGGGCTGATGAAATACTGACTTCTTTTCTGATGGGTCAATCAAATGTATGTTTCCACACCATCTCTGAGAAGGTGTAAGTTCTCATTTGAATCTTTTCCTCTGATTAAGGCATTTAAAGAGCTGAACTGGCACTAGAGGTTTTGACTTAGAGGGATCGCTAACGCAGAATATATATCCAACCTTTTCTTTTCATGAAAGTTACAGGAAGTGAGTATTTCTGAGGCCTCTAGCAAATATGGTTGGGATTAGCCTGTGGATTCTAGAGTTATTGAGCCAGAAAAGAGAACAAATAGATGAATACAGACATGCATAGGAACTGTGACACAGCCTTTTCTTTCTTTAGGAAACTAGACTAGCAATGTGATGTGGAAGCTTGTTAGTCTTTTACAGCGGGGGCTTGATTTTACACTGGACAGCTGTTGTGAGTTAAACACCTTAGTGGCAATTTATTTTGGAACTCCACAACATTCTGTACTTATATGTAATCCATATACAGATCCCTGTTTTGAAAAACAATGCTGTTTTATCAGAAAGAACTGACTATGTCCCTGTATTTTAGGCTTGGAATTTAGGGCAGAGGGCAACCCAAGTATCTATTGAACCTGGTCTGAGGAAGATTTTTCCGCTCTGCATTTTCTTTGGTACAGACTTAAAGAACTAGAAGAAAAGTCAAGAAAGTGGGAGTCCAGATCAGAAGACACACATCTTATAAGCTGTCTGCAAGACAAATTAAGTGAGAAAGAAGAAATTATCAAGCAGCTGGTGGTAAGATTTCCTTATATATATATATGTATTATATATATATCTTTTTTTTTTTTATCTTTTGGAAGGCTCTATTCAGTGTTTCACACATTGCTTCACACTGATCCTTTCTATTCTGGAATATTTTAATAAATATATGTTTCCATACCAACTTCCAACAAATAGATGTCTCCATACACATGACTTTTCTTTCCTCTCAGGAAGGAAGAAAATTTCAGCATTCACTTCTAGCCAACACTGAATCTTACAGGAATCGATCATTTTCTTTCAACCCCAATACGGGCTGCTTGACTCCTTCCATGAAGGTAAGATGGGCAATATGATTAAAATCGCAAATCATGATGTTTTATTGTTATTTGAATCATACAGGTGATCAGGACAATAAAGGTCCTATTAATTTTTTATGGTTATGTTATTCAGTAGAATTCTTTCCAGTAAGACAACCTATAGTCAGTTGTTGAGTAGAACTTAAATTCAGTAGAAATATATATGCACATAGATTCAAGTGTTTAAGCAAATAGAAAACACTACAACTCCAAAGACCTCAGTCTTCCACTGGGTTAAGCACAGCTGTTGCTTGCAGATTTGGGAACTGCTATTTGGGATATTGCATGCATCCAGGAAAATTATTAATTGTGTTTGGGCTGCTCAGGATTTGCCCTTTGTCATTCCAGCCCCTCTATATGATACCGTCTATAAATATTCATGGAATGAAGGGAGGTCAGGTTGGTGGAAAGCACCTAACTGAGCTCTGCAAAGCTGTCAGCTTTGATGTACCTAAAACCTCAGGGTCAAATACTGGAGTTGTTTTAATTGGACTGCCTAATCCATGGATCCTCACAGCATACCCTGAGAATTTATACCTATAGGAAAAGATGAGAAACTTCATTTTTGGGTGCTCCTCACAAGGTATCTATGAATGAGGTATTGTTGAGGTTTTACAGTATAAAGTGTGAAAAAAAATAATGTGTGTGTGCGTGTAATGAATTTTTCTGTTACAATAAAAAGCAGCAGAAGAAAACGGCTGAGGTGCCCAGTCGTGTTGTCAGTGTGCCAAATTTAGCTGCCTACGCAAAGAGCTTTTTGAGCTGCGATTTGAGATCCAAAAGAAATGCTCCTCAAATAACCAAATCTACGAGCTTAGACCGGAGTCCTGGCGGCCTCAGCGTGGGCTCTCCATCAGCACAGTCCTCAGACAGCAGCACTGCCACAAGGTATTTGTCCGTTTTGCAGTGACTTGTAAGATGATATATGGTTTTCAGAATCTTGTAGGCAATTTAAACACATTAGACATTGGGAAATAAACAATGATACAAGGTTCCTGTTGTGCAGTGGACTCCATGTCTTCAATTCTCTGCAGAGAGACCCAGAACTTTACTGCAGAAGTAGGCTATAATCACTGCCCAGCAGAGATTAGGATTGCAAAAAAAAAAAGAGAGGAGTTGCAAGTATTTAATTAAGAACGTGGTGAATGGTGAACGTGGCTGTTTAAAACTGCAGGCCCGTATCAGTGGTTCTGTTAAGGATGTGTTTTTCTTCTTACTTCTGTTTCCTCACTTTGCACTTGGTGGATGTAGATTGCATATTTTCCTGTTAGGAGATATTTGAATGAATCTAGTCTAATCATTTGGCAAAAGTTATAGACACTTAAAATTGATTAGCAGATATTTAACTAAAAACTTCTTAGTTTGATGATTTTTCTCTGAAAATCTTGAATTTTTCTTCCAATTTATGAGTTATCTGAATGTTTAGTGTTTCATAAATATGATTGAACTATCTCTTCAAGAAATAGTTAAAAATGTATGTAGTTAACATTATAGTTACAATGATAAATATTTAAAAAGACCACTCTACTTGAGGACAACAGCCAGCCTTCTCACTGATCTCCTAGTGGAGGTGAGTGATCCTGGAAGCTGTGTGCTGGGGAGTTCTTCCCTTGAAGGCAGATGGTGCTTCCTGCTGCCAGGGACGATAACCCAGGACACGGGCTCAGATCCAGTTTGGCAATTCCTACATCTTAAAGATAAAAGCGCTCTGTGTCGCAGAAGACTGCCAGGCAAAGCACATTTGTATTTTAAAGGGAACGTACAGGGAGACTGAGGGTAGCTTGCCTGCTACTTACTTTTTAAAATCATCATAAATGAAGTCATATTTGCTACTATAAACTAACCAGAATTAATGTAAATGCACAGATCCATTCATAGGATCATGAGTTTTTCCAGGGGAAAAAAAGTATTAAATATCAGTAAGATTGTAAGTAAGTAAATGAGTGATGCTAATCTTTTTTGTTTGCACAGGACTCAAGGCAACGAACCCCAAAAAACCAAAGATGACCAAACCCAAGACCCTCAGCATCAAGAATGGTTTACTAAATATTTTTCATTTTAAAGCAAACTATTT
Source organism: Calidris pugnax (assembly GCF_001431845.1). Taxonomy (NCBI): domain Eukaryota; kingdom Metazoa; phylum Chordata; class Aves; order Charadriiformes; family Scolopacidae; genus Calidris; species Calidris pugnax. Next base: position 1,667,962 of record NW_015090798.1, on the reverse strand, counting down.
CCATACTTCTCAGAATTGCTAGAAAAGCTGTTCCTTTTTTATTTTAGGGAATGATAATCCAATATATGATATGAAAAAAAAAGTAATTTCCAAGTAGATTAATTAAGAACAACTGTACTCTCTTACATCTAATTACTATGGAGTTACAGTCGTGGATTTCAGAAAAATAAATATTTTGTAACAACCTCTGTAAAAAACGAAGAAAAAGTAAAATTCTGGATATTGTTATGTTAAGAGACTTTTTAATTAAGAGACTGTACCACTCCACAGTCACATTAAATATGCAATTTGGTCTCCAGTATGTCAATCTGGCTCCAGCTGAAAAAAAGATCTTCTCTAGGCCATTTCTGTAGGTTTATACATTTGCTTCATCAGCTGTTTAAACTAATTCCTGCATATAGTGATGTAATTTTTAAAGTTTTTAATAGGTTTTTTGTTAAACTTACTTTAAGCTGTACAGCATGTGGTATACCTCCAAGAAACGCATGTTTATAGCAAGCTGGTTTAGAAACTTTCTGGTTTGCTCAATAAACTGTTTTGTATAGTCAGCATTGCAATATAATATTCCTATTGCACTTCAATACATGTAACAATCAGCCTGATAAATCAGATTATTATGTAAGTATGAACATTAAAACTTGCTTGTAAATCCTCCATTTCCATGTTTTGCAAAACAGTGCTATGTTATGCTGAAGTGTGAGTCAGATACACCAAGTTCCAGATTTATTGGAACTGCCTGGTTGCACATTTTATCTCAATATTGTCCTTAAGCCCACCAAAACACGAAGTGGGCGGATGACTGTATTGATCAGATCATCACTGGGAGGAAAGACACCCATGAAGAAACGATCATCACTGGGAGGAAAGACACCCATGAAAGACATTTCCATGAGGAAATGAACCCTCAGGTGATTCATCAACAAATGTGAAAGGCAGGGAATTGTGCAAGCAGCAGCCTAGTGTTTAAGACAGAATCATCTTCAGGTGCTATGATTGATTTGAACACCCGTTTAATTTCAACCAGCAGGGCCCAGCTACCTGACAAATTTTACATGTGCAGGGAGTCACAGCTCCAGCCGAACCTCTTCTTGTGCCAAACAGCCAGCAGGAACTGTACCAACAGCTCCAGGCACTTAGTGCACAACCACCACCACACCTCAGCCATAGCTAAAAGGTGGCAGAAGGGGCAGGATGCTTCTACGGGCCAGTACTTCCATCCCAGCTGATTAGTATTTTTTCCAAGGTGAACTGCTTGATTTGGAAGACTTTTGTATCAGATTTGGCAAAAAGACACTTTTTATACAAGCAATCAAGAAGCGGATAAAGTGGTGTACAATAATTAACGCTGAGGAGCGCCTTAGTATCTGTGAGATCATCAGAAACGTGTAAGGCTGAGTGTTTAGTTTTCATCCACTCTGCCCCAAAAACTTCTAAAGCGTAGTAGGAAGTTCAATATACAATTACTAATTCTAATTTCGAGGGTTACAATATTCTAATTAACTCTGTCCCCAAAATGGTGTCCCTAGAAAACGGCTTCCCTGGCTACATGGATGAATTAAGCTTGTGGCCTAGTAATACAGAGACAGAATTCCTTTGCTATTTTTACCTCCTAAATCTTTTTTTTTTTTATTACATTTAGATTGCTAAATAGCACACCCCAGAAGGAGCTAATTCTGTAGGCTAGACAGCACTGGTGACCCAACATCCACAATGAATGGTCTTTATTTTGGGGATAGGTATTTTGGACCATCACTACACCAGCCTGACAGACAGAACACCAGGAAGTGGTGTCTGCTGCAGACAGGGCCTGCGTTATGTACACCCCCAGGGGTCTGCACTGTGCAGTTTCAGTTCATCCATTGAATTAATCCATTTCATTCACTCAATTAAAAATCAAATTTGTATATCCCGAGACCCCTTCACAAGGTGAGAAGTCCAGTGGAGATGAACAACTCACTTCAAAAAAGTACAGTCTTGATTGGACTTAGAATTCTAAGAGTGTTTCTACAGTGATACTTATGGATAATTACTGGAGCACAAAACATTTCAATCTTTCAGTTAAAGCAAAGAGTAATCTCTGCAAATATTTTCATCACACCGGCAAAGATATAGTTAGGGGCAATCTAGGGCCACCCTGCCTAGAAGAAAGGATGCATTCTGGACCAGACAGTATCCTGAGTAGCAACTCTGCATATCTTCCAGGGAAATATAAAACCAATCCATATTTTTTGGAAAAAAAAAAAAAGAAAAAAAAATATTTTAATTGTCTTAACTATTTATATATTTGTAGTACAAATTACATTATACAAAAAGCATACAAAGTAAAAAGAACACCCACTGCTTCGCATTGCTGAAAATATTCAGGGATGGGAAGTCAAGAGATCACGTTTGCTTCATTGGAGCAGGAATATTGGCAGATGCTTGTTCCAGGTACGCCAATGGACCCTGGGGCATCTCTGCAGGCTTTTTGTGCTGCACGCTGATGTCTTCCAGCACCTGCTGCCAGTGTCGCAGTTTGCCCAAATGCTTCTGAATTAATGCTTCTTTTCTCTGCAATTCATTCCTTAATTCTGAAACATCCTATGGATGAAAAAAGGTGTATTAGTAAATAGACAGCATTCACAAGATAGAGCAGCATGTGCAGAAACCCCAAATTAAGATGAAGGAGGTGATTAACTGTGCTGGTACACAGCGTATCTGATCTAGCACAGCACAGGTGTGTCCTGGTTACCATGACAACAGGTAAATTAATTTAACCATACCTCTTTAATTACTTGCTCTGGTTTCTGGACTGAGAGCTGGAGTCGTTTTTGTAGAAAAAAGCATTCGGTTTGTCTTGCAACATCCAGAAACTTCTGGATGCACTGATCAACACCTGAACGTAAAATAAAAACATGGAAAGAACACGTTCCAAACCAGCAGTTACCGGGCTGATACTGGTAGTTGCCTGCATGCTGTTAAAAACACTTTTCACAGTACTTTTTAGAAAGAAAATCTTTGCTAAAGATTTTCTACTAAAATGATGCATTTATAAAACCAAGATTAAGTCACTGCATAAAACGCTTTGTAAACGTTCAGAGCTTCTTTTAAAGGTGCAAGACACTCTTTTTTCCCCAAGTTCTATGACACCTTTGACAACGACAAAAAGCAACAGAACTATTTGTGGAACTAAGCAATCTCGGCTTCCCTTTCCCAGCTTTCATTATTGCTCCATACGGCTTCGTGGTGCATCACATTACCTTCCTAGTTTTCGAACCACATCTTTAATTGCACCTTAATAACCCCAGGAGCCGGCTGGCACTCGGGACCTTCCCACAAGCCCCCCCCATTTCGTTCCCGGGTGGGTCTCTTTCCGTGGGGTCCTCCCACTGCGGAACTTCTTCCCAATTAGTTTCAGGGGTCGTCGGCCGTAGATCGGCAACCCCAGCCGCCCCCTCCGCATCCCACCCCGCACAACAGAGCCGTGGGGCACCCAGGGCTCCCGTGAGGCCCAGCCGAGCCGCGGCACCGGGGGAGCGGGGCACCGCGGCGACTCCCCCCTCAGCCCCCAGGGCCTCACCGGTGCGGATCTCCTCCTGGTCGGTGCCGTTCACGTAGTCCTGGCTCACCAGCGAGGCGAAGCAGGCCTGTCAGAGAGGGAAGTGAGGGTGTAAGAACGCGGCGGGGGGAGGCCCGGCACCGTGAAGGCAGCGCCCCCGCCCGCACACACACACACACACCTCGAAGGACGCTTCCAGCTCGTCCACCAGCGTGTTGTTGGGATTGCGCGGCCCCGTCGGAGGCGGGATGAGGCCGGCCGGACCAGGCCCGCCGGGAGGTCCCGGTGGCGGAGGCGGCGGGCCCGGCGGCTGGTTGGCG
>NW_015090798.1:1640842-1664094 GCF_001431845.1 Calidris pugnax | reverse complement strand
CCCAGCGCCTCAAGCGGTGCCGCCGCGCGGCCGTTAACGGCACCCGTCAGCCGTTACCGGCTTCCCTCAGCCGTTACACCCCCCCCGCCGCGTCAAACGGCGAAGGGGAGAGATAGAGGAAGCAAATCCATCCTGCCCAGCGCGCCCCTCCTCCGGCCGTGGTAAGCACCCGCTCAGCGCCCCTTGTTACACACCAACGCTTAATCCTTCCACAAAAAAACCCCAAATAAACCCGAAACCAGCCTTCTGGGCCTCCATCCCACCAATTCTGAGGAAAACCTCACCCCCGCGTTGTAAGCACTAGGTCTGTCTGGCGTTTTAACCGATCGTGGGAATCCTCTTTCACAGCAGCAAAGGGGGAGCAGCAGGATGAGGGACCTGATGTGAGATGGTGGTGGGCTCCCCCCCAAAAACCCACCAAACACTTCCACACATTCATTTTGGTAAAACTGTTAAAAGACAGACTGGTGTTGGCACTCGTTTGTGAATCGCTACATAATTTAGTGCTGAAACCATGCTAATTAGGGTGGTGAGGCACTGGAACAGGTTGCCCAGAGAAGCTGTGGCTGCCCCATCCCTGGAGGGGTTCAAGGCCAGGCTGGATGGGGCTTTGAGCAACCTGGTCTGGTGGGAGGTGTCCCTGCCCACGGCAGGGGGGTTGGAACTCGATGAGCTTTAAGGTTCCTTCCAACCCAAACCATTCTGTGATTCTAATCACACTAATTGCAACAGCCTAAAAAACCTGACTCTGCAGTTTTAGTTTTTCTGTAAAAACGCCCTTCTAACATTTTTTCTTAAACAACTTAGTGGAGTTACCTTTCACACCACCTACATTCACCCAAAACTAAAGCACAGATCTCCATCAATGATTAATTCTCTCTCAATCAAAATATACACCCAAATAAGAGATTTATTGGTTGCAGTAGTTATGCTTACTTTACATATAAAATAGGAATTCAAATATTTTTCCATCATCATGTTTTGGTATTAAACATCTCAATAATTCAAACAGTATTTTTTTTAAACTGCATAATACGGGATGACAAATCTCCAAGGTGAGATACTCTCACCCACGTAATGATTTATAAAATGCATTTGTAGATCATTGCCGTAGTGAAAATACGCTTGGGGCATTCATTTATGAATAATACATTTTACGATTTTTTTTTCTTAAGGCAGAATGGATGATTTTAGAGTAAGTATTTTATTTGGTACCGTGAGTGTCTTGACTCAATCGAGTTGCAAACTCTACTAGCGTTCTTGTGGGGCGCCCTGCCATGCCTTTCCGAAGATAGGGCACCTCGTCTTTGTTGGACATCACCCCAGCTATATCCAAGTGAGCCCAGTGAGGGGCAGTGACAAATTCCTTCAGGAATGCAGCAGCTGTGCACGCTCCTCCAGCTCTGTGGGAAGCAGAAAAAATTGTATTGTTTCTAAAGCAACACCAACAGCACAAACAAATACAATGAACAAACATACATTAAACAAATACACTGGAAGAAAGGGGCACGTGAAGGATATTGGTACATCTCACCTGCTGTACTTTCCAATGTTACTCAGATCTGCAAGTGGAGAGTCTGTTACTTGTTTGGTGTAATGCTCAAAAAGAGGCATTCTCCAAACTCTGTCTCCTGTCACAATGCTAGCCTGAAAAACAAACAGTGACACTGTTGGCAAATTTTTCTTTTTCTCTTTTTTTTTTTTAACTGCATTTATAAGCCCCGATATTGTGCATGCTTATTTTTGTTTAGCTTTGATCAGTCTAAAAATCTTCAGAACAATATGAGGTACTTGGAAACACATTGCAAAACAAAACAGTGAATCCTGCTTTTTAGGTACTTTAGTGTTAGTCAAGAGGCAAAATCTAAAGACTGCTTTTTTTTTTCTTCCCCCCAATCTTTTTTTTCTGACAACGCAAATCCTTCCCTTCAGAGACTTCCTTTAACCATCACAATTCAGTCACTCATGAGACCTTTCTGAATTTGTGTCAGTGTTGTTAAGCACAATTAATTATATTTTTAACTACTGTCAGTAGTCCAGAGCTTATACTTATGCATTATCAGAGTTATCAGAACATGCAGATCCTTGAGATGATGTGCATGCAGTTTCCTGAACTTTAATGAAGAGCTACTAATTAAGTAAAAATTAATTTTTTTTGTTCAATTAAATCCAGTACTAACAATTCCTACAAAATTTCAAAATGTAGTAACTTTTAGGTATGCATAAAGACTTTCAGTAATGTGCTAACTTTTCAATAAGGACAGCTATTATTAAATCACCATCATAATTCAATAATAATGCAGATCCTACCTCATAAAGGTGAGTCCAAAGCCACGATGAGTTTGTGAACACTCCAGTCGCAGCAGACCCCAGTGCAACATCCATGGCACCTACAGAAACACACTTTCAAGGTCACACAGCAAAGGCAAACCTGAATTACTCCTCTGCATCCTCACAGAACTCCTCACAGGACTTCCCATTCTTAATTCCCACTATCAGTAATGTCTAAAAAGTCTGCAAAACCTAAAGATTTTAGTACACTTGCATTTTTAAAAGTTTAAACGTTAAAACATTTATATAATCCCATAGGACAAGAATTCATAAAAATTACATTCTGTATCTCACGAAACTAGATTTTCTGATTTCAGCCTGTTTCTTAGCAATATTTCTAATATAATGTATTCAGTAATAACAGTGTCTTCTCAAAAGACTGGAGAAGGCTGAGGGGAAATCTGATCAACACCTATAAATAATTAAAGGACTGGTGTCAGGAGGATGGGGCCAGTCTTTTTTCAGTGGTGCCCAGTGACAGGACAAGAGGTAACGGGCACAAACTTGAATATAAGAAGTTCCATCTAAACATGAGGAGGAACTTTACTTTGAGGGTGTCAGAGCCCTGGAACAGGCTGCCCAGAGAGGTGGTGGAGTCTCCGTCTCTGGAGACATTCAAAACCTTTCTGGACATGGTCCTGGGCAACCTGCTCTGGGCAGACCTGCTTTGGCAGGGGGGTTGGACTAGATCTCCAGAGGTCCCTTCCAACCCTGTATCATTCTGTGATTCTGTGCAGAAACATCAAAGTCTGTGTGGGTTTTCCTGCTCTTCTTAGTTCCAGCTCGGCTGGACCAGCCCAACTTCATCTGCATTACTAAGCAGGTACCCTGCACACCAACACCCTCCCCAGACCTGGAGACACAGTGCAGTTGTTAGAGCATAAACTGTACTAGCTGCTGTCCTACAACATGGAATATCATCTCAATTGCTTTCAAATTCAGGTTGGCTTCATATACAAACTGCAACTAATCCACAGCCCAATTAATGAGAGTAGCAAACAACTGACCTGCAAAATGAGCTGGGAAGGGAGACTGCTTACCTGTTAACGTTGCAGCATTCACAATAGCCCTTGCATTAAAGTCGTGGGCATAACAGAGAGCATCAGCTAACAGCAGTCTTCCTTCTGCATCCGTGTTATCTACCTTCAGGTGCAAAATTAGTAAAAATAAAGATTAACTCCTGAAAACACCCCTTTCACTGACATTTCTTACATATTATCTTAAGTAGCTGTCAGATTGTCAATGTTCTGTTACAGCCCCTAGGAATTTCAGGTAAACAAAATTATTCAAAATAAACTAAAAGAAAAAAGTTAGTATTGATATATTTATAAAATAAAAGCATATCTGTAGCTGAGGTCAAATTATCTTTCAGCCTTATCTGCGTGCTGGGCCTCTGTGCTGCTGGCTCCTCAGAAGAGCCTGGAGAGGTGCCTCAGTGGACCACATGGAGCTGGTCACCATTCCCAGCAAAGGCCCAGGAATCCCAGGGGCTGCTTCTCAGCAAGAGCAGAGATCATAGAATTATAGACTGGTTAGAGCTGGAAGGGACCTCAAAGATCATCCAGTTCCAATCCCCTGCCATGGGCAGGGACACTTCCTACCAGACCAGGTTGCTCAAAGCCCCATCCAGCCTGGCCTTGAACCCCTCCAGGGATGGGGCAGCCACAGCTTCTCTGGGCAACCTGTTCCAGCGTCTCACCACCCTCACAGGAGAGAATTTCTTGCTAGTATCTAATCTAAATCTCCCCTCTTTCAATTTAGAACCATCACCCCTCATCCTACATTCCCTGATAAAGAGTCCCTCCCCATCTCTCCCGTAGCCCCCTTTAGGTACTGGAAGGCCATTATAAGGTCTCCCTGGAGCCTTCTCTTCTCCAGGGCTGAACAACCCCAACTCTCTCAGCCTGCCCATGGAAACCTCAAAGACCTAGAGGATACTACAAAGCAGATGCACATGTAAAAACAGTTCCTTGTTAGAGTGCTCTCTCTTTGGATCTTGAAACTTCTTCCCTCTAAAAAAAATAAATAATCAGTACCCCCTTCACTTCTTTCTGCTTTCAGGGAAAATTAATGATGAATTCTGCAAGATTAATTACATGATGTGCTCTGAGCTACTAGCACTTTCTTGCAAATTTCTCCTTGGTGGGTGAATACGTGCTCTGTCTTTTCCCCTCAAAGCAGAGGGTGGCTGAACTCAGTCTTGGGAGAAGAACCTCAAGGAACTGGAAGGTTCAGCAAGTCAAGGGTGGCGGAACCACAGAAATCCAGACTGAAATATTGATTAAGCCATCTACTTCTGCAGGAGATCAGCCATCTATAGCACAATGACTTCCAATCCCATTTAATCTATTAGATGAAAATGGAACAGTTTGGATTAAATATGAAATACGTATTTTGGGTAATGATTTGGCAAGCTCCTTTGAACCAACAGCCCCTATGACTCAGAGTTCTGATTGTACAGAGCAGCTTGGCAGGGTAAAGACCTTGGTGATGTGAGGAGGAAACTAATACTCTTATGTCTTACTCCAGACAGCAGGGGAGTGTCCTGAAGGGTTTGCTGGAAGCGATTGGTATGTTCTTCATTCAGACTGAGAACCTGTATTTATGAGCACTGTAACAACCTCTTGCGTTAAAACAAGATTTTCTAGCATCTTCAGTAAATGACCATACATTCTGGCATTTCTTTGCAATTTATAAAATGGGTCTAGTCTCTTCAATCTATATTTATATTTGGAAGAATCCTATTATAGCAATTTTCTAATTAACAACAGGCTTTTTATATTTTTAAAAACAGTACATTTGCATTGCTTATCTTTTTCAAGGGTCTTTTTTAAACATATACTCTGACTGCAGTCACATAATTTGGTTGATTAAACCACTTCACTGAAAGTATTTAAAAATCCAAGTTTCACATTACATACCTGTATTGTTTTTCCATTCTTGGCTCTAACTACATCCCCAGGCTTGTTTGCCTTTCCACTGGGCATATTTTCACAGAGGGGTGCCAGACCTCAGAGAGAAAAAAGAAAAGTGCATTACTAGTTTCTTTCTCAGAAAAGATGTAGAAAAAAAAATCCCACTTAGAAAAAAACCAAATAACTCCTTAAGTACTATTCTCACTTTGAATTTATGCTCAAAATCCAGATTTCCCTGGTTACTGAAAGACACACACTCCAGTTTTCAATCAGGGAAATTCCTCTGCACATTGCACCACCACATTCTCTCACCCGCACCATTTTACCACTAGAATTTACTTCTACTTTATGCCCAGACAAGTGAGATCAGAGGATCAACAAATATGTGGAAGACATAAGATGGTATAAGTCACACGTAAAAGTATTTCTTTCTGAAATTAAAAACTTCTCAAATTAACATTCTGAGCCATTCAAGCTCTGCTCATTGTAAATAAACATTGTTTAATGTCAAGAGGGGTCCACGGACTCGCTGTTTAACTTCAACCATAAGAAAAGCAAATAGAGGTGAGCGAAGAGGCTCAGCATCCAAACTCCAAGCATGAATGGGATAATGGGATGAAAGGCATTCCACCATTCCTAGGAAAAACCTGCTCCTGGCACAAGGAATAAGCAAATTATGGGCCACCACTTTTCAGTGGAATTATGCACGCAGACTTTTGCTCCACTGATTCAGCCTTTAAGTGAGCAATGTGGTGAGGATGTGTGTTTCGCTGCCCTCTACTGGTTGAAGCATAAAAGCAACCAAAATATTAATTTCCTGAAAACCAAGGTTCTCAAACATAAAACTTATCTTAGAACAGATTCCATGCCATCAGCAACTCGTTTTGCCACACGTCCTGAGTCAGCTCCTTTAATTTTAGCTGTGCAACATTTTTGCAGAAAAATATAAGAATTGCTCATGCTTAAAAATGCTATCAGCAGACTGGGGATTTTTTGTTTATTTTAGATTTCTACTGAGATATTCACCTAAGGAAACAAGAGCTGATCCCTCTTCCTGTTCAGCTGTGGCAAACACTCATGGAGGTCACTTAGCTAACTCTTTTTAATTTTTAATTGCTTTTGCAGATATCAAGTCTTTCTCATAATGAAGGATCAGAACTTCTGAAAAAAAATTCTCAAAAAAAAGTTTTTCAGCAATCAGTTTTCTCACTTAAGTTCTAAAAATGATGCCTCCAAAATTTTAATTCAGTCTTGAAATATTTATTTAAGCAAAGATAATAATTTGATAAGTAAAAATGGAAGAGAAGCTGAGACAAATAAGTCTGCTAAAGTCCATGGCATTTCTATAAGACTCTTACCAGCGCTGATAGTAGAAAATGTCTTTGTCAAAAAGAAATCTTGTAAGATGAAGATTTTTGGATTCTCACACAAACATACTTACCAATTATGTTAAGAGGCAGATTTAAGGCTGCTGCTGTCACAATGGCTGAACAGATAGTCGCTGCCCCTCCCATGTCTGCTCTCATCGCATCCATACCCGAGGATGGCTTCAGGGAAATGCCACCACTGGAACAAACAGCACAAGTGTCATCCAACACTAAGACTTTGAACTTGCATACATTGATAGTACTCTGTCCATTGGTATGTTTTAGCACCAAGTATCAGTTCCTGCAACACCCTAAGAAGCACACTGACACTGAAACCACGTATCTGGGTTTTCATTTCAGATAAAAAACGCCCCTGAATTATTTCCTCATAATTAGGATGCCATAAAAATCCAGGTAATCTGCAGCAGACTGACTCAATGGTCTTCATAATAGCAAAAGCGCAGAAAACAAGAGCAAAATAGCACACTTGGTAAAATCAGCATATGGAAGGGGAACAGAATGCTAAATTCTTCAGTTGTTATGTGACATGAAAAGCAGTTATAAGGGACTGCTGCAAGAATGAACCATTTTCTCTTTCCTTCAGCACAATCTAGCTGTCCAGTGACAGTCTGCAATTCAGACCATGTAAATTCTTCACCCAGAGGTTTGCTCAGGCCAGAAAAATTAAAACCAGCAAGTTCTTTGGGTTCCCCCTCTCTCCCACCCCTAAATTTCCGTTTTCACTTTATGAGATAAGGGAATATCAATTCCTACTTTGTCCAACCACTCAAGCTTGTCTTCTCCCCAGAAAAGGCAGCAGAGTCTACTAGATAGGGCAAGTTCACTGGAATGGCACTGAAAGATATGCTGAGCAAAGAAAAAGCATCTCCCCGTTGAACATGAATAGCAGGAAGGCATTTTGCCCCCTTTAGTCATTAAAATATTAGATACGTACCTGTCAAATGTAACTCCTTTTCCTACAAACACCAACGGGGAGTCATTTGTGTTAGCACCACCTGAATAGTGAATCTCCAGGAAGATGGGAGGTTCAGCTGAACCCTTAGCTACGCTCAGGAATGCTCCCATCTGTTGTGTTGCTATCCAAGACTCTGGTCTGTAATAGAAATTTATTTTTTTAGTGAATCTCCAGGAAGATGGGAGGTTCAGCCGAACCCTTAGCTACGCTCAGGAAGGCTCCCATCTGTTGTGTTGCTATCCAGGACTCCGGTCTGGAATAGAAATATATTTTTTTACATTGGACACTTTGACTAAAGTGATTTATTTTGTTTGTTTGTTCAGAGATCACAATTCTTGAAGGCTTATACACAAACTATTAATTCCATTTTAGTTAGTTTGGAAACAGTTATTTAAATCCAACTGCTATTACTTTTTTTTTGTGAAGCAGAAAAACTGCCTCAGTGTTGCTGCTTGGTTTTTGGTTTGCCTTGTTTAAAAAAAAAACCATCCATGAAACGAACGAAGCAACCAGTCTACACTTCCCACATAAGAAACATTAAAGTTTAACTTGCCCACCAGGCTGTAGTATCTGAAGGCATAAGGAGTAACAATATCACAGGAGGTTACAGTTTAGCTCTCTGCCATGGAGATGGTTAACTATAAGCAAAGTTGATTTCCTTCAATCCTTTGCTTTTCAACAAAACAGCCTCCAACGTTTGCACAGCCAGTCAGCCCACTGCCACTGAAGAGCAGTAACTACAAGCACCGAGGCAAGAAGCACAAGCTTTCATTCAACTGAAAGGGCTTTTACAATTAAAAAAAGCCCCAACAACAACAGCAATAAACAGAGGATGTTTAATTACCACATCCAATCAAAAAAGCAAAGTTATGTATAAAATCCACTTGGGGAAAAAAAACCCAGAAGGTATTAGAAAGAGGGTACCCAGTATTTGCCCTCTATTCACTGAGTCTTCATCAGGCTTCCTCTTTCACAGCGCATGTGTCAATTAAGCAGTAATTGACTGTACAACTAACTGACAGTTAATCACTTTACTGTGTCACAGTATCTTGCTTACTCCGCAAACTGGAAGCTCGCCTTTAATACCAAGAGCAATTTGCAGTCTGGGCACCTTTTTGCCAAACACTTCCCCTGCTTCTGCCATGAGAAGCAGCAGATTGAAAACGAGAGCACGCTGCACATCTGCAGACTTTATCCTATAGAGGAATCATTTCATTGGAATTTACCTTATATGGACCTTCACGTTGCTGAAACTTCTGAGCTTCTGTTCAATATGTTCGGCAAATTTGATTGGAGTTATATGATTAGCTGGAGCCTCCATAAGATACCGAGCGAGGTTCTGACCCTCAGCATAGGTAACACCTTTTTGCCAGGCTTCACTTCCCGCACTAAACAACACCATACAATAATCAGGATCATAAACATTTGGAAAAGTAAGATGTTGTCAGCATCCATCTGTTCTCTCCTGTTTGAAAATGCAATCTCATTAATTTGGGGCAATTAAGAATGTCATAGTAGTCTTCCTAGGAGGGATTTAGTATGAAATCCAAGGTGCATCTAGTCTGGTAGCTCATCTCTGGGTCTAGTCAGTGCCAAACGCTTCACAGAAAGCTAGAAGAATCCTAGAGCTGACAAATGTAAAATTATCTGTCTGATACATTAGGTCTTCTCCTAATCCTTACTAGTCAGAGATTGGCTTTAAATCCTTAAGCACAAGGTTTAATACCCCTTCCAAAGTTTGTAATCGCATTAATTGTAACAGCTCTGAAAGTTTTTATTTACCATATAAAGCCTCTAGTTCTGTTTTCACTTTACTGAAATATGATTATGTGATAAGAGTGGCATTTAGATCTTTCACAGTGCACTCAAGGCATTTCACTAACGAATGTCAGAGCAAATATTAGCAGAGCTGCCTGCATAGGGAATGGAGACATCTTCCTGATTACTTTGCAACACCAGTACAAAACCTTTCATTTTACTGAGACAGAACCGAAAGACTTATTTACTTTAAAAGATAACACAAAGCAGAGCATTAAGCTGGATTCTGCCTCTCAGAAAAGCTAACACAGTGAAGAAGGAACCCAGAAGGAATAGAGAAACATTGCCTGGATATGAAGGAATGGAATTAAGACAAATCTTCACTGACACTGAAACTGGCAAGGAGTGGGAAAGGTACCAAGAGGACCTTAACACGTAAATCATTAGCAAAAGGAAGGTCAGGAATAATGCTGCCCCTTGCTAAATCAGGTGGACAATCTAGTGAACACTGAGAAGACTAAAGTTAACACCTGCTTTGCATCAGTCTTAATAATTACTAAGGTCTGTTTCCATATGCCACAAACAATTCTTTGTGCTTGGTAAGAGAGTTTGGGGAAGAAAGGTACTACCCATGGAAGAGGAAGATAGACTCAGGACTGCCTAAGAAAGCTGGAGAGACACAAGTCCTTGGTAGCAGGCAGGATGTACCCAAGAGCTGGCTGGCAGCATTGCAAGCCTGGTCTCTCTGTTTGAAAGGTCACAGTAACTCATCGTGGTCCTCAATGATTGGAAAAGGATGAAAAGGATTGAAAATCCCCATCTTTAAAAATAGCAAGGAGGATATAGGGAACTACAAGCCAGTTATCCTAAACTAATCCCCTAAAATTTTAAGGAGAAAGTTATCTTGAAAGTCATTTCCAGGTACATGAAGGATAAGGTGGTCACTAGAAATAGTCACTATTAATTTATTTGGGACAAATCGTGCCTGACCCACTTGACTGACTTTTATGATGAGAGGGTTGGCACAGGAAATTCAAAGGAGTAGGAGGAGTTAAGAGGGACATGGCTGCTAGCCCTGGTCTTTCAGTTTTGTGTTTTTCTCATGCAGAAGCATGCACAGAGTTTTATAAACAAACAGAGAAATAAATAGGCAAGCTTTCCTTTTGCCATCACCTTCCATGAAGCTGAGGAGTAACTACAGGTTTCTTCTTTTGCTTGAGCTCATTATATTCATGCAATCCAAGGACAGCACCTTCTGCAGCTGCTTGAGCATCTCCACAGGGGTCTACTTCAATGCAAGGGATCTCCAGATCCTGGAGCTGCCTACAGCCAACTGGAAAACACACAACAGAACTAACAGGCTGAGTATTGCACAGAACAGCAAAACTGGTGTCTGAGGCCATCAATATGACATTTCAAAGAAAAAATAATTTTAACTCAAGATATCTGAGTTCATAAGTAAATCAATTAAAAAGATCATGCAGTAGAATAATTAAAAATGCAGCAGAATAATTATAAATGTACTGACAAGTTTTGACTAAAAATATCACTTGATGAATTGTAATGATTAAGACATTTCACAAGAATAAAAAGGAAAGTCCACAGTTGTTCTCATTCCTTTAAGCTCGCTCTGTATCAAGAAAAGCTTTACCATTCTGGAGCGCTACAGATTATGACTATCTACAGGTATCTGAAATTTGCTGTCATTTTGGTTTTTGCTAAGAATATATGACTGCTTTTGTCTTCCAAATGAGTTTCTACACACTTTTATAAACAAACAAACAAAAATTCCATAAATTCTATTTTGTACCCAAATAATTTAACAGTGTTTTGTCAGCTGGTGAGACAACACAGGCTAGCACTTTGGACACTCAGCTGTCACATGTGTGTGACAGGCCTCTAGTCTCAGATTATAAACGCTTTCTATTCTTGTTTTCTACAAACTCAGATGCAGCAGTCATCCTTGATTAAGACAGAGGCCTCCTCTGCCTATGACAGATAATGTACTGAATCATATTACAGATGATGTGAAAGATACCAGTTCATAACACAAGTATCTCAGTAACGAAGTAGCAAAAGTAAATATATGTGCATACTTAAGTAGAGCATGAGCATAAAGTGACTCGGTGATGCTCTCAGGCTTCAAAGTAGTAGTAATTAAACGAGTGCCTTTTCAATATCACACTGTTTAGGGAAGTTATTTGATATAAAGAACTGCAGTTACCTGCCGGCAGATTGATTTACACTCTCTGTGACTCTTTCCTCCCTAAGCAAAAGCTTACATGAGTATCAGTGACAAGTAAATGCATGTACCAAACCATGCTGTAGGTTTTGCATTTCAAAACAAAATCATATCTAGACTCACTCTTCAAAAGTGGAACATGCTGCTCCGCTGCAATAGTTTTACAGAGAAAATGCTTAAGAAAATTTAAAAATAGTTAACCTGCAACAGCTGCACGAATATTTTCTTTGCCTTCGTTCCAGTTTTCTTGGTCATTTATTCCAGCATTCTTCTTACCCAAGCCAACTACAACCACACTCGGGAAGTCCTAGATGAAGCCAACACACAAATGGATTCACTTTCCTCATTGTTACAGAGTTGCTAAAAAGATTTTACTTTCCAAATCAAATCAAGCACAGCATTAACATACATTCAGGACTTCAATACTCTCTCTGCATTACGCACATTTCTGTGTTGAGCCACTGTCTTGCACTCCCAATCATTTGCCACAGGCCCCAATCATTTGCCACAGGCGTGCAACCAGTTGTTCTGTTTTCCAGGCAATAATTAATGAAGTGTACTGCAGATAGGGCTTTATGCTAAAACACACAGCAAACTTGGTACTTCTCAGGGCAAGCCTAAGAGTCCTTTGAAAGCAGATCCAGCTTTCCAGCTGCAACAAAAGCCAGAACTGAGCTGGAAAAGTATAACCTTTTTTGGCACAGTTCGTGGAAATAAAAATCACTTCAAAGGCTGGGGCTGAGCTGAGCTGGCAGGATTTGCCAGGTACCACACCGAAGCTGTGCAGAGAGACGTGCACAGCTCCAGAACTCAGGAAAGCAACATAGCCCAGCAAACTAAATGCTTGCCTTGAAAGCTGCAAGAAGACAAAAAGGAAAAAATAACGAAGATTTTAAGAATGAAGGCAAATTTGTATAAAAGTCTAGGTTATATACGTGAACAGATTTCCCTCTGAAGACAAATGAAGGTAATCTCAGGCTTTCCTTTCCATCACAGATAGCTGCTCTGTCAGATCCTAACAATTGGCTTCCAAACTGCTACACCATAGTAAAGTCTTTTCGTCAAGTTTCTGAAACTAGTGTTAGCTTTCCAGAAGATCAGTCATTCCAGTTGGTGATTTTTTTGGTTATCATTATTTTACATGCTCAGAAGAGTGCAAAAGGCCAAATTCTTCTGCCTTCTCTTGCAGAAATTCGCTGCTCACTTCAGAGGCCATGCTGTATGCACAACTGGGATAATGGGACCTTCAGCGGATTCAACTTCTGTTCAATCTCTGAAAACCCTTCTACTGAGCGCAGTGTCACTTGTCTGGGGTCTTCGGGAAGGAATTTATACATGGTAAGCAACACTCCCTACAATCCGTTTTATTTTAAATCATTTAAATAGCCCAAGTGTAAGATCCAGTTACTTATACTGGGACACCTAGTGTAGTATTACATATTACATGTCTAGCCTCTACCTACTGCTCCAGAAAGGCACAATCGTACTGTATTTGCCAGCTTTGTGTAGGTGCATTAAATGTATTGGGGCTTCTCAAACGGCACCAAAAGCCTAACTTTAAGCAGACAAATCCCCATCTCATACCCTTGGGATACATCTTGTCTGTGCATATAGAGGTCTTCTGGGAAGACCTTATAATGGCCTTACAGTCCCTAAAGGGGGCCTACAGGAAAGATAGGGAGGGATTCTATCAGGGAGTGGAACAATTGGATAAGGGGTAATGGTTTTAAACTGAAAGAGGGGAGATTTAGATTAAATACTAAAAAGAAATTATTTCCTGTGAGGGTGGTGAGACACTGGAACAGGTTGCCCAGAGAAGCTGTGGCTGCCCCATCCCTGGAGGGGTTCAAGGCCAGGCTGGATGGGGCTTGGAGCAACCTGGTCTGGTGGGAGGTGTCCCTGCCCATGGCAGGGGGATTGGAACTTGATGATCTTTAAGGTCCCTTCCAACCCAAACCATTCTATGGTTCTAAGCCACCCCTGAAGAACAGCCCGATGTCCTATTTTCAGAGGTTTCCAACACTTAACTTTAAAACCTCTGATTAAAGCCTATGATGGGACTACCTTGTGTTAGAACTGTCACATCTGGAAGATCTTTGCACATATTGGTACGCACTTGTGCACTCACTCCTCCTGAGCAGAGAAGGCACAGTAGAAATCTGGTCCAAAACTGCTGTGCTCCAGCTCATTCAATAAGCAGTTGTTCAGAGCACACCACCTTCGGAGCAGACTTGTTTACATCTTCCCAATTGGCAGTGCAGGATTGTGCAAAAGCCATGCAAACACAGGGAGTGCACAACAGCAGGTTTCAGCAAAAACCACATCTTTTGTTGAGAGGGGCAAGAGGGGGGAAAAAAAGAGCAGAGTATTTATAAAAGCACGGCAGTGAACTCAGCTAAAAATAAGACATAAAGGCAAATGTCAACATGCACACCAAAAGTCAAAAGTTCCTACCTGATGCAAACCATAGAAGACGCGTGTTTTGCCTTTCTTCAAAGGTGGGCCACATCTAGGGACACAAAAAGATTCTTTCAATTAAAAAAGTCTTTGTTGGTGATCACGGTACTACACTCACTCCACAACCACATGGTGCTCCTCAACACTGTCCTGGGACACTTGGCTCAGTGCTCATTCACAGAGGACAGCCCCCATCAATGTTCTGCATCTGCTTCCCCAGAACTCCCAGAGGGGCTCCCCTCCAAACTGCTTGGTCTGATAAAAGCAAATACCAGCCTGAGAAGCGGTACAAACACTATTAATGATAAAAACCCATCATTTTTCTTGGTGTTTGTAGGGAATTTAATCAATTTCATGAGTTTATCACAGACTTACAGGGACAGAAGCTCTCTCAGCTTTCCAGACACAAGTCTATCGAAAGCATCTCCTGCACTGGTGAACTGGGCAACACCTTCATCCTTTTCACTTGAGTAGATTCCCAGAACGAGGCCCTAAAAAAAATAAAAAAATATGTGCATTAATATAAACAACATGAAATTTAGGGGCCTGTCTGAAAGGCAGCAAGCTGCTCAAAGCATAGCTACTGCTGTATGTATTCATCTCAGTTCATGGATGCTTCTAATGTGAGAGAGTTTGGTAAACCAGGATAAATTACTACAACTACTATTAAGTGTGAAAAAGAAAGGAGATACAGCATACCTAAAGTTATCATCATTTTGCCTAACGTGTAGAGTTAAGAAACTCTTTCTATTTGTAGTTTTAAGTAGAAAAGAGCTTTTTTTTCCCCTCCTTTTCCCTCAAAGGCAGCTCTCCTTCCTCCCGGGGAGCCCCGCGGCTCCCGCCTGCCCGCTCAGCCAGGTGCGGGGCTGGGAAGCGGCTCTGCCCCGACAGGGACCTTCTCCCGGGCCCGGTCCCACCCAGCGCCGCCGCTCTGCGAGCTGAAGCCCCGGGATGGCCCTCGGGGCTCCGGAGCCGGGGGTCCGGCACGCTCGGCCGTGAGCTGCCGAGCGGGAGGGAGGGAGGGACGGATGGAGGGACACCGGAGGGACACCTGAGGGACACCCCGGGGCCGCCGCCACCCCCTCCCGCCTCGATTCACCCCGAGCAAACGCGGCCGCGAAGGGGCCCCCTCCTCACCTTCCCGCTCGCCCCGCGGCTGTAGCCCCGCGGCGAGGGCCCCTGGGCCGAGCAGCCGCAGGCCCGGGGCAGGTCCCGGCTGAGGCAGCGGGCAGCCGCCCTCCAGGCCGGCGGCAGCAGCATGGCGAGCGGGCGGCCGGCGGCGCGGAGATGGCCTCATCCACCGGCGCCGGCGGGGCGGAGCGCGGGGCGGGACCTAGGAACGGCTCACAACCGGCCCAGGGGTGGTGCTTGGCCGTCGGGTTGTGCACGAGTCGAGGAACCGGGGGTGACTGTGTTTCACAAGGGGTTTTTCCCCTCCTGTGGAACGCTCTCGATAAGTATCCGATGGGACAGCTTCTCTCATGGGCTCGTCACAGACGTTAAAGAACCGGTCCTGGTATCCACACACCGCACTTGGTTTGCACAGTGAAGATTAAAATGTAAATGGCTCTTGAAAAAATAATCAAAGCTTTATTCCAAAGACAACAAATTTACGTTATTTCCCATGTAGGATGTGGTTTACTTGTATAGTATCACCACAACTATCTAGGAACAGTTGATAAGTTCTAAGTAAAAGCAGTAACAGTCGCAGAGTGACATTAAAAATAAAATAAAATATGGTAAGTGAAAATAAAGATGAATGACTGTGGTTATCGTTTTATCGGGAGAATTCACACCAAAATACTGGGATATCAGTGTAACATCAGAAGGAGATTAACGCTTCTCTAGCAAAAGCACTGCATGGAAAAGAACTCTTTGGAGTTTGCTGACATTTATTGTACCGGTATGGAAAGCCAGAGTTTCAGTTGCACTGAATATACACTGGATGTTAATGTCAAATGGTTCAGATTTTTGGGGGTTTGGTTTGCCCCTCTCCCCCAAAATGTGAAAAAAAAAATAGTGTTCCTAAAAAAACCAGTGGCTATCACTGTCTTGAAGAATACAGATTATTAGGGCCTGTTACAGAAGCACCCTCACAAATTTCTGCTTCACTCTTAATGCTGCTAATGCACTGCGGGTTGAGTTTGGCTAATAACATTTCCCCTGAAACTAAGCCACTGACTGCCGAATGTCTGCTGGTCTTGCGGCACTTGGGCTGAAAATGATGTAAATAGCTTTAATTTCTTACCTCACACAGAGCTTGCACATGCACTGCTCAAGCGTTCAGTGACCACAGTGATTTGAGTCCGCTCTGTGAATTAAGAGTACTTTGAATAGAGTTTTACAACAGCAAAACTGATTTTAGAAGAATACCAAAGGAAAGTAGAATTTACTCCATAAAACATCTGTTTTCATTGATCTTTAGATGAAAACAAAGTAAAAAGAGCATGGAAAATAAGTATTTGGGCCAAAGGTATTAAACTCGTATGCTTAAGCCAAGTTATAAATCCTTATTAAACATGTTAAACATCAGCTTATTCTAGTAACTTTCTTTCCTGAGTGGTCTGCACACTTCAGAGACAAAACTAGTAATTTGTCAACATAAAATATGGTTTTAGACACTTCCAAAAAGACTTGACCCTTACAGTACTATTTCTGTAATGAAGTCTTTCCAATTAAAAATTAAGGAATTTTTGTATTTCCTGACACATTCTTAAAACACTTTGAATTCCTTTTCTAAAAAAGTTACTATGCTTTTCAAAGAGCTTTTCACAGGAATAGAGTTACACAACCTCGTGCTCTGATGAAGAGTAACTGACCGCAAAATAATTAATTTTGATGATAACTTTGTTTATTCAAAGACATTCTTCAGTTATGTATAGGTTCTATTGCTAATAGGTTACTATATTTTCACTATAGTAGTCAAATTCTAAAAATGGCATGCTTAATGGCATATTATTTTCTCTGAAATATTCACTACCTCTGACCCAAGAACTGGCTGTCAAAATTGTCAAAATTATGGTACTTCCTAACACAGTAACTTTTCCATCCATTAACCATTTTTGTTCATTTTAATACTGTTTCATCATACATCACTTTTACTTGATTTCAGGTAGGCATAAGTATTGACACGGTTCTAAAACAATTTATCTGTCAGGTTATTATTTTCCAGGTTTTCTAAAATCACTATTACTTAGATTCTGTTTACTTCCAGAAGCTGCAATGAAACCATCATCTTGCAGCTAATAATTTTTTCATAGTCTACTGTTATCCCATAAACTTTACTTTTCTCACTTTATGGGTTTGATGATTCCTGTTTTAAAAACATTTCACTCATACTTAGCCAGTGCTTCCCCTTAACTTTAGCCTCACAGATGATGACATTTTCTTTTTCAATGCAGTATAACATCATCAAACATATCTCATACGGCCCTCTCAACATTTTCCAGATAATTCTGTGAAGGTGATTGGCAAATGTCCATTCTTTCTGCTTTTAAGTAACCCTATATTATCAAAGATTTGTGAAACACTTATTTTCTTTCTAAACAAAAAAGACACTTGGTTTCAGTGAAATTGTATGTTACCTTAGTTTTCTAAAAGATCTCAAAATGCAAATTTTCTAAAAACCGCGAGCAGCATGTGTTCACTGCAGATATCGGGCAGCTTTGAGAATAATGATATTTGTAGCATTTGTTTTTCCCCCTTTCCCACACATTTTAATTGCTGGTATTGTAGACTGACCTTAAAAAATAATGCAGATTTTCACAAGTGACATCTTTACTCATATTTGTACCAAAATCTTCCACCCAAATCAAAAGCTGAAGAGCCAAGAAGCTGTTTCCATCAAGACAATTCACTTGACCAAAGTAGTTTTATGTAGATTTATTAGTACATGATATCTTCTGCTGTAACATTTGCTTCTTCTGGTTTAGTCTTAATTTTAGGGAAATTAATCCCACTAATGGCTATTAGCAGCAAATTTACTGCATGTGTTGTGGCACTTGCCACACAAAGCCAAAAACAGTCTTCAAACCGTTCTTCTAAGATAACAAATAGAAAAATTTCCCGAAAATTGGCAATTCTTTCTGTGAGGTGATGAAGTTTCACAGCAGCCATGAAGCTGGTGACTGCGAGTACTACAAATCCACCTGCAACAAAATGAAAGAAGTATTCACCGTTGTTGTCAAAACACGACAGACCTTTTGGTTGTGCTTCAGAAAGGCTTATTGAACACAACAGTGAGCATTATAATGAGTAGGGATAGACTTAGGCCTGGCTTAAACACCTTCTAAATGCTTAGTCTTTATGGTATGGCCAAACATTGTATCAGCATTTGTAATAAAGTCTTTTTATTGGTGATGAGGAGCCTCAAGACTGGCAATCACAGCTCCCATAAAAAGTAGGCTAGACACAATAAGCTGAGATGCCACCTGACAGTTTTGTTTTGATGGATGATAACTCACCGCTAAATTCATTTTATTGACAAGTATTTAAGTCAATGAGATATGTAGTCAGGCAAAAGAAGGAACTTCTAATGTTTTGTATGAATGTGATTAGTGAAAAATAGTGGTAAATAATTTTACCTGCAAGGAAGTTCCAAAGGCATACTCCTGCTGGACCTTTAATAGCCCGGTAAGGAACTTTTATTGTGTTAAGAATGCAGAATCCAAAACTGACCAGAGAAAAGAAAATGGCCACACAGAGGAACATTATAATCATCACATGCAGACCTGTGTTCAGCTTTTTCACCATGTGTGGGAAAACTGTCAAGAAAAAAAAAAAAATCATCTATTCAGTGTGTATTTTCTCCTTGACAACAGTAAACATCACACTGTGCTGGGGCTACAAACTTACATTATACTTAAGCAAAACTACTTTTTACAGAGGTGATCAATTCAGGTAGTTACACGCATCTTAGTTAATGAGGCTTTATTTGTCACTACATCAGACAAACCAGGGATTGGTTTGCAGGAACAATCCTTCACACAGGGACTGGGAATAAAGATTCAGGCTTAAATCCTGTTTTATTTATCTAGTTGTGTTAATGTCTTTATCTCTGCTGCTTTATCATCTGCTGCACTCTTTTCTCTCTCTTTTTCACCACTGCTCTCCATCCCAAACTCTGCTTTTTGAGCTTCCAATTCCTGTCCCATGCTCTTAATCTCATCCCTTTGAAGTCTGATAGCCCCAGTTTCCTTGTGCAGCCCCTTGCTGTCTAAAATAGTATCACTCCTTTCTGTGTTTATTTTCTCATGTTCTTCTTCTTTCTTTCTCTTCCTCTCTTTACTACTGGCTCCAGTGAGATCTACTCTGATTTCCCACTGCCTAATCCCACAGGTTTCCACTTTCAGATTCCATTCTTGGTTTCTCATTAGTTGAGATGCTCTTTAATGCTCTTCTGGGTTATCTGTCAAGGTTTCAGTTACATCTTTAGGAAGCTTGTCAAGTATTGCAGTTGGGTGGGCTTTAGATGAAGCTCTCACATATTTTCCTAAAGGTGTGAGCTCTTCCTCAGCAGCCTGTAAGTTGCCTGCCTCTAAAGATCGGTAACTATCTTGGTTTTGTCTTCACAGAGAGAGTTACTTCATTGAAGGACCAACTGGCCAGCAGCAGGGAAGTGTGGAGCACCCGAGTAATCAGTTTATTCCGCAGCCCTTTGATAACAGAATCAGAGGAAATACGAGTAGGAACTGTAGGTGACACGCTGACTGGCAGCACAGAGAGAAGCTGATCAAGAAGAACCCTAAAATACAAGCTGATCAAGAAGAGCCCTTCAGGTAGCGTAGCACTGCACACTCATACATGTAAAAACTAACTGCCTAATTACTAAGGAGTTACTAAAAAGAAGGTATGTTACACTATAAACAAATAAATGGATGGCTTCCTATGCTGCATAACTGAAAAAAAACCCCAAACAAGCCACATAAAAAGTAGGCAGCAATAACTGGTAGATGTCACAGTGAGTATCAGGCATACACTTTGGTCATCGTGACATGACAGAATTCTAGTAAATTATATAGAAAACTTTATACTGTACAAATTCCATACAAAAATTTATGATTCAATAATTCTGCCCTTTCAGTAGGTCATTCCAGGGTTGTAGCTGGGTCTGGTACGGATGGGAGCTACAGAAGAGACTCCAAAAACAGGAAGAAAGGAGGGAAGTAAATAAGAGTCAGAAGTATATATGAGAAAAGGGAAGCCCGAAACTAGGTTGCTTTCTTAACTGGCTAAATGGCAGGGCTCAAAGGGCTGTAGTGAGTGGGGTTATATCTGGCTGGTGACTAGACACCAGTGGTGTTTCCTCAGGGTTCAATTCTAGGGCCGGTTCTGTTTAATACATTTTTCAATGATCTGGATGCAGGAGTTGAATGCACCATTAGCAAGTTTGCTGACAATGCCAAACTGGGAGGTACCTTTGTCTCTCCTGAAGGACAAGATGCCTCGGAGAGGGTTCTAGGTAGATTGCAGATCCTTTCCAACTTGAAGTAGTCTACTCTAGTCTTAAAATAAGCAGCAGTGTAACAACAAGGCACACAGAAATAGGTTTCATACAAACCAGCAGAGTTTTTAGGGTGGTTGGAAGGACTCTCTTGCCTCTTTTCTGAGGCTCTCAGCCAAGTCCCAAAGACCAATCTTATACCTTAAAGCAGACTTTAGTATTCTGTAAATGGTTAAATAGTAGGGAATGTTCTTTTAGAGAAGAAATGTAGCTATTTTACTAACCATCCTAAATCGTTTCAAGGACTTCATAAGGTAAGAAAGGATGTATGTGGCCTTGAGAACATGGTGGCCTAAGACAAGGATGCAATAAATATAGACATTGTCTGACAAACAGGTGGGAGCGGGAAGATCATTAGTGTTAATGATCAATTAAGCAGTTAGAATGTTTTGCCAGCATGAAAAGTAAGCCAAAGGACAGATGAAGAAGATTAAGATTGAGGGAGAAACGACGGAGAAACGACCTAAAGAAAATCCTTTAAGTTGAATTAAATACAGTTATGAGAGTTTCTACATTTTTTAAGAGTTTGGCAATTTTTTTTCTCCGAAGTTACCAGAAAAAGAGGTAAAAGTTTCTTCAACATGTTAATAAAGTTAAGAGTATCTGCTGTGGCAGCCATCTGCATTGGGACAGCTAGAGAAATACAGAAATGTGAGCAGCTAAATACATCTCTGTTTCTTAAAGGATACAAACAAATGGAGAGGCATTCAACTGAGAAGGACAGAGGCACAGAGAGATTGCGGAGCAACACTTGGCAGAGGAAAGAGTCAGTCAAGGGGAAAGTATGATTTACAGAGTCATCTCCAAATAACTCTCACTACTTTCACGAGACTAAAAGGAAACAGTCTATCTTGCCCTAGGCATTTCTTTTTTTCTTCCCATTTTGATTCCATGACTGCAGAATATAACTGGAAGAAAAAAGCTAGCCTGAAATGGGAGAGCTTTTACATTCACATTCACATCCCAAACCATAAAGACCACAAGTCAGCCACAAATATAAATTAAGTAATAACGATTTGCATTCTCTAGGTTCTGTAAACAAAAAGAATAGAGTGCATTTAAAGCCGAACTAGACATTAGACTAAAGATTCAACCAAAATTGTACTTACTTGTGAATTTGGAACGCCGCCCGCCCAACCCACACTGCCGTATTTTCCCGCCCCGAAAGAGTCCGTAGTAAATGTCTCCAATGAACTTGACCAGCTCCGGATCCGTGGCGTTGACCAAATCAGCTCCTGTTTTGCAAAGGATCTTTCCAGTCACCCACTTCGGGGTCCCCATCGCAACAACGATCAAGAGAAACGACACAAAACTCACTAGAGCAGCCAAGGCAAACAATGTCTTTTTAAAACAGCCAGGCATCCTCCTGGTTTCAGGGAATCATCTCCAAGGCCTCTCGGCAGCACTCAGGCACGTTTCCTTGTTTTCCTCATGCTCCGAAATCCACAAACAAACAGCAGGCGTTTCACAACACATCTCACTGTATTTTGAAGCTGCAGAAATTAATCTCTACGCTTAAAAACCAAGCCCCAAAACCGTGTTTTGCTGCGACAACATCCTGAAACGGTTGTGAGTAACAGCCTCATCGCGCTGTAACACAGCGATGCTCCTTTCTGCAGAAAGTAATCCTATAGCTGCTGCCTGGCTAATGTTTCGGCGGAGCTTTAATTGTCCTGCTCAAATGACATCAAGTTCTTCACCGTCACCTCGCGGGAAGAAAGCGAGGCGCAGAATCCGGTTTTTTAGATAACTAAAAAGGGGGATAAACAGCCGCGTGGAAGGGACAAAGCATTAAAAAACACAATAATTTGGATTCTGCAGGCGCCTCGGCTGCTTCCTCCGGGCGCCCGCGCCCGCCCGGCCTCTCGCTGGTGTCACCGCCGAAGCCGCGGGGCCGCCCGCCTCGGCCGCTGCCCCCTTCCTCTCCAAGGCTGTTCACTGAGGCACAGAACCCCTTTTTCAGGACGCCATTATGTCTCGTACGAATCTCCCGCATTTACACCGGGGTGAAGGCTGCCCCTCACCGCCCGGGGCCAGCCGCGCGGACCGCAGCGAGCGGCGCCATTGAAGAAGGCTGCCCCTCACCGCCCGGGGCCAGCCCCACGGACCGCAGCGAGCGGCGCCATTGAGGCTACAGGTGCGACCCGGGAGCGCTACAGGAAACCGGCCGTAATTGCCTGCGCTTCTACGGTTACTGCTACCCAAAACCTGCAGGCACCTTTATAACCACTAATTAATTAATCCTGGCAGTATCCCCGGCGACCCAGGTAACACAGTCCGCCACCGGAGATCGTGTGTGTGTGTGGGGGTGGTGACCGGCTTTCGGTCCGAACCAGGCGCGGGGAGCCCACGGGTGGGGGATTTCCTGAGGTAAAACTGCCCCTGCGGCACCCCCTGAGCCTTCGGGGGGCAGGTTGGGGCTGGGCCGAGGTACCGGGGCTCCCCCTCCTCCGGCACGGCCCCCTAGGCCGGGCGCCACCGCCCCTCGCCCGCCCCCCGCATGCGCAGGCGGGGCCGGCCGGGCGGCCAGAGCGGAGCTCGATCCAGAGCCGGGCGGGCGGGCAGCGAGCATGGCCGCGGCGGGCAGGGTGCTGGTGTACGGGGGCAGAGGGGCGCTGGGGTCCCAGTGCGTGCGGTACTTCAAGTCCAAGAACTGGGTAAGCGGCGGGCCGGGGGGTGGCGGCGAGGCGGGGGGGCGGCCCCG
>NW_015090798.1:1538928-1640298 GCF_001431845.1 Calidris pugnax | reverse complement strand
CGAAGCCGCGGGCCCGCCCGCCTCGGCCGCTGCCCCCTTCCTCTCCAAGGCTGTTCACTGAGGCACAGAACCCCTTTTTCAGGACGCCATTATGTCTCGTACGAATCTCCCGCATTTACACCGGGGTGAAGGCTGCCCCTCACCGCCCGGGGCCAGCCGCGCGGACCGCAGCGAGCGGCGCCATTGAAGCTACAGGTGCGACCCGGGAGCGCTACAGGAAACCGGCCGTAATTGCCTGCGCTTCTACGGTTACTGCTACCCAAGACCTGCAGGCACCTTTATAACCACTAATTAATTAATCCTGGCAGTATCCCCGGCGACCCAGGTAACACAGTCCGCCACCGGAGATCGTGTGTGTGTGTGGGGGTGGTGACCGGCTTTCGGTCCGAACCAGGCGCGGGGAGCCCACGGGTGGGGGATTTCCTGAGGTAAAACTGCCCCTGCGGCACCCCCTGAGCCTTCGGGGGGCAGGTTGGGGCTGGGCCGAGGTACCGGGGCTCCCCCTCCTCCGGCACGGCCCCCTAGGCCGGGCGCCACCGCCCCTCGCCCGCCCCCCGCATGCGCAGGCGGGGCCGGCCGGGCGGCCAGAGCGGAGCTCGATCCAGAGCCGGGCGGGCGGGCAGCGAGCATGGCCGCGGCGGGCAGGGTGCTGGTGTACGGGGGCAGAGGGGCGCTGGGGTCCCAGTGCGTGCGGTACTTCAAGTCCAAGAACTGGGTAAGCGGCGGGCCGGGGGGTGGCGGCGAGGCGGGGAGCCGGCCCCGCCGGGAGGCGTTCGTTCGGGGAGAGCGGGCCCGCTAACGCGCCGTTCCTCTCCCTCCTCTCGGCAGTGGGTGGCCAGCATCGACCTGGCGGAGAACGAGGACGCCAGCGCCAACGTGGTGGTGGGGACCACCGAGTCCTTCCCCGAGCAGGCCGAGCAGGTGGGTCGGGGTGCGGGGCGGGCGCTCCCCGGGGTGCGGAGGCTGTGGAGGCGCTGACATCCAGCCTCTCCCCCCGGCCTCTCCGCCGCCGTGGGGATGGGGCCGGCCTCGGGCCAGAAGCCGCCGCTGTGGGGCGGAGGAGCCGGTCCTCAACCCGAACATCCCGGCTCCTGCTCCTCGCTGCTTCTTTTTAATGTAATTTTCTTCTAACCGCACGGATGCGTGAGTGTGCAGAAAGAGCTTCATCTGGGGGTTTGGAGGTTCAGCACGTAAGGCAGTTTTGCATAGTTTTTCTGTTGGAGACTTGAAAAGTCACGGGTTGAATCAGGTGAAGATGGATTAGGGCATGTTAACGTGCAATGCTTCGTTCTGATCTCCTGACTCTCAAATGTGCAGTGTGTGAATAGAAGATACACCCAGAGCATGCAAACCCTGAGCCCTGATGGGATCCACAGAGGATCCACTGGTTTCCACAAAGGTGAACACGGGAGAATCAAAGCTAGCCTAAAAACTGTGTTGCTTTATTCTGGAGAGAGAGGATTATTTTTTCTTAAATGTTAACTTCTGAGCCCGTTTCTCTTACTCATAAACTGAATCACTAGCCAATATGTTTTCTTCATATTTACACAACTCTTAAGGGTTTTAGAGAGTTACATAGAATGTTTGCAGTGTGTTTTTCAATACTGAGCCTTTGTGAAAACCCTTGGATCTTTTTTTCTTTTGTTGAGAGATGGATTATTTGCTTTTCCCTTTGACAGAGAAAATTCTTAGCCAACAAATGCATTACTGTGAAGCCTTATATTTGATAGAGAAAAAGATACCAGGTGACTAAAAGTATACAAACTCCAATTTAGAGGCTGGATTCAAACTGATGATTGTCGTCCACATAAAAGCATTAAGGCAGCTAATCTTTAGTTGTTCATTTCTTGCACTGTTATCCAAAGTGACACCAGTAGACCTGGTCAGACCTGGAGTTTCATTTCTCAACAGCACTGTGCCCAGAGAAGAACCTTGTCAAAAAGTAGGTCGCAAATGCCAATTTTTTTTAATGCTATAGGTGAGGGTCAGATCTTTCAGTTCTGCTCAAATCACTTATTTCCAGTGACATCATGCACTGTACAGTCTGATTTTCATCTCTCTGACTTTCATATATAGTATTTTTCAACACAATTACTTTGTTTAGAGATGATAAATGTTAATTTTCTGCAGCTGTTTAAATTGCTATGTGCTGTGTTACTTTTTTTCCAGTTATGTAACTGAGTAACTTTAATGCAGCCTTGATATTTTTACTCCTTTACCTTATCAGTCCATCAGTTCAATATGTCTTTGTTCTATGTATTGAAGGTGACAGCAGCAGTTGGAAAACTTCTTGGTGAAGAAAAGGTGGATGCAATCCTGTGTGTAGCAGGAGGATGGGCTGGAGGCAGCGCCAAAGCTAAATGTAAGCCTTTGGTACACGTGTGCTGTGAACACATGAATGAAATCTGAGAGGAATTCTTAAAAATCATGGTAATACAGATATTTGAGATCATGTTTCATCCTGAGTCCAGAGGAAGACGTGAGTGTAGAAGTACAAGATAGCTCAGTCACAATGCTTCTTAGTGCTTTTCTGAATTTTAGCTGCCTGTTAAATTTGCACAGTGCTTACTGTTCTCAGTAATGCTTTTTGATACACCAGTTTTCACTGGAAAAATCTTCATGCACTTTATGAAGGAGTTCAGCATTATTAGCTATGAACTAACTTTTGCTGAGGTTACCCGTGTCAGGCAAGTTGCACGAGACAGTGGCTGAGTGTAAACATCAGTGTTGTTTCCTAATTTATTGCTTTGTGCATAAAACCTCACTTGCCTCGTGCAGTTCTCTGAGCTATTACTGTGCAGTACAGTTTTGGAAGGAGCTGTCTAATGAGCAGAGATCATGCTACAGAAAAAGCCTTCAGCTTTGAAAAACCTTTTAAAGATGGAAGAATGAAATTTTACACTTTACCCACTGGTGTAGAGATACAAGAGAAAAAACAAAACAAAAGCATCTTGTTTTCTGCCTGGAGTAAATCTGTTAAAATGTGCATTTTTCTTCCCCTGTTCCAGTTCAGGCTTTACAAAGAAAGATTACTTTTTAAAGAGGGACAATGTGGAAAGACAAACACACAGCACAGTTGCATTATATTAAATGGTTATTAGTGTGCACCATATTTTAAATAAGGTAATTTATCATAACCATCATTTGTAGCAATGTTATTGATAGGGTTGCAGGATATCTCGGCATAGGTGGTAGGTTTATGTCACAGAGTTATTTATGCTTATTCCATGTTGTGGGATGGAAACAGTGCTTTCTGAACACTGAAATCTTTGACACGTCTAGTTATCGTTTTTCCTCTTTTCCCATGCAGAGATTGATAAGCAAAATTTGAAATCCTATCATTTTTTATTTAATTTGAAGTTTTTGGTGTACCTTCTCCAGCAGGCTGCCTTACCAGAGGTTGCATTCCAGGACATAGAGGCACTGGAACTTATTCTAGGAGAGTGCAGATGTGTGTATCTGTGATATTCCATACCAACCTACTGCTGTCAGACAGACAGATTGATTCTTGGTTCATGAAGTAATCTGTTGATAAGAAAGAAATATTATTTTTTGTTCAACTCCTCTATCTCTTGGAGTCTTCTGTCTGCATCCTGATGGAGCATAGCTCTTTTGCAGCCAGTGAGGAAGTTATGGAAAGAGACAGATGATGCTACAGCAAAGTGAGGTGAGGCTGATGTGAAAGTTTTGAGATCCTTGACATAGATTGAGGCAATCCCTACAGGAGTTTCAAGAGCTTGGAAATCTTTGAACCATTAATGCAGAGTTAATTAAACTATCTTTTGTTTGTTTATTTTTTTTGGTTTTTTTGTTTCTGGTAGTGAGAAGGCAGATAACTGCCCAGAATATACGCTGTAGAGCTGAGATTCAGACCCCAAAGAGGAGGGAGATAGAAAAGACATAAATTGATGTTTTGCCCAATGTGGAAGCAGAAAATGGTAGAAAACGTGTTTTCCTAGGCTGTTGCATTCTGCGTGACAGTAGGGAAATTAGAGTTAGAAGTCTTCTATCTTTGAGTTAATTTCACTAATTCTTTTCTTAATCAGCTTTATACAAAAACTGTGATCTGATGTGGAAGCAGAGCGTTTGGACATCCACTATCTCCAGTCACCTCGCCACGAAACACCTGAAAGAAGGCGGCCTCTTGACTTTGACGGGAGCTCAAGCTGCTTTATCTGGAACTCCAGGTAAAATGCAACCTGTGGTAACTGCTGGGACATCAGCAGCTATAGCTGTCTTAGTCTGAGCATTCTCGTGTTTGAGAAGTAACAGTTTCACTCCCCAGTTTCTTGACATCTAGTACAAATTGCAAATTGCTTCTGAAACCTTAAAGAAAGTGTAATTTTATAGGTAGCAATACCGAATCTCTTGAAGCTGGGGGGCAAACAGAATCAGTATTTAAATGGTACTTGACATGCATTTGTGAAATGTACTAGTATTTGGAAAACAAGAATACTAGCACACAGCAAGCTGTAAGTAGAGTGCTTAAATAGAGTTTAGTCTCCTATTTGTGTTCTGAAAGGCAATGCTTAATTGCCCAATTTGTCTATTGGTGATGAGTCAGCTGATTCTGTTAAATGTGCTTGTGCTGTTCATGTTCTGATTCCAGTCTGCCTTTGCTTCTGACATAGATAAGCTTGTTGACCTTCATCTTTGCCCTCCACTAGCTATTTAATATGAACTTTGTTAGTTTTTTTCATCTTGCTCCTCACCATGTTGGTCGGCATGGAGGAAGAAATCTGGGAGCAATTTAAGGCTTTTTTTTTTTTTTTAAATAGGGCCACCGACACACAAGCCCACAGTCAGGAAGAGGAAAGTTTGAGACAAATACTCTTATTTCCCAATCTTTCATTAGTCTGTCTTCAAAAATATTTTGATGAGACATAGATACTAATATTTTACAACGTAAAACGTTTATGAATATTCCTGAAAGCTGTGTCCAAAACTGTTCAGGAGAAAGATGCTGCATTTTCTAGTTAATGATTTATCTTCTATGTTTACAGCTGCATCTGGTGTAGTCTGAAGATAAAAGACTTGTTTTATGAGAATAAGCAGATGAATAACTTAGTGTGCACTACTGACTGACCATATACCAATGGAAAAATGTGAACTCTGGCAAACTTTCCTGTTGTTTTTTGTTTGGGTGGTTTTGGGAGGTAGGGACCACAACACAGGAATCAAAGTGATCTACTTTCATGTTTTGAACTAGTTGGTTTCAACAAGTCTGGATTTTTCTAAAAGACACAGCAGTGCTTTGGGCAAACACATGCAACTTATTAACAGCAGGAAGAATTGGGAAAGAGTTGTTACTCAATATTTGCAAATATGACTTGTTAGGCTTCTTCCTACCAGCGGCTATGGAAGGAATAAGCTTTTTCTTGTTTGCTGTTAGTGTGATTTTTCTGTTCCTATGTGTAAATGTTGACTCGCATAATGCGAATTGAAGAATACTGGGAATGATATAAACAGTTACAGAAGTGGTCTGACAGTGATGGCTAAGAAATGCAGAACATAAAAATGTTTTAAAAGACTTGGAATGTTTGGTTTAGGTGAGACAAGAGGAGAATATGATAAGAGATGCAAATATTTTTATCATAACAGTAAGTTAGCTACTGCAGCCCATGATTCTTCCTGATAAAAATGGATATAATACAGTATGTCTAATTGAATATAATGAAAAATTTCTGCAATGCAAAATTACCTTTGTAACTTTGATACAAAATACTTGCTCAGGAGCATTTGGAAGGGGTTGTGTAGTTACATGAATGGGTAGGAAGGCATCCAGTTGTAGTAGACTTAAGTTTTCTCATGTGCTTAATCTGTGTCCAGACTGCTTGGCAGATACATAGCATGAGACATCTCAGACCTATAGCACCCTGATTGTCCAGATCTTGTACCTGGCAGGTTAGCCAGTAATTTTAACAGTTTTCTCCAAAGGGCCTGTCAGCTTTGGGATGCTGACCAAGGAAATTACAGTTCCTGAGAGAACTGAGCTCTATCTCTTTGGGTTCAAACCTGCAAATACCTTAGTCATATGATTAAAATTAATGGATGGTTGCCTATTAAAGTATATGAGCACCTTCACACTTACCCTGTTAGGCTTGTAAGGTTAGCCCTGTAGGTCCCACCCTTCAGGGTACATTTGGATGCATGAGCTAAATGTACTTAACAAGGTAAGCTGCTTATTTCTATAGTGCTGAGTAAACAGAGTTCTGTGATAGTTCCTGGTTGTCTAGTAAGAGCTCTTTGCTTTTTCTTTTTCTTTTTAATATGTGTATTTTGATATATTTTAAAAGCCTGTAATTCTGTTCTGGCTGTGATAAGCGGTCTTAAACTTAATATTCATCAAATAATTTGAGTTTCTATCATACTGCATACTGAGAGCTGCTTTGATTGTGCTCTAATTTTCCTGTTTTTAATTGTTAGGGATGATTGGCTACGGCATGGCCAAAGGAGCGGTGCATCAGCTTTGCCAGAGTTTAGCTGGTGCCAACAGTGGCCTACCATCTGGTTCTGCTGCTGTTGCTATTTTACCGTAAGTGGGTTTAATTTAATTACTGCTGTAACCTGGAGGCACATGGATATGTTTGCTGTGTCTTGCTCACAGTACACAAACAGCTTCTCAGACCTACTTAGAGTTTCACAGAGAAAGGAGGCACGTTGAATGTATGGACACAGTGATATGTGAATCACCCTAAAAATGATGAAGTTCTCCTTTTCTTTGCAAAACAGTAGTGGATGTTGGAATTAAATTGGATTATTTTCAATCAGTTTAACCATAGCCATGCATTAACATGATACTTTTTCTTTTCCCCCCAGTACAGGCAGAACTCTGAGAATGAGATGAGCTGTTCAGCGCAGTTTTAGACTTAGCTGTGCAATAACAGTAAAGCGCAGGATTACTTGACAAATTTTGACTTGGTTAAAGATGCTTCTTCATAAGGTGCTGTATATCTATATGTTATCAGTAAACTTAGGTCACTTTGAGGATCTGTGAAAAGAAAAAGTTGAATTTGTGTTTGCTTGTTACAGCTTTCTTTTTGATGGGGAAAGCTAGTAAAAAGTGGATGGCTCAGTAGGCCTTTACTATATCTACATTTATCAATTCTGCTGCAAAATTTAAGAGTGTTTTACTTGCTAAGTCCATATCTAGTTCAGGACCCAAAATTTTAGACAGGATTTGCAACACTGCCTGAACTCTCCCTGCTTTGTTTTCCATGTATACACGGTCTTATGCACACTTGTTTAGGTCAGAGAGCAACAGCATTAAAAATGTTGGGGAAAATTGACACCTTCTATAGAGCTTTACAGACAGGCAGACACCAAGATCACTGGGCTTTTGGGCGTTCTACACTTGCATGGTTCTCATGCAGAACTCTGTTCTTGAGTGAATTTTTAAAAGAGTAATTACATCTTGGATTGTTAACAGCGTCTGAGTGAGGGAGTTGTGAAAAGTTCCCCCCTTAATATCATTGTGCTGGGCAGTACGTGTGAACGGGCATATTACTGCCACTGAGAGACTGACAGGGAGCTTGGGGGCTAAATGATTGCCCTAATGGGCTGGATGTCATCAGTGAGCTGGGAAGGTGAGGGATTATAGGTTAGAGCCTTTGATACACATGGAAACTGATGGCTATATGCTGTTAACACATGTAGAGGATGCAAGGGAAATCTGTACTGCGTGGCGTAAAAGCCAAGCATACGTTACAGCAACAAATAGAAGCAGGTGGTGCTCATCAGGAACATGATGTTTAAATAAAAGGCTTATCTTTTTTAATCACAGGGTTACCTTAGATACACCAGCAAACAGGAAATCAATGCCTGATGCAGATTTCAGCTCCTGGACTCCCTTAGACTTCATTGCTGAGTGAGTATCCGTGTCATAACAAAGCAATTCCTCACTGTCCCTCTTGCTGCTGCATCTTATTGCATGTTCTTGCTAAATAGCTGACTTGGATTTGCATGGGGTTTTTTTTATCTCCATCATCCCCTTATTGTGTATGTTTCTGAATCACACTGGCTTTATTGCCCAGGCTTCTTAACTGGAGAAAATCAGCTCAACTCTGGCAACTTCAGCATCTTTACACCAGTTACTCCAACAAGGGAGATAGCCTTAGGCAGTTGGAAGCTAGAGAATCCTATAAAGCCTGTAGGTAAATTGCAGACAGCAGATGCAGGAGACAGTAGTCTGGCTTAAAGGTGAACAGCAAATAGGCATGTAAAGTTTGGGATTTATTTATTTTTTTTAAACTCTTTACTGCTTAGTCTATGGTGTGTTAGTTCACTTCTCTTGGCTGGCCAAATTCCTGCTCTTTTTTTTTTTTACAAAAATTTAGTCAAGATTTTCTTTCCCCCCATCATCCCCAAAGACTTGTCCTGAATGATATTGCAAAATGCTGGAACTTCACCTGGAGCTTATTTAACAGCAGGTTGAGGTCATAAGGCTTAGTCTTTCTAATTCCTCTCAGTTAGAGAAGGTGCAGTGTAAGTACTGTGTTCTGTGATGTGATGGGGAGTAAAGATTCTGCTGAGGGTGAGCTGTCAAAAGGAAGAAAATAAGGACACAACTGTCTTGTCTCTTTGAGGAAAAACAAAGATGAATCTATGTTCGTACGTTGTAAAGGGCTTTACTCTTACATATTTTTCAAGTCTTTTAGAACTGATGCTGAAATTGCATTTACCCTATTGCTAATTGTTCAGAGAGCAGTTTAGTTCAGACATTGGATTTCCTTTTTTGGGGGAATTTTTTTTTTAAGTTGGATGTCTGAGAGGGAAATGGTTTTTATTGTGAAAAGCCTCTGCAGCTGTTTGATGTGGCTCTTTAAAAGGGACCCATCAATTGAATTTGGTTGGCCTAAAACTGTTAAAAAAAGTTATTTAATTTACTGTGCTTCAGAGACTGCTTAGCCAGATGTTGTGGTTTTACAAATTCATTTTCTTGAATTTTAACTTTAAAGTGTTTTTTCCTTACGGGAGAATTAGGTTGATTGCTTTGTTTTGTTTCTTTTCCCTAAACTTTAAATCCAGCTTTGAAAACTGAAAAAAAAAAAATCTCACTGGCTGTGGAAGAAAAACACCCAATGGTGTTAAAGTGTTGGTAACATCCGCGTCTTGGGAAGGGTGCAGGAGATCTTTTCCCATATGGCACTGGAATTTTGTGCCCTGGAAGCTGTTGTGTCAGATGGTGACTGCCACGTTGGGACATCCTGCTATGTCTGCAATATTGGAAGGGTTGATAGACCTGAAAAATATACTGCATTTTTTTGTATTATATTTTGAGTATGGAATTTGTACTGCATTTTGATAAGGAGTCCAGAATGAGTCCACCTTACTCAGCATTATACTGGATGTCTTAAGGCTTTCTGTGCTTCTGCCCAGACCACTGTCACAGTTATATATATATATCTAAGTGTTATAATGGCCTGTTGGGAGAGTAATTGGTTTAGCAACTCTTATTTTATCCATAAGTCTGCATTCCTGTATAGATAGATACATACTGTAAAGGCAACTTAAGTAGCCTCTCCTTCCCCTTTTAAATTTTTTTTTTTTTTTAAAACTTGGAAAAACCTTGCAGCTCTGGCTTGCTGCTTTAACATTTGAAGCCCCTGGCCTTTTCCTTTGAGATGTTCTGCAAATCCTGTGTGTGCACTGTAAAGCCCTGCAGATTCCTCTGGGCCTCTGTTTATCTCTGAAGGTCTGAATCCAGAGATCACATTGCTGGTCTGCAACATACACAGAAATCACTAGAGAGGCCAGTAGGAAAAGAAGGGAAAGTAATAGGCTTTTATTTTATGCTTTCTGTTGATATACCTGATAGTAGTATGGGGGTTTTTTTCCCCTCCTCACCCTGTTTTATCTGTTTATTTTTAAAACAGAACATTTTATGACTGGGTAACAGGAAAGAGTCGGCCCAACTCGGGGAGTCTAATCCAGGTGGTAACTACAGGAGGGAAGACTGAACTCGTGGCAGCACATCTTTGATGTCAGTCACTGAAGAGAGTGGAACTTCAGCAAAGGAGAAGCTATGGAAGATCTCTCTGCCAGTGTAATTGGATGGTATTCTGTGTCCAGTGATTGCAGCTATGTCATTAATGGAACCAGATTTCAAGTAATATTTCTGTGCTGTCAGTTGTGTACTATCTGCATTCGTTTATCAACAAGTATCAAGTATTTGTCTCTAAATTAAAGTTGCAGGCTTTAGAGTCTGTAGGTGTCCTGATTCTGAGCATTATATGTCAGCTTACCCATTTTCTCTGAAATGGGAATTGTGCTTAATTATGTCATGTAATCACATATATAATGGTTGGATTTGTTTTCTCGGTCAGTCAGTGTTTCTGGTAATTTACTGTAAATCTTTCAGTAATCTGTCTTTTCCTGTCTGAGAATATAACTCCCCCCCAGCATATAATATTGGCTGCAATTATAGAAAATGTTACAGTCATATATAATGTCCTAGTCTCGTAATATTTTTCTTGTGAATGTTCCACTTGAGTTAATGGAACTGTATAGAGATTACTCACTTGAGGAGGAGTTCCTAATTTGCCTTACAGTTTAAAAGCTGCTATCAGGCCTACAGTTGTAGGATAAAACAGTCCTTCTGCCAAATGATTAGTACGTCTCTGTGTTAGTCATGATGGTTCTTTAATTTTTCTAAAAGCAAAGTGCCGTAAAGAAATTCTAGAAGAAGCATATACACTTCTACTTGAATATGGAACTTTTTGTGCTAAATAAATATATATTGTTTTATGTACTGGGCTGTCTCTGTCACTCTAACACAAATGTCTGGATAACATTTTAAGCAATTTATCCACTTTTTTTATTTTAAGTAGCCTCAGGGTTGTGCTGGGGAAGGATTTGCTGCCAGCAGCCTGGAAACCTTTTCCTTCTTCCCACTTGGAAAAGCTCACATGTGGCTATATCAGTTTTAACACAGCTATATGGCTGCACAATTGCCTGTTTTGGTGTGACTGTCCCTTTACTTGGTTTGTCCTGCTGGATGGAGAGGTGTAGAGGGAAATTTTTATGTACTGTCAAACTGGTCAGAAAGTCAATTCATGGAGCTTTTTGATTTGATTTTAAATGGAAGACTTGCAGCCATTCTGTTTGAACAGTGATTTCTGCAGTTGAAAACTGGAATGAAGAAAACTCTTAAGGTGTTACTTGATTATTCTGGAAAAAGGAAGAGCTATCGTACTACAAGCTTATGTGATGTGAAGGCTTCCCTCTGCCAGGCTAGTTGAGTGGCCAAGTTGCTTTCACATTGCTGTGTTGTCTTGCAAACATCTACTGACTTGTGTCTCAATCTGCTCCCTGAAGGGCAGATCAAACTCTTGAATGGTGAAGGGAGAGCAGCTGGGATTCCAGATGTGTGTTTATACATCTGTGTAGGAACACAGGGCCAAGGAGACCTAGCAGGCTCTGTGGCTCATGGATGTTTTTGTAGAACTGTGGCAGAAGATGATAACACGGGAAATGGGACTGAGATGAGCAGAGAATCTTTTACTTCCTAAGGGCTGTAGGGGCTTTTCAGGCATCTTTTGTAGATGATGTGCACATTGCTGGACTTTAATGGTGTTATTTGTAACTTGGTGAAAAAAGGCAAATGGCTGGTCATCAGTCACGTGAATTAAGTTGAAGGTTGTGACTCACCAGCCTGAGACTATACAGGAGGAAAAAGGGAAACCAGGTTTAAATTTTGGTAGAGAACAGGTGATCAGAAAAAGACAATTGAGGTGCAATCCACGCATTTTGAAAGATAGGTTGAGTCCTCCTCCTTCACTTGAAAGACCTGGTGGTCCTGGTAGGAAAACCTGAGGCAGATCTGTGGTTCTGACCTAGATGCTTCAGGTATGCTCCACCAGTGCCAACTGGAGATAGGGCCTTGGGAGCAGGGGAGGTGTCTCTGCTGAGGAGAGGGCTCTTAAGCTTGTGGAGACCCAGCCTGGCTGGTTGTCTCCTTCCATGTCATATTGCATGAACGCACCAACACAGGTCTAGAAGCAGAGCAGCTGTGTTAAACATGAAGTGCCACCAGTCACTCTCTGAAGCTCTAGCTCCAGTGCCGGTTCAATGCCTCACAGGGGTCTGCTGTGCATATCCTGACTGCTGCCCTAATTACCCCAGCTAATTAAATGAAAGGCTATGGCTTTTATAAGGCAGAGCAGCTGTATAAAAATATGTGGTAGAAGAAATCCGTGTTGAAAGGAGTGTGAGTGTAGTAACAGGAACATTGTCCTCAACTGAGCTGCCCTTCCCCTCTTGCTTGAAGGGGGAAGGATAGTAGAAAATACGAGCAATTTTTCCATTCCATAAAACTGAAAAATTTCTGTTGTGTTTTCCCAGCGTTCGTGTTCAAGAACACGTTTCCCAGTGTCCTTGTTCAACTTGTACTGCTGCTTACTGGTTAAGAAGCAGCAATATAGCTATTGGAAACAATAATATGTTGGCTGTGGTAATGTAAAAGTGGTGAAATATGCTGACTGTGAAAGAGCAAATAGTGTTAAGGCATAATTGTGAATGGAAGACTGTTGTCTGGATTATTGACTTTTATCAGTTGCAGGTATGAGTGGAAAGATACAAAAAAGGCATTATTGAAGCTTGAGAGTGAAGGTGTTGGCAAATGCACGTCAAGCCAGCTGCTAGAGGTGAGATGTTTAACCTGGGGAGTTTGATGGAAAAGTGACTTCATGTGACCAGTTTCATCCTGTGTCTCTACAAACTTTATTCCAGTTAAAAAAAAAGCCACTCTGACACTGGAAACATCTGGGTTGCCTGGTGCCTTCAGCAGGCTCAGAGATCTGTTGGTGCTGCAACGAGGAGGGAATTTTACTGTTTATATGGCACCATCAACAGGAATGTAATACTGCAGAAGTTTATCCTCCTTTAATTTAAGGTATTCAATATTTAGTCATTTCTTATCTATATTAAGCAGCTGAATTTACCATTTTTTAAATTTAGGACTGTACAACTGGTGTCATTAAAAAATTCCCATGTATAGGTCCAATTTAGTGAGGCACTTTTCTATCAACTCTTCATAGTCTTCCCCTGCTCCAACATGGGGTCCCTCCCACAGGAGACAACGCTCCACAAACTCTTCCAATGTGAGTCCTTTCTGTGTGCTGCAGTTCTTCATGAACTGCTCCAGTGTGGGTCCCTTCCCTGGAGTGCAGTCCTTCAGGAGCAGACTGCTCCAGTGTGGATCCCCCACCGGGTCACAAGTTCTGCCAGCAAACCTGCTCCAGCGTGGGCTTTCTATGTCTCCACGACAGCCTCCTTCAAGGCATCCACCTGCTCTCGTGTGGGGTCCAGGCATCTGCTCCGTCATTAACCTCCATGGGCTGCAGGTGGATATCTTCTCCATCGCTAACCTCCATGGTTTGCAGGAGGACAACAATAGGCACCACTATGGTCTTCACCACAGGCTGTAGGGAAATCTCTGTTCCAGCACCTGGAGCACCTCCTTGTCATCTTTCTTCATTGACCTTGGTATCTCCAGAGTTGTGTCTTACATATTGTCACTCCTCTCTCTTCTGGCTGTAATTGTGTGGGTTTGGGGCTTTTTTTCCCTTCTTCAAACATGTTATCCCACAGGCACCAGCACCATGGCTGATGGGCTTGGCCTTGGCCAATGGTGGGTTCATCTTGGAGCCATCTGGCACTAGCACTATTGGACACAGGAAAAGCTTCCAGCAGCTTCTCTCGGAAGTGCACCCAGATCTCCCCACCCAAACCCAATACACAGGGGTG
Source organism: Calidris pugnax (assembly GCF_001431845.1). Lineage (NCBI taxonomy): Eukaryota > Metazoa > Chordata > Aves > Charadriiformes > Scolopacidae > Calidris > Calidris pugnax. Next base: position 1,626,552 of record NW_015090798.1, on the reverse strand, counting down.
AGTGGGTGAGAACCTGAGCTGCTGCTCGGACTGAGGCCACCACCCTGCAAAGCCTGACCCAGGTCCCGTTGCTTTGCAGAACCTTTGGTTCCTTGCAGGACTGAGTCCAAATGTCTTCAGGTTTCACTGTGAAGTGAAATTCATATATTTTACCAATAGATTTAATTAATTTTCAAAGTTATATTTTTATGGGAAAATTAGTTTTGTACCAATTGCCACAAAATGAAGGTTTGAAATTATGTTTTTCACCCAAGGAAAACAGATGGAAATGTTTCCAATACGGTGGTAGCTGAGTCATGCAGCAGTTGCAGTTCTACATTCACCCAAAACTGCACTTCGAAACCTTTTGTTGAAATAATTCATTATGCTAAACAAGCACTTTTTTTTTTTTTATAGTGGAATGAGAACCACCACCACAACAAAAAGTAACATGGTCTTGTTTCTCCTTCCTTGTATTGGTTCTGCGGAGGAAAACAGATGGGGAGTGTAATAGCACGCGGAGACGCTTCAGACCCTTGCAGTGTTGAACAAGGTGAGAAGTAGGCAGACATCCCAGAGAGCCCTGCAGGAGTCAGTAGCAAATGTCACTTGAGATTTAGATCCCTGTCAGACACTGCCATTCTGGCACTTCCCGAAACACCATGTTCTTAAGGATTTGCTTGATAAATACGGCCGGCCAGTCTCAACACTGTCTGTGAGAACTCTCCTGGGATGAGATCACAGACTCCCACAGCCGAGTTGAGGCTGATCTTCAGGAAAGCCAGCAGAGGGCAGAGACTTCCAATACATTGGGGACATTCCTCTGCTGCAAGGAATATTCTACTTTCTCTTTGGCAGCGAGGATTTTAACTGTGCCGCAGCCTCTATCAACCGGCTCATTCTCCTTTCTTGCTTTATTGCCCACAATCCAAGCTTCCTGGCCTCTCCTACACCAAGCACATGCAGCCTGTTAGGTATTAGTGCTTCCATCTGTTTCAAACAAAACAAAACACAGGAAAAAACAACAAGCAACACCACCACACGCAAAAACCCAAAGAAAATAGAAGGCAAGGCTGTGGAGGGAGTCCAACAGCAGGGCGTAGCATTGCTGTTATCAGCAAGTGGTCGACAGTCGGCTGAACATGAGCCAGCAGTTGTGCCCAGGTGGCCAAGAAGGCCAACAGCATCCTGGCCTGTATCAGGAACAGCGTGGGGAGTAGGGCCCGAGAGGTGATCTTCCCCCTGCACTCGGCACTGGTGAGGCCTCACCTTGAGTACTGTGTCCAGTTTTGGGCCCCCTACCATAAAAAAGACATTGAGGTGCTGGAGCGGGTCCAGAGAAGGGCGACAAAGATGGTGAGGGGTCTGGAGAGTAAGTCTGAGGAGGAGAGGCTGAGGGAGCTGGGGTTGTTCAGCCTGGAGGAGGCTGAGGGGAGACCTTATTGCTCTCTACAACTACCTGAAAGGAGGGTGTAGAGAGATGGGGGTCGGTCTCTTTTCTCAAGTCACAGGCGACAGGACAAGAGGAAATGGCCTCAAGTTGCGCCAGGGGAGGTTCAGGCTGGATATTAGGAAAAATTTTTTCACTGAAAGGGTTATCAGCCATTGGAATGGGCTGCCCAGGGAGGTGGTTGAGGCACCATCCCTGGAGGTGTTCAAAAGACGGGTTGATGTAGTGCTGGGAGGTATGGTTTAGTGATGATGCTCCTTGTTTGTTGTGTGGGTGTCTATTTTTGTCAGTTAGCTTGACGGTTGGACAAGATGATCTTTAAGGTCCCTTCCAACCTAGAAGATTCTGTGATTCTGTGATTATCAATCGGTGCTCTGTAACACAGCTTTAAGGGCTCAGACACAATAGGAAGGGAAACAGATTATTTAACTTCTGTACTGCACATAGGGATTACGATTTCCTCACCTAACCAAAAGAACCAGCATCCATTCGGACCAGACTAGTATTAACAAAGAGGTGGAATTTGGACACATAAAAATTAATCACTTTCGGGCTTTGAATGTGAAAGTTTTAACTCCTTTGCCTACGAAATGAAGGAATAGATAATATTTTAAAGTGTTATTTAGGAGGGAACAAGCAGTATCAAGCAGTATCAAGCCACATTTCTGTCATTTCTAGAGTTTAATATTAGTTATCCAGTGCCTCCTGTAGATATGAACTACACTACTAATCACAGTATTTTCCTTGTATGAACTTCCTTTTAAATACCGTTATTAAATGCATATTAGAACATTCTTACAAATGAAAAGTATAGAAAAACCTTAAGATTGGAGCCCCTGGTTTCTGTTCCTGCTTCAGCTACTGGTCTGCTGGAAGACTTTGAATACATCTCTGTTTCCGTGCCTCATATCCTAAATATATATGAGACCCTTTTAAAGTGCTTTGAGATCTACTGATGAAAATCAGAATGCATAAATTAAATACTGTTATCTCTCTGTGAGAGCATAATAGAGACTCAAAATACCTCTTTTGTCATCGGTCTCATTGAAATTGGTGTAAAATTGTGACCACAAACCAAAGTCCCGAGGAAATAATTCAAATGGGCCCTATATTAGATCCTGGATCCACATGAGTTAGCTTTTTTATTTAAGCCCATACACAAGCATCATCTGGGAGAACAGAGTCTCTTTGACCCTCAAGAGGATACTTTTTTCCAAATTATTAAGATCCTTCTCATGTGCTCAAACTCCCAGATTTTTCTCCATCCTCCACGTGAAGAATGACCAGACTCAAACAAAGCAGTCTGTGACCCAGTGGGTGTTAATCACCTAATTTATCCACATTACCTGACAAATAGCTTTAACGCAGCTAATTTTTGTGAATAACGAGTCTTCTTTCTCCTTACAATCTCCCCCCAACCCCCAAAACTTCCCGTTTGCAAATTTAGGCCTATCTTCAACCAAAGTGTTACCCTGCGAACCTTTACACCATCTGGATAGCGAGCGTGTCGGGAAACCACACTATTAGCGATAGGAGGTTACACAGACGTGTCAAAACATGTCTCCTGCCCCCTTCCCCAGTCTCAGCTTCCCTTCTTTTCCCCGTGGATAACTGTCTCGCAGCCCAAATTTCCTCCGAGAGGTGTCAGGCAGTGTAGGAGGTTGAGGTGCTGTGTGTCTAATGGTTTTCTGCTCCACTTTGCCTACTGGGAACATACACAAATTCAGAGCCACAGAGATGGATAGAAGTATGTTTCAGAGAGTAAGAGTTGAATTTTCAATATTTCAATTTGAATAGTAATTCTCTCACCAGGGTCTGATACCTTTTGAAATAGTGTTTAAAATTGGAAGAAAGCAGGAATTGCCACTCTCGAAGTGCCCACTGTTCAATCCCAGAGGGGGCTGAATTTTCAAATTAACATCTTTTCCTTAACCTTTGCACTTTTAGTTAGTTTAGTTGCCAAAACCACTGGACTTCAGAGAAGGGGCTACACCTGTTTTTCTAAAGTCTGGTTTCCCAGTTGTTAAGTGGTTTAAGTCAATACTTTCTATTCAGACAGAGATACCAGGTGCGTCTGCTGTTAGGCAAATCTGCTACAGCAAAATTACTGAGGTAAGCACCTGCAGGATTAAGGCTTTCTAAAAGCTGTAGCAAATTTGAATTACATTCCATCATTTAATGCATTAATTTCACCTGAACTATAGTCAACAGGGAACAGACGAAAACAGAGCAATTGCTTTGTGCACGGCTGCATTCTGGGGATTTCATGCAGAGTCTCTGAATGCAGCTAAACATGCCATGATTAGGAAAATTCTTAATGTTTAGGGTTTTTTTTTCCTATAATGATTTTTTCACTGAGGGTGGCATTTACAGGGTAATTTTGAAGTTCAGCAGGAAGAAAGGGGGATTGATCTTAAGTAGTTTTGTTCCACTTACTCATTGTTAAACTTATTATTCTTTGTCCTATTAAATTGGTTTGGTTTTTTTTCCCCGAGATCTCAATCAAAAATACTTTATGTGAGGCATGATTCCAACCACTGTGATAAAAGGTTGCTTTGGGTTGCTGAGCAGAGTGGAACCATCAACAAGGAGAGGGTCTCTGGTGGGGTCAACTCATGCTTAGAGCGTTAGAGCCTCGTTTATTCTAATGCAGAACAGGTGGGAGCAGTCCTGGAGGGTGGTGGTGATACTGAAGACTGGGATAAAAGGAATGAGTGAAATGAGAAGAGCAGACATGGCTGTGAGGAAGAGGGAGGTTACTCTTCAAATTGAAGGTAAGAATATGAGCCCAAAACACGAATATGCAGTAAAAAGTGGAGCTGTGCAATACCCCCGTGTTCCTGTTGAGTAACAGAGTGGACCTGGGGTTGTGCTAGCACTGATTGGCAGGGTTTGGTGTGGGGGTATCAACAGCATACAGAAAGATCTGTGTGCTAGGTAAAGATGCAAATTGTGGATTTATGACTGAGGGAAAAAGCTTGAAAGAGGTAAAATTTGAGGTAAGAATTAGCCAAAGCAGGCATGAATGTTAACAGGGTATTTTCCTCTCTTGCTTGATTCTTTCTGGGTTAAGGGAACCACGACTCTGTTCTTTATGCATGAAAAAAAATCAATTAACTGGGTCAATCTCCAATATGGTGGAAATTATCAGCCAGGTGATAGAAACAATGTACTTGTTCCAATCAGAAAAGATACCATTTTAACCTCTCACTTGTATTTCCTGAGCAAAGAAGAGTATTTTGTAGTGTTAACTTCAGAAACCAACTCTCCTTGTTGTGATGCAGACCTCTCAGATATGTGCAATGAATTGTGTTTCATACATGAGTGGAACAGTCCACCATTTTCATGGGAAGCTTCTCCAATCATACAAAATTAGTATTAAAAGATTATCAGGTGCTTATTGGCAGCATAAGTTGTGACATATGTTTTTATCCAGGAGGAACAAATGGGTTTGAATTGTACATCCTCCTGCTCATACCAGGAGGTGGAATGCTTGTAACATTGCTGCAGAAATTAAAAATGTGGTTCTTTTCACTCTCAGCATCTTAGAATCATAGAATTGTCATCTCTGTTACTCCAGGCAGTTACAATTTTCGGGGGGAAACTAGAGGTATAAGGAGGACTCAGTAGAAGGAGCGGGTAAGAAAGAGAAGAGAATGACCAAGACTGGGACATGGTGACTTATAAAGTTAATTTGCTAATGGGGAGAGACATGGAAAATGGAAGATAAAGTATAAGATCATTCTGTAGATGGAAGACAAATCCACCTGTATGGTTTTCTACTATGGCCTTCTATGGCCCTCTATGTTCTTGGTTGCAGACTTATTTCAATAATAGCAGCCTTCCCATTATGTCTCTCACTTCTGCTTCTCTGCATCCTTCTTTTATTTTGAGTGTTAGAGATGAAGTTCAGCCTCTCTTCAGTTCTTCTCACTTTTCAGAAGGCACTCAGATAACTTGTCATAACCAGTATGAAATACCACACGGGGAAAGACTTTGCATGTAGCTATCAATGCTTCAGTGCTTGCATTGGTGATGGAACTGGCATTTTGAGTTGTTAGTACCCTGAGAAGAATGTTCTCCGTGGCTGCTAGCTTAATAGCCTGAAGTTGTGAAATGTTTCATGGCAAGTGCAGTGAAAATCAAACTACAAAATGTCCAATTTGTTGCTACTCTCCACAATCGATCTTATAAAATCAAAAGCTCTGTCTGTGTAGTGGTTTGGAATCATTATTTGAACACTGAGTTGTCTTCCATGCACTGAAAAATTACTGTTGGAAATCTAAACGTTTCACTCAAAAATTTTTAGCTGATCAGGTGTTTCTTGTCAAATGAAGAAGTGTAAGATAAAGTTGATCTTATACGTTTCACAACAGATTCTAGCAGTGTTAGTGTCACATCTGTGATTCTTTTTAGCCAATGGCACTAACTTTAGCCATGCTAAACAGAAACATCTTCAAAAAAGGTATACTTCTACCTATACAAACTCCTGAAGTCCCTATAGCTCCTAACCCTGAATATGGTTTAGTGACCTCCACTGTCACCCAAACCAGCCAGATATTTTGGACTGGAATAGAGACTAGTTTTAAGTTAACCTAGATATTACATGAATAGAGGCATCATAGGTCAAGGTTTAACCTGAGCTATTTACTTAACTCAGAAACAGTTAAAAAACAAAATTAGTAATAATGCACCTATAAACTTCTTCCCTAAAATGCCTTAGAGGCTTAGACTGGTCAGAAAGGAATAAGACCAAAGAAAGTTTGCTTATTCTGTTCATTTTCATTTCAGTTACAGTTAGCAATGAGTGTTTCAAGTTAGTGTGCCTGTTTCTGTCACGGTTAGTACAGCTCTTCCTTGCTCTTGTACTTGATTTTTAAACTCTTTCCCAGAATGTTCTCAACTCCCTACTGTTGGGAAAAGGATGCCAAAGCAGATAGCATATTAACTCAAAGCTGAAATCCAGTTCTTACATTGTTTGGGTTTTTACATCTTGCTACCAAACGGATGTAGGTTCAACTTAGAAACTAGAATTAGACTCTGGTCGTTATATCTATGAGGTTTTGGAGCAGCCTTCTCAGTGGGATTAGAGAAGGGCAAAATACTGGCCTATGTTCAAGACAGAGCTTGTTAAATTTGTAACTATTGCATGATGTGACCATGTGTGACATGGTGGCAAGGCTTGCTAGTCCTAGGAGCTGTCTTCATTCCAGTGTTTCTTATGCAAAACCCCCCACAACAGTCTGCTCTTGAGGAATCTCTTTTGCACCTCTGGAAACCAGGAATAAGGCTGTTTAAAGAAGATGAGATGAGTGCTGGCAGTGGAGATAGCGACAATCTGCCTTTCTCTTGAGGATAAAACAGGAAGATATATTCATTTGATGGCAGATGTCAAGAGTCATGGAAATTGCGGATTAAAAATCATTTATGTGGGAAACAGATTTTACATCTCTCGACTTCTATTTTGAAAGAGTGTCACATTAATGAACCGTCATCTAAATGCATCATGGGAGCAAAGGATATGAGAGAGGCTGTGCACCAACAGTGACCTACATCCCGGGGCACACCAAAGCCACGGCAACGTCAGACGGGATCTTCAGATTGGCCTTTTAGCTGTCAGCCACATGATTTGTAGCTGGCTGGAGCGAGGGTGAGAAAGCCAGCATTTCCATTAATATGTAGTACATTGAACATGCATATAAAGGGGAAAAAAAGCAAAATAAGTTGGCAGCACTGATGTTTGTGTTTAGATTGTAACTTAAAAATGGGAAATTCCCACTCTCACCTCCCATTTCTCTAATTGTTTGTTAGGAATGGCTCTGTAACTTAAAAATGGGAAATTCCCACTCTCGCCTCCCATTTCTCTAATTGCACACTGTTTGTTAGGAATGGCTCTTTTTTTTGTATTTTCCCTTCCTCTGGAGGAGGAAAAAAAAAAGTGCAGATATGAAACATGGATTTAAAAGATGTTCCACATAAAGGGGAGGACAATATTTCCATTGCCTGTAGACTGTTGACTCCGAGCTAAGGTGGGAGTCGCAGCCTATGTAACCAGCTTTTCAAAAACAGGAATATTTTTCTTAATCTAGGTCTTCTCAGTCTTTAAACTGTTTGAGATGCTTCTCACTGACTCTCCTCGAGCACATCAGCACGAGCTACTGAACGGTGGCTCCCAGGTGTGCCTCTTTGATGCTGTGCCCTTCGATTGCATCCTTCTTGTGGTTGTGTTCTCTCCTCATGGAGCACTGTGCGGGGAGGGGGAATCAGCAGCACAGAAATGTGTTTCTGGCTCTGTCTGCCGAGGAGAGGGGAAGCTGAAATTCTGGTGTGATGTGACATGACATCTGATGTGAAACACGTACTGATTTTCTCTTTTCAAAGCCCAGGAGGGGTGGGGAGTAGCCGTTCTGTCATTGGTGTGTGGGCAGGCGCTTACGGGGTGGGAGCAGAGACAGCTCTTAGATTGAAGATCCCCATTTCTCTAATTGCACACTGTTTGTTAGGAATGGCTCTTTTTTTTGTATTTTCCCTTCCTCTGGAGGAGGAAAAAAATAAGTGCAGATATGAAACATGGATTTAAAAGATATGCCACATAAAGGGGAGGACAATATTTCCATTGCCTGTAGACTGTCAACTCAAACAGGCAGAGGTTGAATCCGAGCTAAGGTGGGAGTCGCAGCCTATGTAACCAGCTTTTCAAAAACTGGAATATTTTTCTTAATCTAGGTCTTTTCAGTCTTTAAACCCTTTGAGATGCTTCTTGCTGACTCTCCTCCAGCACATCAGCATGAGGCACTGAACGGTGGCTCCCAGGTGTGCCCCTTTGATGCTGTGCCCTTCGATTGCATCCTTCTCGTGGTTGTGTTCTCTCCTCGTGGAGCGCCGGGGAGGGGGAATTTGATGCTGTGCCCTTCGATTGCATCCTTCTTGTGGTTGTGTTCTCTCCTCATGGAGCACTGTGCGGGGAGGGGGAATCAGCAGCACAGAAATGTGTTTCTGGCTCTGTCTGCCGAGGAGAGGGGAAGCTGAAATTCTGGTGTGATGTGACATGACATCTGATGTGAAACACGTACTGATTTTCTCTTTTCAAAGCCCAGGAGGGGTGGGGAGTAGCCGTTATGTCATTGGTGTGTGGGCAGGCGCTTAAGGGGTGGGAGCAGAGACAGCTCTTAGATTGAAGATCTCCGTGGGAGAACTTGTAGGCTGTTGAGACTTGTAGAGCACTCAGTAAAACTGATCAAATGTCTGGGTGAGACGTTTCTGTGTTATTTCTGTTGTTGCAGTGTGTTATTGCTGGTCATGCAGTCAGAGCCAGAAACACATTTCTGTGCTGCTGTCTGCTGAGGAGAGGGAAGCTGAAATTCTGGTGTGATGTGACATGACATCTGATGTGAAACACGTACTGATTTTCTCTTTTCAAAGCCCAGGAGGGGTGGGGAGTAGCCGTTATGTCATTGGTGTGTGGGCAGGCGCTTAAGGGGTGGGAGCAGAGACAGCTCTTAGATTGAAGATCTCCGTGGGAGAACTTGTAGGCTGTTGAGACTTGTAGAGCACTCAGTAAAACTGATCAAATGTCTGGGTGAGACGTTTCTGTGTTATTTCTGTTGTTGCAGTGTGTTATTGCTGGTCATGCAGGACCTGACCATAGCAGCGTGTCTGCTGTGCCCATGGAGTGAACAGCTGTAGGTACTTAGGTAGAAGAAGGACCTGACCATAGCAGCGTGTCTGCTGTGGCCATGGAGCGAACAGCCGTAGGTACTTAGGTAGAAGATCTCATGCTCCTTATTTCTGATTGAACTGGATGTCTTTCTCAAGACAAGGGATGGGATTCAGAAAAATAAGATGAAAAGAAAAGCTGCAGTAGTTAGCAAAATCCATGTTAGCAGACACTGCATTTCTCCGTGACAAACAACTCCTGTTGCGGGTGTTATGAATAATGATTTATGATCACAAAGAGGACTAATCCTTATTTCTGATTGAACTGGATGTCTTTCTCAAGACAAGGGATGGGATTCAGAAAAATAAGATGAAAAGAAAAGCTGCAGTAGTTAGCAAAATCCATGTTAGCAGACACTGCATTTCTCCGTGACAAACAACTCCTGTTGCGGGTGTTATGAATAATGATTTATGATCACAAAGAGGACTATTTCTCTTCAGGTGACTCAATTGCAGGTGAAGTGCACTGAAGCTCTCTGCATCTAGTCCTCAAGGCTAGGAGCTGCTCTTACTTTGTTAGTAATTCTTTAACCACCACTCCTGTTACCAATAGCCTGAGAGACAAGAAGCAACGTTTCCTTGCCCCTGCCATGGGAAGCCTCGTCAGATACCGATAAATGTAAATTACAGCCTGCTCTATGAGGCTAAAATTGTCCTCTAGCACAGCCCTCTAAGCCCTTCTTTCCCCTTGAACTGAGATTTTTAAAGCATATGGATGGAAATGAAATTGCTGAAGTGACAAAAACACAGTTCCAAACAGCCTTTATATTTATTTAACAATCTGAAAATCTTGCTCATTGTCTCTGCAGCTGAATAGAACGAGCTCTAGTGTGAAGACAGGATGAGTCTGAGCGTGCAGTGAATTAGAGGAGGGCAGGAGGCACCACCAATAGCTGATGAATTAATGATCAACTAGCTCCAATTTCTTCTCATAGTTTACTCCCTACCTTGCTCCAGACTAATCTTTTGTAAAACTCCTTGGTGGGACTGGTAATGCATAGATGTTCATCTTGGACTTTGTATCTTAGAGACCTACAGGGCCTTACTATTCCACCCATCACATATTTTTTCTCCTAGGTATACTTTGTAGTATTTGCATGGACACAGTTTTGATTCTAGACCTTCTTGAAATGATTTAGAGAAGCCAAATCCTACTTGGATACTATCACTTTGTGGGAAACTCAAATTTTTCATTGCCTTGTTCCTTGTTCACAAATGAGCTTTCATTCTGTGTGTCTTCTCGTACGCTACCGTGCAGCACCAGGGAACTACACATCTAATGTGCTCATGATCAGATCCATCTAAATGTCACCCTGTAACCATGTATTTATCAATTTAAAAAAAAAAACAACAAACACCCAAGAGATAGTTTTATATATCATGTGGCAGTAAAAGTTTGTGGGGAGGCAAATAAAGCAGGATCAGAGATGCTGAGTTAAGTGGGAACTTAGTATATTTCTCCTAGGTTGTATAAATTGTATTTCAAAACAATAATTTGTGACTGGAGGTTCATTGATTATCTATAAATTAGACAGAACCAAAGCAAGGAGCTATCTTTTAAAATGTCTTAGAAGTCCAGGCCTGAGACAGAAGTCTTTGATAGGGGCATTATCAGATCCTTTACCCAGGGTGGTTCTGCTGTCGTCACAAAAATAAAGACACCAATATTCACATATTATCAGTCATTCTCTAAATAATGGCAGAGTCCCAGGTGTCCTGAAAGATTTCAAAGGGGAGATGAATCCACACACACAAATGGACACAAAATGTTTCAAGTTTTATTTTGGAGATTTGACTGTTTATCTCAAATGCACACTGGAGCAGCGGTGGATGTTCAGCTTCAGATACTCACTATATTTAATTCTGTTCCGTAGCTAACTTGATCTACCAAAACAGGTTGTCTTTTCAGAGGAATTACAACACTACCTATTTCAAGAAAGTAAGGAAAAAAACCCATGTGTAAAATCAGATGTTTTTTAAAAGCTCATTTAAAAAAAAAAAAGTAGTAATTTAATACTTTGTAATGTCTGAAAGGCTTGATTTAAGGCAAAATTACCAGCCAGTGTATATATATTTTTTTTTTGCACTAATGTAATGAAATTTCCATTTTTTTTCCTCTTATAGCTAAGTCTGTAATGAGGACATTCAAGCTAACTTAAAGATGTAAATAGATTAGAAGTGCATTTTGTGAAATTAGAGTAAAATAGAAATTATTTTAATGTATGCTACATTAAACTGTATCAAACAGCTTTCAAAAGCTGCCCTTTCAGATAGGGAAAAACTGTCCTCTTCCTTTGCTTCTGCCCAATGCTTTGGCTGTGTAAGTGTATATAAAAAAAAGGAGTTAAAAAAAAAAAAAGAAGAAAGTAAGTCTGAGGAAAAGTTGCTGCATGCCTTTTTCTTCTTCTTTTTTTTTTTTTTTCTTTTCAAAATAGGGAATAAAGACCTCAGATAGTTAATGAGGAATTTAATTGTGACTAAAACAAATTTGTTTTTCTATAAGAAACATAGATGGAAAAATTCCCATCTGTTTTATCAAGAAGTGCTGAAACTTGTCTTTTGAGCTAATTACTAGTTCTGAAATAGTTGAGAAAAAATTATAAAATGCTTTTCTTCTTTATTTCTATCATCTTTAGGGTGCGGTTTCCCCCTTCATGGCATAGGAGAAAGACGGTGACAATGATAAATACATTGATATAAGATCCAAATGCTTTTCCAGTCTACATTTTCTTTAAAAATACACTTTATTGGAATGTTGGCAATCCAAAGATTGCATGAAATATTAAGATAATGTGCATTTACAATCTGCTAAGTATAAAACACAAGAAGAAAAGTACTGGATGAATGTTTTTGTTTGCATAATAAAAATATTGTGCCAAATTACAGGCAACTTAAGAAAGTCATTTAGTCACAGTAGATAAAAAGTATTAGTTTTCTTACATTTACCCAGCAGCAAAATGCTATACGGTCTCTGTCTTTCTTGAAGATCTATCACCTTGTGTTCCAACTCTGTGCATTCCTTTTTATTACTCCATATTCCCGACAGTGTTTATTCATAGAAACCTTTTCTGCTATTCCCAACATCGTTCCAGTGGTAGGAAGGTCAGTAAGGTTAGTAGCTCCTTATATTCACTGAATTTTCGTGCTTCTCTTTGCCCTTCTGTGTTGTCAGCCATAGTCTGGCAGAGATTGCAGATCATTGCTGTAGAGCATCATGAGAAGGGGCTTTTATGTCACTGACTCCAAAATCACTTGTTTTTTCTCATTGACTTCTGTTTTCTTTTTGACTATGGAAATAGTTAGGACTAAGGAACTCTGCGAAAGGAGAAGGGAGGAAAGAATGGGTAAGAGTGGATATTGGGTGGCTGCTTTTACTAGTAAGAGGGATTAATGGAGTAAAACCTCTTGTAGAATCTCCTCAGACAAAAAGGATTTATCCACATTAAACCACAAGAATTTTTTTCCCCTTGGGCTTATGAATGTTCCTTCGATTTGCTTAAGAAAGGGGAATGTTTTTTGTCTTTCTTGTGGTAGATACATGGAAGCTTATGTACGGACAGCATTGTTTCACACTAAATTTCAAAAAACATTGGAATAGGAAGGGAGGGATTTTAGCCAGGCTTAATAGGCACCATTCAGCCAGTGATGGAAGGAGGCTGTTTAAATCTGAACAAGGCACAATCTGTGCCTGTCTGTCACATGGGCACAGAATAAGTGAGGGGCACTAGGAGGTCCTGCTTCTTCACCTAGTTGTGATTCTTCATAACTTTTCATTTAGACATCAACAATATTTCTGTACTTATAGAGCAAGAGGTGCAAGTTGCTAAGGAACGTGTGGAGACACTGTATTTTATGGGACTAAAAAGCAGGAGTTTTAACTGGCTTTGCTGGTAAGCTGCACATCCACAACCCAAAATACTCTTGTCCCCTACAAACTTAATTTTAAAAGTCTTCCATGTATGTTAAGGTGAAAATAATTTCCTGAAAATATTTAATTAGGATAACGTATTTTAATAAAAGTAAAACAAAATATTTGTTATATTCTCATATTCCTCACAACCTGCGGGCATTGTGCGAGTTATACGCAATCAAATATTTAATTGCTAGCATATTAGAAAATATTGAAAGAGTAGAGCTTAATAGTGAATGCTCTATAAAACTTAGCTTAATTGGTGCCAGAGCAAGGATTTTTTTTTTTTAAACTCTTTAATAGGGTAGATTGGAGTTTAATAGAGAAACTATGCTATTATGAATTTCTCTTCCTTGTTATCAGTGTTGTCCCTTCTGCCTCCCAGTAAATTCTTGGATCATAATTTGAGATGTACCATATTTGGATGTTTAGGTATGTTGGTCATACTAGTTCCTCTGAGGATTTAAATTAATAATTTAAAAAAATTTAAATAGAGTAAGGAATACCAAAGCTGGTTTGCTCTGTTATTTCGCAGTTTGTTCATTTGTTTGTTTGTTGTGTGTTTGGTTCTTACCCTTCTTTCCTTCCTGGAAAAAGAAAAAACTTTGTCTCTGTAGAAATACCTATTTTTTTTCTTGCTCGAGGTATAGGGAGGAGAAAAATGAATGCAGTACTCTTGTCATGGAGTTAAAGACAGAAAATCTTCAACACTGAAATTCTCTTTTTCAGAGTTTTACCTAAAAATATAAATATGTAAGCTGTAGATATAGTTCCTTGAGAAATATTACACAGCTCTTTTCTGCAGCTTGGCTTCTGTGTGAACAAGGCAGACGGTAATTTTAGGTGAAGACCATCATGAATGCAAAATTTTGCTTGCTCTTTATTTATTCCAAGTCTCAAATTTTGGCAGACTTCTTAAATCTGGGATATGCAACACTGTAAAAGGGAACTTGTAATGGAATGGATGACCGTGCCCTTGCCATAGACGCTTTTGCCTCCTGCAAATAAGCCTTTGTCCCTTTAACTGGAGACACCCAAAGCCTTGGAGAAAGGTCTGAGCAGCAGAGCAACCAGCCAAAAAGAGCTCTGCATATTTTTTTGCACCAAAGGCAGGCAGGAGAAATGGTGCCCGTTATAACCCTCTTATAGAAGAGGTTATAAAAGCTTTCAAATCACTTTGTCTCCCGTAGGAGCCATTAGGACAGTGTTTACCTGTCACACGCTGTGCCTTCTGGCCTCTTGCTGAGGAGGAGTCCTGGGAGCAGGCAGTGGGAGGGATGGATTGACCTGGGGGTGGTATCAGCAGTGTCCCCCTGCTTGGCTGCCGTCTCTATGAGTCCCTCAAGGCTCTTTCCTTTCACCTCTGCTGCTGGACTCTAGATTTACTACACACTTGCTGAGTATGTGTGTGATTTATATCTGTCCTATCTCTTAAAAAAGCAAAAAGCCTGCTTTGTAGGGCTGGTACGTTTACCATGTAGAGACCCAGGTTACTTCCCTGAAAGCAAAAGCAAACAAATAGTCTCACTGAGCAGGATTAAGAAGATACATGAGGTCTGGAACCTGAAGTTCAGGCACCACAGAGAATACAGATTCTGAAAAATTCTGGACACATCTCTTTTTTTTGTTGATTCCCAAGGTCTGATTTTTTACACTCCCCATAAAAATCCTCAGTATATGGTATTCTGTGTTACATTGTAGAAATTATAAAAATATCTGACTTCTGTTTTCTTTTTGACTATGGAAATAGTTAGGACTAAGGAACTCTGCGAAAGGAGAAGGGAGGAAAGAATGGGTAAGAGTGGATATTGGGTGGCTGCTTTTACTAGTAAGAGGGATTAATGGAGTAAAACCTCTTGTAGAATCTCCTCAGACAAAAAGGATTTATCCACATTAAACCACAAGAATTTTTTTCCCCTTGGGCTTATGAATGTTCCTTCGATTTGCTTAAGAAAGGGGAATGTTTTTTGTCTTTCTTGTGGTAGATACATGGAAGCTTATGTACGGACAGCATTGTTTCACACTAAATTTCAAAAAACATTGGAATAGGAAGGGAGGGATTTTAGCCAGGCTTAATAGGCACCATTCAGCCAGTGATGGAAGGAGGCTGTTTAAATCTGAACAAGGCACAATCTGTGCCTGTCTGTCACATGGGCACAGAATAAGTGAGGGGCACTAGGAGGTCCTGCTTCTTCACCTAGTTGTGATTCTTCATAACTTTTCATTTAGACATCAACAATATTTCTGTACTTATAGAGCAAGAGGTGCAAGTTGCTAAGGAACGTGTGGAGACACTGTATTTTATGGGACTAAAAAGCAGGAGTTTTAACTGGCTTTGCTGGTAAGCTGCACATCCACAACCCAAAATACTCTTGTCCCCTACAAACTTAATTTTAAAAGTCTTCCATGTATGTTAAGGTGAAAATAATTTCCTGAAAATATTTAATTAGGATAACGTATTTTAATAAAAGTAAAACAAAATATTTGTTATATTCTCATATTCCTCACAACCTGCGGGCATTGTGCGAGTTATACGCAATCAAATATTTAATTGCTAGCATATTAGAAAATATTGAAAGAGTAGAGCTTAATAGTGAATGCTCTATAAAACTTAGCTTAATTGGTGCCAGAGCAAGGATTTTTTTTTTTTAAACTCTTTAATAGGGTAGATTGGAGTTTAATAGAGAAACTATGCTATTATGAATTTCTCTTCCTTGTTATCAGTGTTGTCCCTTCTGCCTCCCAGTAAATTCTTGGATCATAATTTGAGATGTACCATATTTGGATGTTTAGGTATGTTGGTCATACTAGTTCCTCTGAGGATTTAAATTAATAATTTAAAAAAATTTAAATAGAGTAAGGAATACCAAAGCTGGTTTGCTCTGTTATTTCGCAGTTTGTTCATTTGTTTGTTTGTTGTGTGTTTGGTTCTTACCCTTCTTTCCTTCCTGGAAAAAGAAAAAACTTTGTCTCTGTAGAAATACCTATTTTTTTTCTTGCTCGAGGTATAGGGAGGAGAAAAATGAATGCAGTACTCTTGTCATGGAGTTAAAGACAGAAAATCTTCAACACTGAAATTCTCTTTTTCAGAGTTTTACCTAAAAATATAAATATGTAAGCTGTAGATATAGTTCCTTGAGAAATATTACACAGCTCTTTTCTGCAGCTTGGCTTCTGTGTGAACAAGGCAGACGGTAATTTTAGGTGAAGACCATCATGAATGCAAAATTTTGCTTGCTCTTTATTTATTCCAAGTCTCAAATTTTGGCAGACTTCTTAAATCTGGGATATGCAACACTGTAAAAGGGAACTTGTAATGGAATGGATGACCGTGCCCTTGCCATAGACGCTTTTGCCTCCTGCAAATAAGCCTTTGTCCCTTTAACTGGAGACACCCAAAGCCTTGGAGAAAGGTCTGAGCAGCAGAGCAACCAGCCAAAAAGAGCTCTGCATATTTTTTTGCACCAAAGGCAGGCAGGAGAAATGGTGCCCGTTATAACCCTCTTATAGAAGAGGTTATAAAAGCTTTCAAATCACTTTGTCTCCCGTAGGAGCCGTTAGGACAGTGTTTACCTGTCACACGCTGTGCCTTCTGGCCTCTTGCTGAGGAGGAGTCCTGGGAGCAGGCAGTGGGAGGGATGGATTGACCTGGGGGTGGTATCAGCAGTGTCCCCCTGCTTGGCTGCCGTCTCTATGAGTCCCTCAAGGCTCTTTCCTTTCACCTCTGCTGCTGGACTCTAGATTTACTACACACTTGCTGAGTATGTGTGTGATTTATATCTGTCCTATCTCTTAAAAAAGCAAAAAGCCTGCTTTGTAGGGCTGGTACGTTTACCATGTAGAGACCCAGGTTACTTCCCTGAAAGCAAAAGCAAACAAATAGTCTCACTGAGCAGGATTAAGAAGATACATGAGGTCTGGAACCTGAAGTTCAGGCACCACAGAGAATACAGATTCTGAAAAATTCTGGACACATCTCTTTTTTTTGTTGATTCCCAAGGTCTGATTTTTTACACTCCCCATAAAAATCCTCAGTATATGGTATTCTGTGTTACATTGTAGAAATTATAAAAATATCTATACTAAAACTACTCTTTTTTTTTTTTTTAAATTCAGCTTGACTATGAGGTCAAATAACACTAAAAACCTGTACAATGAGCAATATGCAAACCTGTTAACCTCAATTCAAGGAGACTGTATATCCTGAAACTTAAAGGAGGAAAAACTGACTAATAAACATTTATCTTGTCACTGTAAAAATGACACATTTTACTTGTTAATATATAATAGACATAGCTATAGCAAGTGGTACAATTCTCTGTACTCTTTCTGGCTTTGAAATATCATTAAATCAGGTAGTACCATATTAATAATTAGACATCCAACATAAAGTAAATGCATACCAACATGCACAAAAATCTGAGAAATATGGGATCACCATAGGTAATGAGCCTTCCAGACTTAAAATTGCCTTTGTAATCTGTTTATACCAAGAGTATAATGTTTCATAAATGTGGGAAGTTTTAAACTTGTCTTTTCCTTTGGGTGCCAGTTGGGCTATTCTGCTCCTCGCCTCAGCCTGGGCACCCAACAGCCACGTGCTACAGCAAGTCTCTGGAGGAACAATAATAATGCAGGCTGGATTGGGTACCTAAATAAAGGGAAATTAATTTTAAAATTTGCTGGCCTGTAAGATAATTACAGGAACACACATGTACTGGTCTGTCAGTAGTGTGCTAGCACTTCTTCAGCACCATCACCGATCTTTATTTTTCCCTCTTATATATACCTCTGATTCATTATTGGTTTTTTTTTTCAGTGTTATGTCAAAATTAGTTCAGTAAAAGGTCCCTGCTTGGGCTAGATTGCTTGCACTATGCTCTTGTGATTTGACAGAAACAGACGTTCAGGAGTGAATAGCTGTCTTGCCATCACCACAGCCTTATGCTGTACATAAAACAATTTCAACAAAGGCTAAATTACTCTTCCTTTAAGCATGCCTGCTTTCTGTTCTATGTATTACTGATGATCTACTAAGGAAGAAAATTACAGTCAAAAATCATGGCAATTCAGGTTGCCACTGGATAGAGAGAGCAACCATACAAAACTTTAATTATCACAGTACGTGGAAGAAAAATTTACCCACGTTTTCCTTAAACTGAAGAGCGGTGTCTTGCACAGTGTTACTTCTGGGCTAATGCTGAAATGAGCTTTGGAAAGTAAATCAATGAATAAAGGCTTAATACAGTAGATTTATGTATGCTGTCAGTTTCTAGGCAATATAATTATTGTCAGTTTTCTGCCTCTAGCTACTTCTTCAGCTTCTGGGAATAATGAGAATGTGTTCAGCCATGTGACTTTTTTTTTTTTTCTTTTGCAGAGCTAACCACTGTTTCCCCTTTGGTGTATCTTGCATTTTAAAGAGCTCTCACACGCCATTCCATGAGAATTTTGTAAAATACCATGTGACAAAAAACCAATATCACTTCACAATATTGTAGCTGAAGTGGCTTTCCCTATCACATAGGCTGCTGAGAAATCAATGTCGAGCTAGGATCCATAGAAAGGTGCTGCCTTAAATAAGCTGGAAGTCAAAAAAGATGTAACCCCTCAGCTTTATGGAAAGCTGCAGAGTGACCATGTGATAGATGGGTTTGACTCATGATGACAACGCTCTGGGTAGTCAATCCCTTGTGAAAATTATTTATTGGAGACGTTCTTGCTTTCTTCTCTCTCTTGCTCATTGTCCTCTCTTTACACGGTTAGCCCGGAATGATCCCAGAGCCTACAGTCTGAATGGCTGTCCTTACAGCAGCCTTACATCTGGCTTGGAGAGTTGGTGAATTAGTGAGCCATAAAGTCTATAGATTAGCAGATGTTTAGTCTTTAGTCATTTCAGAGAAACAGGGCTGTTTTTTCCGATTTGTAGCCTTGCTCTTGGTCAGGAGAAGAGACATTTCCTAAATATGTTTTTCATGATTTGGTGTGGTTTTTTTTTTAATTAAAGTACATGTCTTATTTTGTAATTCTGTGACATTGTGAGAAATGACTGACTAAATCCAGGGCACTGTAATTTGAACGTGCAAAGTCACATAGGTTAAAGTAGTACGTAGCTTTCCTTACTACTTCTGTATTCTGTCTTCTCTTCCTTATAGAGACATGAACTTTGGATCAAAATACTCACAGGGGTGTATTTGTAACTAATAATGCATGTTTGTATTCGGAATCATGTTCTGGCCTGACTGCTCTATTAATTTCTGGTAAGAAAGGAAGAGTGATCTGTCTTTTGTAGTCTGGGGTTTACTAGCAGGGAGGGATGTGATCAGTAACATCTGAGGTCAGACTAACTGGTTTCAGCTGCTGACTGTAGAATTAATGATCTCCCTGTTTCATTGGAGGGAGGCAGGGAAAAATACCTCGTGGAAAGCAACAACGAAATTACTTGTTGTCTATAGGAACTGTAGCCAAGAGAGTTTTATTTTGATCTGGATTTTTTTTTTGTTTTCTTTGTATGTAAAAGAGATTGGCTTG
Organism: Calidris pugnax; assembly: GCF_001431845.1. Taxonomy (NCBI): domain Eukaryota; kingdom Metazoa; phylum Chordata; class Aves; order Charadriiformes; family Scolopacidae; genus Calidris; species Calidris pugnax. The sequence goes on along the minus strand of NW_015090798.1, from coordinate 1,606,966 downwards.
ACCTCTTTTATTCATTAGGAAAGCAACAACGAAATTACTTGTTGTCTACAGGAACTGTAGTTGAGAGAGTTTTATTTTCATCTTTTCTTTTTTTGTTTTCTTTGTATGTAGAAGAGATTGGCTTGACCTCTTTTATTCCTGCTCAGAGGTAATTCTTTTCATTTCTAGGTAATTTGTGTTGCAAACTAGGACCATGATGAAAACATCTTGAGAAATGGAAATGCGATCTTAAAACTTTTTAATTTTGTGGAAAAGAGATGATATGCCATTTTTCTGTTTGAAAATTGTGGGAAATTAATTAATTTTTATCATTTCTAGAAATTATTGTAAAGTGCTAAAATGTAGAAACTTGCCAATATTTTTCCTGTTTTAATAAGACCTCATTTCTAGAAATTATTGTAAAGTGCTAAAGTGTAGAAACTTGCCAATGTTTTTCCTGTTGTTTTAAAAAGACTTAACTGGAAATTAAAAAGTTAGGTCAAAATCAGGCAAAGTATCCCAAAGATTTATTTAAACTTCAAGGTTATGGTTCTGTAGAATAAACATGCCCATAATGATGCAGTTGGCAGCCATAAATCTTTTATGCTTTAAAGGCTAAATAGCCAAAGAGATTGTTTTAACTGTGATACGCTTGTAATGCACTAACACTTGTGGTGTAAACATGGCATCAATGCTCAAAAAAGCCTATGAGAGCTTAACACAGCAAATGTAAAATGAGTGTTGTGGGGTAACACGTTTCTCAGAAGTGCTTGGTGTGTCAGTGGATGACTGCATCAGATTTGCCCAGGTTATTAATTCTGGTTTAGGTTTTAAGTGGAAAAGGAGAAGGATTTGACTGAAGACAACACCTATTTATATATATCACAAAGTTATTGGAATCCTTAACAGGATTTCTTTTCCTTGGTAAAAGGGTGTGTTAAACCAGGATTAAAATGTGCTGTATGGAGTTATTTTAAGATATTTGCGCAATAGCTTCGAAAGCCATTATTAGAGATAATAAGATTAATAATAAAAGGATAAGCTTCATTTTGTCAGCCACACAAGGTGAAGCTTAGTCTTGTGTGTTTTCATGAGAACTAGGCAAACATTTCAAGGAACTATAAAAAACACTGTAATGAGCAGTGAATATACAGGAGAAAAAAGTTTGAGAGGTCTAACGTGGTCTAACATGGGCACAAGTTAACTCAGAAACTGTGTGAATTTACTCGAAAATACCTTTCTTACATATAAAATGACAGAATTATAGAATGGTTTGGGTTGGAAGGGACCTTAAAGATCACCAAGTTCCAACCCCCTGCCACCGGCAGGGACACCTCCCACCAGACCAGGTTGCTCAAAGCCCCATCCAGCCTGGCCTTGAACCTCTCCAGGGATGGGGCAGCCACAGCTTCTCTGGGGAACCTGTTCCAGTGTCTCGCCACCCTCACAGGAAAGAATTTCTTTCTAGTATCTAATCTAAATCTCCCCTCTTTCAATTTAAAATCATTACCCCTCGTCCTATCATTATATTCCATGATAAAGAGTCCCTCCCCATCACTCCTGTAGCAGGTACTGGAAGGCTGCTATAAAGTCTCCCCGGAGCCTTCTCTTCTTCAGGCTGAGCAACCCCGACTCTCTCAGCCTGTCTTCATAGGAGAGGTGCTCCAGCTCTCTCGTCATCTTCGTGGCCCTCCTCTGCACCCACTCCAACAGGTCCATGTCCTTCCTGTGCTGAGGGCTCTAGAGCTGGACCCACTACTCCAGGTGAGGTCTCACAAGAGCAGAGTACGGGTGTAGAATGTATGAAATTGGGATGGTCCATATGCCAGACTGCAGGACAAGGGAATTTTAAATCACTGTTGCTGCTTTATTTTGTGAACAAGACCTGGGCACACTGCTGGCTCATGTTCAGCCGACAGTTGACCAACTGGAGATAATTAAATTGTTAATAATGACATAGAAGATATAGAAATATTTAGTAAGAGTTTCTGTTCTGTGCTTGGAAAGCCATATGTTTGCATTCCACAAGGATAAGAAAGTACTTTTCAGGGCGTGGATAGTCACTAAAGGATAAACACTTTTAGAGTTGCAGATAACTTGTACCAAGCAGTCTTTAAAGAACTAGAAAGACATCTGGCATGCGGGTAAATTTTAATAAATCTTGAAGTACTAGATAAAATTCAGAAGAGCAGAAGAGAGAATATGTAAATATTAGAAAGAAAAAGGACAAGTTGGATGAGGCAGCCAATTGTAGTGTGCTTAGATGGATAGAAAAGCAGATTCAGAGTGTACAAGTCTTTAATTTTAGTTTTCTCTATGTATCAATAGGCTCTACCTTCTGGAAGGAGAAATTAAAAGTAATGTTAGAAATAGTTTTTAATAGGAGAAATGATTAAGCTGTTGTAAAAATAAATGTGAAGAGAAGGTGTGGAAATCCCATGACTTCAAGTCCTCAGATCAAAATCACACACCTTTTTGAGAGGTACATTGGAGTCGACCACAAGTTAGGGATTCCATAGTGAAGTTGGTAGGTAAATGTCTGGGTTTGAGGTGCTGTACACGGCAGAGATCGTGCCAGGTGATCCAACAGCTTCTCCTGGGTTTTGACTTGAACAATACATCAAATGCTTCCACTGCATTTAAAGCTGAGAAACAGATCTAGACATTATGTGAACATTACGTGTCTGTTTATTCTGAGGATAACAAAGGGGGGAAAGAATTTTTAAAATAACTTTTGCATCGTGTTATTCAATTATAATTTTTCTAATGTTTCCTGGCAGACAAGAAAGTTTATTTTCCTGAAAATATGTAAATATATATATGCATGTATGTGCATATATTTTTTTATATATGCATTTCTTCACAGAAAAAATAGAACATGGAAAATAATTTAAAAAAAAAGAAAAGGCTTTCAGAGAAAGTGTTTCTGACTTTCTACAGGGAGCTATGACATACAGGGCACTGAAATAATACCTTGAGTATTTCAAGGCTTTAAGTGGGGCATTGATGCAGTGCCTGCTCACTGGAAGAGTTTCAGGCAGGATGCTGGGGCTTTTGCAAAGTTATGGAGCACATCTGACAGTCACCAAATAAATGTTATTTGATGGGGAAAAGTGTTTATATTCTTTTGGTACATGGGATAGGATTTGACGAAGGACTTGTGGACCCAAAACCTTGTCTGATTTTCCAGCTGCACTGAATTTATGATATGTGTTTCACTATATTACCTCATAGTACCACGTGCAGTAATGTAGAATATATTTAAAACCTTTATGTGCTGGCAAATCAATCAGTTCTAAAAGGTATTATCTCTTCTCACATTCCTTGTCTTAGATCCTTAAAATTTCTTGACTACAGCAACTCTAAGCGTGTGTTCTGTAAGCATTCACAGTATGATGAGATAAGATGTACGGTATCTTACAGTGATCACATTCTAGAGTGAGAATATTCAACTCAGTAAATTGTTTCAATTATATCCTAGATGGATATGTCCTTGCCTGCATTTTTTTTGTTTTATTTAGTTTTGGCTTTTCTTTTATGACACAACCGTTCTCCCTGGTTTATAAAATGTCAAGGTCAAAGAGAGGTGAAGCTGAATGGCGCTGGGAATCTGAGATGCAAATAAGTTTTAGATAATCCATGTGATGCTCAGAGGCCATCTAGTTTCACAGAGCCATTAGCATTCAGGGACGCTCATTAGCACTCAGGCATCCAGTCAGTATGCATTAGCAAAATGAGATGTGTTGATTAAAGTTACAAATTATGTGTTGAATGCTTAGACTTTAAACCACGGTGGCTTCACATTTACGGGAGTATATTCTATACTTTCACGTGAAAAATGTTGACTCTTTCTAATCTTCAGTGCCTTTTTGGTTTTTTTGGTGTGTGAATGTGTTTGCAATATGTCTGTGTGCATGGGAGGAGAGAGACGTGGAAGCATGGATGGAAGAGAAGGTGAGAAGTTAATGCAATTTAAACATTTGATGTTTTTGTTTTGAAAAGTCTTTGAAAAACTTACAGATAGGTATCAGAGCAGTGGCTCTGATAGTAAAAGTTTTTGTTTTGAAAAGTCTTTGAAAAACTTACAGATAGGACTGCCACTGCTCTGATAGTAAATCTGAAGTACAATTAAAAGTATGAAAGAGACTAGAAGGATTTTAACCTTTAATCTGTGTTATCCTAGATGTAAACCTAGGAGAAGGAGCTTACATTGTTTACTTACAAGTAACCCATTGTTTTAATGAGACTTAGGGACTAACACTTAAACAAAGTTTGGCTCGTACTTTAAGGGATAATCAGCATGTATTATCTGATAATATTTCAGAGCTCCAAGTGAGATCTAGTTAAAACCAGAGGATTGTGTGGAAAATAATAATATACTAGTTTAATGTCTGTATTAATATTAAATTTTATCACAACGTGTCATGCTTATATCATATGGGGCTCTCTTGTGTAAACATAATAAACAAGGATACCGTACTTAACATTAGGCTATCAGCATTTTGGATAGCATTGGTAAAATTTATCATCCTTATTGTGCAATGAGCATCACTGTGGATACTCTAAAATAGTTATCTTAAGCAAACATGGCACGCCACTCCAATCTCTAACAATACCAGTCTTCAGTGCTGCCAAGATAAGGTACATCAAGCTGTGAGTTTAATCAGATATGTAGTTCATACCCTGAAGTACAGACAATTTTTTCTGAGCATCTTCAGCTACAGCTTGTTTCTAATTGCTGTATAGAAGGAAGTAATACAGACTCTTACTGGCTAAATAACCAAAGTAACTACTGCTACTGAAGGAACTACTTGCCAGTAGTTTCACACGGCCTAAACTATGAGTGGCAAGTAAGGACACTGCTCCAGCAACTAGTGCTTGTTCTTACATTTTGTGGTTCTGTGGAACGGTCTGGGAAGACCAATTATTATGCAGATGACTATATTAGATGAAAACAAGTTATGCAAGGCTGATGTTGTGGAAGTGACTTATTTTCAGGGATAATAAGACAGGAGTTTATTAGGCTTCTCAGGAAACAGTACCTAATATCTGCAGCTGGAAAGGATCATGGAGAAGGTAAGACTGATTCTGGGCATGGCTTAGCACAGAAATTTTTATTTTTTCTGGGTCTGAAACAGATCTTTGGATAGATACACTAAATCATATTGTTTTACACAAAACTACATTGTTTTTAGGGGAAGAAAGGTCTTGCAATGTGACTTAAGACAAAGGTCATTGTGGGGAAAGCCTTGTTGTGGGTGCAGATCAATTTGAACACAAGATACCATATTGAGAAACAGCATACTAGAACTTCTGGTTTTCTTTTCCTCATCATGTTTCCTTAAGAATTTTCTCAGTGGGTTAGATTGAGCTGGCACTTCCATCTCAGACCTTGAGTCCAGCTCAGAATCATAATTCTGATAATGATGTGTCTGGTCCTGGGCAGGCCACCACTCGGTGGCATCCATCAGCTCCTCGGGTAGTGTCACAGGGTGGTGGTCGCTCTCAGGAGTGCTCTGTTTAACATCCCTCTCTAGTTCCCTGGCTTGTCCATGTTTGATACTGTGACCCCTTCCTTCATCTGTTGTAGACTGAGATCATTTGATTTCTCCCCATCTGGTTTTCTGTAGCCCTCTTGCTCCCTGCAAGGAGATTGATTTTGGGAGAAATCGTCACTGGCAGCAGAGTGGGCAGGCTTTGGGATGCGATGGTCAGAACGCAGGATGCTTGGTCCTGCAAACAACCTTCATATTTTTCATCTATGTGATGTTTCCTCCTTGAAGTAAACTTTTATATTTTGTGTTTACAGTGATAACAGAATCCGTTTCCTATGTGGTTCTTTTTCTTGGATCCTTCATTTTTAAAATATCATTCCTGTTGGGGTTTTTTGTTGTTGTTTTGATTTTGTGTGGGTTTGTGTTTGTGGTTTTTTTGTTTGTGGGTGGTTGTTTTTTTTTTTTGTCAGTTGCATCTGTATTATTTGAACTCCAGATTCTGTGCTTCAGGGAGAAGGCTGTTTGTTTCAAGCTAGCTTATTCCTGGGGTGATCCAACAAAGATATCTGCCAACATGAGATGCTGAAAACATAGAATTAAAAAGACAGAAAGTAAGCCTGGTATTTTTCAGTCCGTCCTTCTGACCTGGAGGTAACACGTGTACCATCATGTTTAATAGGTGTCAATAGATTTCTCCCTCATTTCATGTGATTCTATTTCAGATCTATTTATAATTTTGGGCTCCATGATGTCTTGTGACACTGAGTTTAATAATGTGATTTATGTGGTCTATGCTACATTAAAAAAAATATATCCTTCCTATTGATTTTGTTCTGATTTTGCCTTAAAGAATTGCCAGCTGTTGCTTTATAGCTGTCTCTAAACACCAGTGACAGTTATGATTCCTTTGGAAGAAATCGTAGGTTGTTCTGTCAGGCGATGACTATATTCAAAACCATTAGAACCAAGACTTGTTTTAAATTAAATAGTTTGTAATTATAAAATGTGGTTTCCTTACAGCAGCAGGATCCTTCAGACGTTACTCTGCCTGAATTATTTTCCAGCTAGTTATTAACAGCATTGACAAATTCTGTTCCTATGAAGCAAAGACTTGTGCGTGAAGTGGTATTCCGTTCTGTACTTTGGAATCGGGGTCAATCATTAAACAGAAAGCTGAAAATTTGATCAAACTGACACTTCAGGCTCATTTCAGATCTTTGTGTGTTGTTTTCTAGCTTCACAGTCATTGGGATAAGCTTTGTGATTGTTTTCAAACAAATGAGAAATAAGGTTATAAGAAAGAAATATTTTAAAAACACTTAACAAGTTCAGAGTGTGTCTATTTGATTTCCTATTTTGTGCTGTTTGAACTTGTTAAGTGTTTTTAAAATATTTCTATTTGATTTCCTATTTTGTGCTGTTACCAGGCAGGAAAAAGGCCTTATTTTCACAATAAATGTACATGTGATATTGGTATTAGATATTTTTCCATAAGATTTTCAGTGGAAATAGTAATCTGGTTTTCCTTAGTGCTGGGAATGTGTGCTTTTAACTGAAGTAGAAGAGGGAACTTTTCAGCGTATTTTAAAAAAAAAAAAAAAGTTTTTTGCGACCCAGCTGTGATTTAGGCATTTTTCAGAGTGTGCCAGTCTCGGTGAACACTTCTGAGGTTAGGAAATAACATGTTTGGGGTGAATTCCAGTTGTTACCCATCTTTGCAGGAAATAATTTGTCACTGTCTCTGGGAGCACGTGTAGGCCCTGTTATGATGGCCAGGGTGCTGTTGGTTGGAGCAGGATTTTTGAAATCTGCGAATAGATAAAATGATATAAGTTTGCCTTCTGAAGCCTTCAAAATCAGTTGGGAAGTCAGATGCATAATGAGTTTTTCTCTCCTGTTTTGTCTCTTTTATCATTTTGAATGTACAGAAACATTTCACAGGAAAAAAATATTCATAAAGGTCACCAGTGCTTTCATACTTGGGAGTTCTGAGGTATATTTAAGCCCTGGCAGACTTTTAACCTTTTCTAGCTTACAATAAGTTTGCCATCCTTTTAAAACCCTTTGATTGTATGGCTTTTGTTCCTCTGAAAGGGGGACAGGGCTGCCTGGTTACTCAAGCAGATGCCAGGCTTCTGATTTGCATTTGATGAAAGCCACTTGTGAAAGCAGAATCAATGCTCAGATTTACAAACAGTAAATGTGGGTATTGGCTTGTCATTTCTTCCTAGGTTGTTGTCCTATAAAGCTGCTCAAGTTCCTCTCCTCGCAAGAACGTCTTCCTGCTATCCCTGCTGCACATAAACATCATGTTAGATCGAGATGAAGGGTGAGTAATTCTTTTTACCTCCATTATGGTTTCTTTTTTTCTTTTTTTTTATTTAACAGCAAAAAAAAAAAGAAAAGGAAAAAGAGAATGAATATGCTGCCATTTAGAATAATGCATTATAAGTTGATGAACCATAATAACCAAACTGTGTGTCTGAAGGGGCCTAATTACAGAACACCAGGGGCACAAGAGGGAGGTTATTGTGGACAACAAAATAGTGCTCTAATAATGCTGTCAGTGTACTGAGTACAGCATCAGCATTAATCCATGTGGTTATATCCAGGTAGAGAATGGAACAGAATGCATCAAGAGGAACAACAGAAATGAGTCTGAAAGGGTTATGTATCAAATCAAAGCTAGCAGGGAAAGACACGTTGTATTGAACGAGGTTAACTGAGAGCAAAATGGCAGTGACTGAACCAGTGTTTCCAAAATAGGGGTGGTTTTGACTAATCTATGTGTAAACTCCCACTGATGAATGTATAAGGAGTGTATATGTAGGTTGAGGTGTAGCTATAGGAGTAAGAGAATCAGCAAGGATGGGTGTTTGAAGCACAACCTATTAGAGTCCTTTTATGCCATGAGATCAGCTGTTACAGACTATACCAAGAGCAGTGCCCAGCAAGAAGAGCTGTGGTTGTATCTTTTCTCCTATTAAAGGTGTCTATGCTTTTTTTTACTTTGGATATGTGCCATAGCATTATTGTTTCATGCCTAAGACATCAGTAAAAAAACCACATTGTCAATAATGTGGCTAATGAAAGGACCATAGGAGAGGTGTTGCCACTTCCCTTAAATTCATTCAAACTTATAGTAAACTTGCTTTAACTTGAGTGTCCTACCTCCTTAGGCATACTTCATAAAACCCTGTTCCCTGTGATAAAACATAGCTATTCTATCAGAAAAGCTGAAAGTTTCATATGCACTACATTTTTTTTTGTAGCACGGATCAGATAGAAAAATCACCCACAAGCAGTAGGACTGAATATAAATCCCAAGGTATTCAAAAGCTCATTCCTTTGTCTTGGCTATTACAGTTTTCCTGTATTGCTAGGTCTAGATGAGCTGTTGCAGATGAAACTGGTACAGCCGTGCGGGTGCTAAACAACCTCACTGAACTGCTTCCAGTGTCAGATCAAGTTTGGGTAGTGCCTGTTTGGCTGTCTCTGAATATAGTTCAATTTTTTGTAATTGTAGATGGTTGTGTATGTGGGAAGTTTTAACAGATTTGCAAACGATCACTTTACCTGTGTCAACTTTTACTCTCACTCTTATTTTCCAAACTCATGTGTGCATCAAATACGACACAAAGTTTTTCAAACGTAATATTGAGGGGTTATTTCTGTAGGTGAGCAAATACTTCAGTATGTCATAAAATTATAGCCAAATTACAGCTGGTTTGTACTCTTGGTTTTATAGTGTCAATATTTCATGCATTTATTTTTCAGAATTATAATTTACCATTTTTTGAAATGAGTATTGCTGTAGTATCAGACAGCTTCCCTTTAAAAAAAATACCAAAACCCAACGAAATTTCCTTATTTAGTGGCTACTTGCCACTTAATCCATAGGGAGATCAGGTAGGCTGTTGTATGGGGTTGATATCCATAGTAGAACCTGAAGGTACGAATACCTCCACAGAAACTCTGGCTTTAAAGATTGTCATTGCTGTTTGGTTTCGTTTCAGTTTTTTGGATATTTTTTTTTTTAATATCTAAAATAAGAAACAAGGTTATGTTACTTGGTCTCTTCGCAGCCTGGCTTTTAGTCCTCAAGTATGTTTCTGGTTTAAATCATGACTTGGGAATCAGGACGTGAATTTGATTGGCTCAATCACGTGAAACTTCTCATTTTGTCTGGTTGTTTAATTTCAGAGAGTATGAACTGGAAGCTTTTCATCCTGAGGTCAAATATTGTGGTATACCTCTATCTGTTGAAATGCAGGAATATATGATCTAGAGTAATGATGGCCAGTTGAAACCTGTAGTAAGAGCTGGCCTGGGGTGTGGAAATTGGGCTGATTATATGTCAATATAAATAGTTAATGTGAGTAGTTAGAGTGAACCCTCTTGGCTCAAGGTGTTGCTGTGGCCTTCTCCAATGAGATTTGAATCTACTTATGCACATTTATTGGGGAATGAGATCACACCCTGACTAAAATACTTATGCCTGCTCAGTTTTTAGGGTGTAGATGTTCTAAACCACTTAGTATTCAGGGTCAAAGTCTGGAACAGCCTTGGACAGCTGCAGGCACCAGGAAACAAATAAAAACCAGTTTTTCATGCAGATACCTGATCAAGAGACGGGGGACGTTTAAGTGCTGCTTCCAGGCAGCCAAAATCTTTTCGTACTCATGAGACCCAGTTCTCTGACAGTATTACGGCAGCTGTACCCTTCTTTTTCCCTTTCTCTGCTGTCTTCCAGTTGCACCAAGTAGCTGAACTCTCTTTTCAGTGAACGGATTCCTCTACAGACTTTACTCTCTTACAGTTCTCTCCCTTTTCTGTCATTGACTCAAAGCCGAATACTTCTTGACGGCCTTCCCAAATTGGGTTTCTTTCTTGTTGTTGTTTTGCATGCGATGTGTATATCTCTTCCACTCTTTAGCATTCCCAACTCATGCCCCTTTGCACGTGCCTCTCACCTGACAGCTCTTCTGTGACGATTCCTATGGGCTGACTCTTCCTTGCACTTGAAAATAGATACTTTTATTTTGGTGCTGCCCACCTTGCTCCCTCTTCAAGTCTCATTAAATCCACTTCTCTCGGCTTACCATCCCTTCACTGCACCTGCCCTGGTGCAAACCAGTTCTTAGTTGTGTGTGTGTGTCTGAAAACAAAAGAACCAAAATACCAATGAAGGAAAAAAAATATATTAACAACTCGGAATACCATCTTGCAAATAAAAAATCCTTCTAGAGGTACCTGTATGCTCCTTTATCCCATCAGCAGTCATCATTTCTTCATTACTATCTTACCAAGATTCCACACTCTTCTGACTGGGGACCTGACTTTCTGAGTTGTCTGAAAAGTGCAATCTTTTCCAACACACTGTGGAAACCGACAGGCTTGTTTTGTTGTGAACCCAGGTGTTTGTCTACGTATTCAGAAAGAGAGTGAGAGTTCATTTTCTGTGATCTCTTTGTGTTTCAGATGGAACAGATGGCTGAGCAAAATAAACATCTGTATGTGAAGTGTAAAGTGTTCAGTTACCAATGTAAAGGGAGACCTGGACATGAGTAGTTATCCACAAACTATTTTGGGGGGAAGAATAGGAAAACTTTGATTTGACACATAAACCATCAAGTAGAAATTTGCTGAGAACTAGCAAAAAAATAAAGAAGAAAACACTGACTGTGGCATCAGTAATGGGCTTGGCCCCATACTATACAGAACAGCATAACATAAGCATTTCTTTCTCACAGGATTTCTGTTATAATCATTTTACTGGGAGCATTCCTGTAAGCAAAGGCAAAGAGGAAGCCCAGGGCGCTGTCTGTTGCCTGCTGGTCGTCTGTTGTCCTTGTCTCCACTTTCTTTGCTGCATGAAAATTACAATACAATCTGAAACATGCTAATAATTGCATTAGCTGATATTTGTGTGGTCGTGCCCCAGAATTTCTGTTGCACTCAGTATTCGAGTTATGACTTCTTTACTGAAATTGGACTGTCTAGCTTTACTTTGATTCCTTCCTCTCTGGTTTAGTGAACAGTTCATGAAGCAAGGAGATATTTCAGTCAGTCAGTTTTCTGTACCCCTTCTACTGCCAGGACGTTTTAAAAAGGCATAATTTCTGTTTCATACTGAATATCTTCTACTGTTTGTAGGGGGAAGAGAATATCTTCTACTGTTTGTAGGGGGAAGAGAATATCTTCTACTGTTTGTAGGGGGAAGAGAATATCTTCTACTGTTTGCAGGGGGAAGAGAATATCTTCTATTAGACCTGCTGATGGCACGGCAGGGGTGTGGGTGAGATAGAGGCAAGTTTTTGGATGCAGAGGCTCTACTATAATGTATTCAGTAGTTACTCCCCGTTCTCCCAGCCCTTTCTCCGTGCTATGCCCGGGGTTTTGTATTGCTGTATCTGCTTTGTTTGACTAACACATAACTGTATTGTAGAAGTTCTTACAAGTTAAGAAGAAGGATTTTTGACATCTGGGTGTGGAATAATCGATGTTTTTGACTCCTGGAAAATTGTTGGAGGCTGTTTGCTCTTATTCAGTGGTTGCTACTTGGATGGTGGAGAGAAATTTATTTCCCTGGTCTAAGCACACTGGCAGGATCAGAGGTTTGTTTCTCTTCTTTTATTTTATTTCTCTCTCTTTCTGGTGAATGTAATGTGAACTTCTAGTCTGTTATCCAACAAAGATGACAATCTGCAAGCCTGGAGTCTCTACTTCTGCAATTGTTGTTTGATTCAACAGTTATAGATAAACACAATAATCAAAATTACTAGCAGTGAAAATAATATAACTTGTATAACCTCACTTCTAATGTTTTCAAGATAAAACCCTGTTGGGAGAAATAGGGCAGCTGAAACTTCTCAGAACTTGTTTTAGGCTGTAGCATCCTGGTGAAATTGTGGTTCAACAAAAGTCAGCCACAGAGTGCCAGCTGACATTGATGGCACCAGGAATTCAATGGACCTTCAATTTCTAACACACCCAACGCACAGATATATTTAAATGAGGACCCCAACAATAGAAAGTCTTATATGCTTGTTTAATGCATGTATTCTGAGCTGAACATAAACAAAAGCATAACATGCTTATTTCTTTACAAGATTAAGTTTTCTACTGAAGTGAGCTGAATTCAGAGGTTATTTCCATTGCAGAGCTAGTCCTACTTTAATGTCAGCTGAGCATGGTTAAGGAGTTGCATTTCAATGGTAAGACCAAGATCCCAAGGTTTTAGAAACTGGGAGGCTCCAATATAAAATCTAAGGATCTCAAGGGTTTTATCTGTACATAGAGTTCTATTTATTTTTTTTAAAACAACTTACCTTATTCTTTGATATGTAACTTCAGTATCTTTGGTACTCTTATTATTTCTTTTTCCTTCAAGTCTTTGAGAAAGCTGAGTGCTAAACTATCCTATTGTAGATAGAAGAAAAAAAGGAGGAGTAAAGGAAGGAAAGTTGATTTTGGTGTACTAGGTATACTTAGTTTTCATTTTTAAAATGTTTTTTTTCTGTTTCTGAATAAATCCACCCAGCCTAACCTGTTTGTTTTTAGTACTGTATTCAAAGGAGAAATTAAAAACATACAAGTAATTTTAAATGCTTTCTGTACAAAATTGAAGTCAGGTTTAGAAATAATAAGAGGCATGAAATTCAGGACTTGGAAAGGAGCACACCACGCTACGGCAGTCATTCAGGCACATAAAGTACTTTTCTTTAAACCCTAACAAGTAAAGCTGGAATCTGTCTCACGTTTTTCCCAAGTCAGATTTTTCCTTCTTTAGCTGTTCTTGACTAAATTGCATTAAACAATTGCATTGCTTGTCTGCCACGCAGCTGCAATGTTGGGAGGCACTTAATGTTCCATGGGGCATAAATAGCACGAGGAAAACTTCCTGTTTCATTTGAGGTTGTGTCTCCCCTTTCCCCAGCTGAAAAAAATTGGGGGAAAAAAAAACAACTCTTAAAGAATACAAAAAGTTTTAGCAAAGCAAGAGGGATAAAATGAAATGTAATATTCTTGTGGGTATACTTCTCTAGGAAAAATCAATATTCATCATACTTTCACTTGAACTGGGAAATGAAAAATAGAATAGGACTCAAAACAGTAATTTAAATGGAAAATATTGTGTTATTTTGAAAAATATCACATTAATTTCAGTTTCTGGGGTGGTTTTGCTTTTTAGTAATACTTTCTATTTCAATCTTCTGTATTTATTTTTTTATTGCATACTTTTTTCAGTGTACTTGATTGCATTTAGGCTGGATATAAATTATAAAAATTACAAGAGCTAGAATTTATGTAAAATAATCTGGGGACTAAACAATACTAGAAGCAGATAGGCGAAAGCCTATATTCTAAAGTTCATCAGGTTTTCTCCCTCTCAGAAAAATAGAACAAAGCAGTAGGATCAGGAGCCAAGTATATCCTCGGCCTAAAAGTATTTAAATCTGAGGGTTGCAAGCCAGAGGACTCCCTCTTTCCTCAGCTACTTGAACGGAGCGCAGTGATATAACTAGCTGTTAACCACGGGATCAGAATTTCTCTTAATCCAAACAAATCCAAGGCCGTGGCAGATGTGAGGAGCACAAGTGCCTTTTGTTGCATGTGAGAGTAATGTAAGGAGAGCAGCTGCAGAAGCTGCAGTTTCAAGTGGACACGAGTAGCGTGTTGTAATCTGTTTTAGCAGTGAGGAAGGAATGGATTACTGCAGTCTGAACCACAGTTGAAAGAGGAGAGGTCTTGACCTTGCAAAGCAAGCATGGGAGGGGAAAAATTTCACTCATCTTCAGGTATCTGTAGGCAGCCACATGCCGTGTGGATCTATTTAAACTAAACAGCAGAAATATCTCCCAATTTGAAATTGGAGGCAGCTTTGTGGTTTCTTCATAACATTTCCTGCAGGCAAAAATATCACTTACAAATTATGTTAGCTGGGAAGCAGAAACTTAGCCCTCATTCAAGGTTTGATTGTGATCGGATAACTAGGGACAGGTGTTTAATTTTAAATCTGTGGAAAGCACATCAGCTGGTAAGCTGGTACCAGTTCTTTCTAAAACCTTCCTAGTGGGTTTGCAGGCATAGTTTAGTCAAAACTAGTAGTGTCACTGCTGTTCATAGCATCCAGCCAGGAGTTCCTGAGGCAAGGTATTCTGAAGGTCTGAAAACTTCTGACGGTTCCTCTTCTCCCTGTACAGAATTAAAGACTGTGCCAATGCTGAGAAAAGGTGGGAAGGTCTGTGAGCAAAGTCCTAACTATCTGAGAGATCTTGGTGCTCTAATTTTCTATAAGGAAATGTTGAACATTTAGATTTTGCTGGATAAGAGGCACAAGTGTCCATCTTGAAAGTCCCTGTTTGAAGCTGGGCAGAATCAACCCATCGAGCCTAGAGATCTGGTTGGAGTGGGGCTGGAAAGGGGCTGCTAAAGAAAGGTTTGGGCTACTAAAGGACTTCTCCCCTGAAGCCTTTTCACATGCACCACTGCTGATGAGTTTGCTTGAAGAATCAATCTTTGACTGTTACTAGGGCAAGAGTAAGGATTAGGGTTGGGAGAGAAACTGCCCAGTGCTGATTCTGGTCGGACTGGAAAGGGGCTGGTGAGGATCAGGTGTAAAAAAAGGGTGGATGAACAGGGATTTAATGTATTTATTATAATTGGCATGTACAAAGAGGCTTTTTTAATTTTGAGGTTCCTGGTTTTGCTATAGGTAAAATACTCTTTTGATTTGTATAATATATAACTAAATGGCAGAGTCTTGGATATTTTACACTTAAATCCTGGGCATTTATGCATTAGTTATACTGTAATTTTGTGTGCAGTATATTCCATTCAAACATTTTATTGGATTATTAATATTTCACATTTTTTTAATGTATGAAGTGCTTTTGAATTGTTCCTGAGAGTTGGCTTCAGTACAGACTGTTGGATATAACCTGATATGGCCCTGGAAACATAGACAGCATCAGGAAAGGCAAAGTAGTTTTGGCAGTTCTGTTAGTTGTTAAATTGGTTTAAGAGTTTCCGTCTCTTGATCTATTCACTCATTTCTGCCCGAGTTTAATTCCCTCAGTTGTGCTTATGTGACTGCTTATAGGCCTATTTGTTGAAACAGATCACTGAGTATCTTCTTGGACTGATGTGGTTCACAGTCTAGTCCCATAAAATGTTGGGAACTAAACTTAGGGCAGACTTGCTTAGTAGAATTTTGCTGCTTAGAAATATGGTTTTGAAATTCTGGATTTAGGCAACGTATCATCCTTTGTCTTGGCTTTTTGTTCACACTTCTGCGTGCCTTCCCTCTGCTGCATCACTGCAGCTGCCAATGCAGCTGGTTTGGGGTCATGTTGTGAACCAGGTCTTCTAGTGGCTTATCAGCAAATAAATTCTGGGTAGCAACCTCTGCATTTAGCACTAGATCTAGTAATGACTACGCCATGAAAACTAAAGCATGAGGTTTTTTTACTGATGTCTCTGCTGCTCCTGAATCTCCAAGAAAATGTTTTTAAGAAAAACTCCCTGGTATAAAAATAGAATTCTGACCTTAGCTGGCCAGTGATATTCTCTAGAACTCTATGAAATGTTTTTATTTTTACCTTTGTACCTAGGTAACATTAACAAATTGGAATTTACACCAAAAGGAGAATTGATAAAAGAGCCTGAATCATGATTAATGAAATGTATTCCTGAGCATGACCTTTCTTTTCAACCAGCAAGCAATAAAGGCTTTATGCTCGCAAAGCCACATGTTGAACCAAAAGAGCAATAAAATAAGAGGCAATAGAGAACTTGTCAGTTTTGTCAATTTTAACAGGCCTATGCTTGTCATGAACAAGTTTGATACCAGTCGAGTGTATTTTCAGTATATTACACTCAATTTTGTTGAATTTAGCAGTAAGATCATTAGGCAAAACCGCCTAGGAAAATATCTGAGGGTTAATACAAAGAAATAATAGATCTATTTACAAGGTTATGTTCTTGAATCTTAACATTCCATTTCATTTGGGGAAAAGGTTGAATTTTTACATGGAGGTGAGGGTTTTCTTATTAAACTATGTACATTTCATTTTATGAAACGTCAAGAGTCTTTCTCACTCCCCACCCCAGTGCATGTGCACCTGGTTTCTTTGGCAATTCAGCTTTTCAGATCACAACTCTGCAAAACAGCAGAGACATTCCAGAGTTATTGTAAGCTCTGGATGTTTGGGGTATTTGCATGGATACTATAGGAGCTGCACAGCAGTAAGCTAAACATCTATTTAATACCTACAAAACCTATGCTGTATTATAAAGCTATGATTAATGATTTTTTCTGTTGTAATTAGAGCTAACAAGCGTGTGATCACCTTGCTTCAGATGTAATCTACAGTAATTAGCAAATACATAAATTATGCTGTGAATAGATATTGACCTTTCTTTCACTACTTATACAGAAAGATACCACATGAAGAAGGTAGCAAATCTTCATTCAAGTTTAAAATTAAGTTCACTTCAATTTAAGGTATAAATAAGAGATGTTACAATGTACAGCTGATTATTTCAATGTCAAACACGTCCTGCTGAACTTTCTGCAAGGTCTCAGCCCACACAGGAGATAGGAAGAAAAACTGAAGACCTGCTAATTTAAGGCAAAGGTTTTCATTTATTCTCTTTTTGTGGACCTCTAAAGGTTTTCCAGCAGCAATTCCAACTCCTTGAAACTTCACAGAGGTCAAATAATGGCTATATTTCACTTGCCATGGATCCCGTAGCAATACTATACAGACTCGGGGCCAGGGTGAAAACTGAAAAGACCAGTCACACATGCAAAGCGGTTTTCCGAAGTTCAGGAATCCCTTTCTTTAAGGGGACCTTATACTAGGTTGTGGTGCAAATAGGAGCACAAGTGAAGTCTAATGGGATAGTTAAGGAGCAAATTGCTTGTAGCAAGCAGAAGTAACACAGCTGGATTTATTTTAGGGTGTAACAAGCCACACATTTCTGACGCTGCCAGTCGCTGTACTGTGTTATTTTTGTTTTATGAATCAAAGTTGCAACTGTCATCTTTTGGTAAGACAAAATTCTTTAACTTCTCTGTCATTGGTCCCCCAGTATTCCTTATCTAAGAAAATCAAAAAGCAAGTGGCTTTGTTTTCTATTTTAACAATTTTCCTAGTGCACCTGTCTTAAAAACTCCAAGGAACGTGTATAGCTTCTCCAGCTTCATGGTTAATGCTTTCTTTGCTGCTGGTCATGGATATCTCTCCTTTTACTCTTTCTTTTTCACCTACTTTAGCCATCTGTGATTTTAACTGGTTTATGCAAGCGTAAACAGTTGGCACAAACCAGCATGATTTCTCCAGTTTGGATGTTACAAGCCTGACTCTCTACTGTGTTTGGACTTGGAGTCACTTTCTCTGATAAAAAATGAATATGAACTGAAAATAAGGGAGACTGGTCTCTCCCTTAGACTGATGTCTTCACTGTCCATTTGTTTCTATGATACTAAAAAAATAATTTTCTTCCACTGTAAGTATGATCTGAGGCTTATTGTGGAAGGAATTGGTGCCTCTGCTTTTGAACTGTACATTTGTCTTTTTATCCAGAGTTTACATCTTCTGCTAATGTCTTCTACTATGGAGTTTGCCCAGATTTTTCTTCCTGAAACTTTTTCTCTGTTTTGACTAATCTTTACTCCTGGGCATCTTTCTAACTTTCAAGTGCAGCGCAGACAATTTTACAAATCTTAAAAACCAGTGAAATGCTGGAAAAGAGAAGTGATGCCCAGAAAGAAAGTGGCTTCCCTTCCTCCTGAAGCAGAGACTGTTTCCATAACATTGGTCAGCATTACGGCAGCTTGCCCAGCTTCTGTGTTACCACCACTTGGGAGAAGATCACTATGTGGACAGCATGTTACAAAATAAAGGTGACTTATTAGAGCTAGATGTCTATTTGGGGAACATATGCACCTGCATAGCTCTTCCCTAGCCACATAATATAAAATGTATGACCAACGCTGGACAAGGCCTATGAGAAGACTAGTCTTTTGTAGATGCAGGAGAATGCTGAAATCATTGATGCAGGCAATTACAGAATCACAGAATGCTATGGGGCTGCAAGGGACCTCTGGAGATCATCTACTCCAACCCCTCTGCCAAAGTAGGGTCAACCAGAGCAGTTTGCACAGGAACACATCCAGGTGGGTTTTGAATATATCCAGACGGAGACTCCACCACCTCTCTGGGCAACCTGTTCCAGGGCTCTGCCACCCTCAAAGTGGTTCCCCCTCATGTTTAGTTGGAACTTCCTATGTTCCAGTTTGTACCTGTTACCTCTTGTCCTGAGGTAACTAAATAAATTACCAGTAACCAAATCATTTTTATTCTAGAGTATTATGTCCAGAGAGAGAGATACCTGCTCTGGTGTCGGTTAAGCGTAATAACTTATTCTAATATAGCTATGTCAGTGAGTCTTATCTATATGAGCAAGGATTTGGATGAAAATAAGCATAAGACTGGAGCAGTTGCACTCTGTTCTGGTAGTTATCCTCTTTGGATGAGGTGGAAAACTGGGATTCTTACAAGTAGGGATTTTCCCCTGTCCTGCGGACATCATTCACGTGTAGGAATGCTCTGGCCCAGAGCTTCTCCAGGTTTTACTGAGTAATTACATTCTACTTGTCCAAATGGTTTCCTCCCTGTTTGTGAAAAGCCTCCTTTTCTTTCTTTTTGAATTGCAGTTTATTTTTCTTTAGAGCAGATGTAGCATTTCTATGTAAATTTAAATCATCCCATAGCTAATGTCACTATTTATTTGTTTTATTTCCTCCTGCCACACCCTAGAGTTTTTGTGGTGGTGCTTTTGTGCACAGCCAACGTTATTATTGGCAATGTAATCCAGTACAGTTTTATGAAAATCGGTCCTCTCCAAGCGCTGTTCTTTGGCGCTTGGTCACTAGGTGTCACTACTGATCTAGCAGAAAAGCAAAGCTTTGTTTCTATTTTTGTTTTAAATTTGTACAAAGCAGAAAATCATTTGTATAGAAGAACTTTTGTATTGTCTATAAAAACTCATACCCAGGGACTTCATAGCATGGTCTATAAGGAGTCATTGTATTCCCCCACTTCAGCAAAAAGTCTGCTATGCAATCCACTCTCAACTACACAAGGAAGAGTTAGTAATTATTTTTTTCCCCCAGTACATTACCTGTTTTGAACACAGAATTATTTTAGCTACTGTTCAAACTCATAACTGTAAAAGGGACAATATTCTACTTTTTTTGGAAGGAGTACAGAAAACTAGGTTGTAACAGATTAAGAAGTCAGATTAGATGTAAAAATCAATTGTCAAAGTATGATTCCTGCTTGGAATGTCATTTGAGGCTTCTGGATTCCTGTTGATGTGTTAGAATCAGGAGTTAGAAGGATTAATCAGCCTACACACAACACACAGTGATCTCAAACAAGCTGGAAAAATCAGGCTCAAAACCTGATTAGATATTGAATGGCCTGGCCTTTTACTGTTGCATGTAAGAGAAGTAAATTTGAATCTGGACATAAATCTTGTTCGCTGATAGCTCTTGGTAAATGTGAGGCACCATTTTGGAATGTATGCTGCTATTCTAAGAAAACGAACTTTGGCCTTTTAGTGAAGGAAAACCTGCTTCCTTTGCTGCAGTGCTGTATAAACATCTCCTACTCATGTCTATTCTCTGCTCTGGGGATTCAACAGAGCTTAAGAAAAATATTTTAATGGAGACTGATTTCTAACCCCCGCTGAACACCTCACGAAATAATGTCTAATGATTACATTCACATTTCTTCTCTTTTAATCATTTAACGATCGGCAGTTGACAGCAAAATGCCCCACTTGAAGGGGAAGGCTGGGGGATGTTAAGCGATCCCTTCGTGGAGGAATCTAACTGTGTTTTGTCAGTGTCTTTCTTATTTATTTATTTGTTGAGAAAAGGTGTTTCAGACACGTAAAATTTAGCTTGTGCCTGAAACACCTTGTGCCGATCATAGGTGGAGGTGGCTGTGTAAGCTATCAGAGGTTTCATTCTCTCTACTGGGGAGTGGCAAATTTAGAAAGAGAAGCAAGAGGTGGTTTAGCCCTGCCTGTTGCAGATGCTTTTGAATACAAAGATATTTTCCTGGCAGAGAGGAAAGAGCTCAGTTTTCAGCTCACTGTGTTGTACCTGCAATGTATGGCTGTAGTGCTTTGGGTTTGGTGTTTGTTTTTTTTTTTTTTTTGGCTATTCAGGAAAATTATTTCCAAGCACAACTGAAGCAGTACTCAAATTCTTTTTTTCTTTGTGTAAAGCCTTACCAGAAGAGAACCACTTTATTTGCCCTGCTACTTCATCAGCTATCTCGGAGCTGATGACTGCTAACAGACTTGTGACTATACTGTTAATAAAACAGCTTCTGGGTAAAGTTTCCCTGGCTTGTCACTGGGTAAATCTGTGGGTGCCTGACAGGCACCTATGCTTGTTCCTGGAGCCTTTGCTGCTTTATTTTAGGGGGCATCGCCCAACTGCCCTATTGTGACGTGGGAGCTGGAAAGAATGATGTAGTGTTACACCTTTCCAAATGTTAAAATGCAGAGTTTCTTTCTGGAATCATGGGTTCATATCCTCAGAGGCTGATTCAGCCCCTTTGCTGGCGCAGGCACGTAAGCTTAGAATTGAGGAAACCTTTGTGTTAGTCTCCTGGAAATAACCATAATAAAACAATTCTTGTGTCCATACTGAGCAAGCTAATAATTCTTCATACTTCTCTACCAAAGTAGCTCCCCTTTCTTCCTTTCTGTTGTCTTCTCCTAATAATGACCATTATTTACAAATTTAAGTTTCCCCAGTGTGCATGTTGTTCCCACAAGAAGTCTCAGGCAACGTCACAAACTCTGAGGCGAAATCTGCTCCCTCGTGCTAAAATGTGCAAACCCTGAGACAGGGACAAACCCGAGCGCTCTGCCAGAAAAGGGAGGGAGGCAGAAGTATGTCACAAAATGATTTTGTGAACTACAGTCTATGGAGCTTCGGTTGGATCACACATCAATAGCTCAAAATTTATGTTCTTTTAAAGGTATTTTCTCCACTTTTTTCCTCCCCTAGCTTTCATATCTCCTATGTACATAGAAAACTCTCAAGTCCCTCCCCAAGGAGCCAAAAAAATGTTTCCTTTAAGTCTGCGACAGCAACAGTACTGTTGTCCATGTGTTTAATAAGAGCAGAATTACAGTAATGTTCCTGTACCATGTGAGCAAATATAGTAACTATTTCCACAATGGCTACAGCTGGGATTCTGTAATGCTTACTGCTTTAACCAGTTTAAATAAAGCAAGGCAAGCCTGAACCTAAAACCCCCAATCTGATTTGCTGTACAAGTTCTGTCCTGACTCTTTGTGTATATCCTAAATCTTCCTCCAGCTGTTAGTCAAAACAAATGCATAATTACGGAGAACTACCTCTTATTACTGTTTAATTTCCTGATAAAGACATTAAATTAAATTAAAAGGAATTTCACCAAAAGCCCCCGTTCCAAACCACATCTCTGCGCTGACAAGCTATTAGATTATTTTATTTTTTTTTGCAAAACAGGATAGCAAACAACAACAAAAAAATAAATCTACTTTCGGGTTTTTAGATTTGTGCAGTTTAATTGTTGGTCTATTTCCCTGATAAGGTGAGACTAGACCCATGTCACTAGGGGAATGGTATCCTGCTGTGTTTTTCCATCCTCATTTACAATGATTATGTTATCAGGCTAGCCAGGCAAAAGGGTGGAGCAACTATAATTTCAAAGCAGGATTAGGTTGAAATAACGAGGTCACCAAGTTGTGGTTGTCATGGCAACGTCACATCTAAGAATATGGGATGCTTCTAGGAGAGGAGGCAAGCCTGGAGTCTCTCTCCCTTTGCACAAAATCCCAGACTATTTCTATAAAATTGCTTAATTGCTTTTAAACATTTTTTTTTTTTTCCAGAGTGGCTTTTGCTACAACAACGAATCCAAATTGTACTACTTCTTATTGACAGTATCTTAAAGATGTGTTTCTCTCTGATCTGCTATTGATCCTGTTTTTCCTGTCATTATCAGAGTATGTATTTCGGCTGTCTTTAAAAGATCTTTTGTTTTAAAAATATCAAAAAATCTTTAGGTAATTCCACCACTGCTCAGGTGTTTTGATTCTCCTTGAGACTTGCCAATCTTTTGAAAGGCAGGGTTCTCTCTCAGGTCATATACTGCCCTGGGACCTCTCCCACACCCACTAATAAGAGAAAGTATTTTGCTGTTAACTCTTGAATTCCCATTCTAATGATAGTTTGTAACCATTTCCTAGTACTATTTGATGTTTTTTAAAATATGTGTTAAAATTTTGTGGGTTTTTTCTGGTCGTGCCTAAAATTTACTATTTTTAAAAACATTATTTGTCACTGTTTCAAATTGGATAGGGTAAATTTGAGTGGCTGTAGAGCCCTACTTCACTGTGTCACTGCTCGTCACAGGTTTTCCATGAGAAATTTATGGCACAAACTCCTGACAAGCACAGTAGGAAGCAGCTGCATTGTATGTGTTTTTATGTTATGTACAATCTCACCAAGCCCACATTCTTTTCTTTTCTGAACTTTTACCCGTGCTTTAATATTGGTGTAAAATTATTGATATAAATCTCACAACACACATTTCTATTGAAATCAGTTTGATTTTTGTGCTTTTTCATTGCCAAGCATCTACTGCTGTCAGTATAATGTAGTGTTTAAGTGTGTCAGGCTGAGGGATTTGTGGAATAAGGGAGTAAGTTACCAACAATGTAAAGGAGGTGGGGTAGACTGTAACAGTGGGCTATGGGTTTTAGTATGTCATTTGTGAGCACCGAAGCCTGAATTGTCTCACAAGATCTTGTCTAAGTTTTTCTTCAGTGATTGGGGCACTGCTGTTTCCACACGCTGTGCAGTCTCTGTGCTGCAGGAGTCTCCCTGGTGGTATAAGTTCCATCCCATTATTTGTGTATCAGGCCAGTTACATGGAGCTTGCAGCACCATAACGGGTCTAGAGACCACTACCTTTTCTCAGATTTTGGTTGAAAGAAGCAGGTTGACACTCAGGCAGAGACATAAACACAGAGAACAATCACATAAGGCTCATTGATGTGGGGCTTATATGAAACTGTAGGATGAGGGTTCCTACAAGTAGGAAACAAATTGAAAAAAGCCATTTTTTAAATAATTCTATGAGAAGATTATCAAGCCTGACATATATATTATTTGATATTTTTGGTTAAAAAAATTAAAAAGGTAGACAGAAAATATGATATTCAGCATCTTGAAAGGACATGAGATGCAAGGTCTAAGTGCAGATGGTGTCTTTAGACAACCTGATTTTCAACTGCCCTCAGACTGCCTTCATAGGACAGTACGGATGTTTTCTGTTTCCCTTCCTCCTCTTCTACACTAACCAGTTGGAGCTTGTGAAGAGTGTGGCATCTTGCACTTTGCTGACGTGCTGGGGAGTATGGTCTATGCAAAGTGGATGTATTTATATCAAGAGTGAGACTAATTGCTCAGTTCTGAGAGTAAAAGGAAGAAGAAATCTCAGCTTTGGTGTGGAATGAGCTGTTTACCCAACTGGCAGTAGAGTACTATTTGATCTCTGACTTTATTTTGAGAAGCTGCCTGTTATTTTCCACAAAAGATGGGATCTTTCCACAGCAGCCTGGAAGAGTTGTTGATTAGAGTCCAGCCAGGTGAGGCTGGACTCTGTTTATTTAACAGGTCTGCCACCTACGATGGTATATGAAAATAGGAATTTCCCCCCCTCTTTTTGCAAGTTTGTGTCTTGTCCCATGGAGAATCTATAGATTACTATTTAATGGATTTAGTGTATTTTTTGTGACCTTATGATATAGTATTCTTCAGTGAGCTGAAGAACTATCTGGGAAATAAAAAAAAAAAAAGAAACCCAAATTGTCAGTGGGTGTATCCACCAGATGGTGATGTTCTACCAAATTATTTGCACGTTCATCTTGCAGTAAAAATCTTGTAGTTTGAGGGAATTCTGATCACTTCTTAAATTTCCGATGAGTGAGTCTTCCTGTTGCTTCACTGATAATCAGGTTTGGAAAGAGAATATGTTTCCCTCCATGCTGAAGAGTCTACCATGTTTGTGTCCAGTACGATGGACACAGTGAGGAATGGGGAAAAAAAAATCTGTAGCTTTTACCATATTGAAACTGGGTAAATACTAGCATATCAGAAGCAAGGTTTACATGGCTACTTCACTATTATGGAAAGCCATGAATCTGACAGTTTTGTTTGCCATGTGGGGCAGTTTATTTCTGTGAGAAAGCGAGCACCAGAATGAGAAGGGTGAAGAGGGCTTGTATTGCTCTATTGTTCCGTGGCTTGTCTTTCCTTAGCCTGGAGGATCATGTGGACGAAAGCCAAAGGTTTGGTTTGCTGGGTGGGGCCTCCTCTGCATCTCAAGCTGGAAAGGAATAGATCTGCTGCATTCACCCTCCCTTTTCCTTGGCTGCTTGTTGGGTTGAACAGCCCTCAGGAAAACTGTGTTATGGAAAGTTACACAATTTAAAGTCTAGCTTTTCCATCTTGATATACAATAAACATCACTGCAGCTTATGCACATGCACCGCAGCCACTCAGATGGAAAGAGTTTTGCTATTAAAAAATGTTGGAGTTATTGATTCAGTTTGAGGAGTAACTGCCAGAAAAATCGGATCCTTCAAAAGTCCTCACCAATTTTATCTAACAGAGTAAAAGATTCTCAAAAGAAAAAAAAACACAAGGAATGCTCTTTTTCTTTAGCCCTAAACTACAACTCAAAAAATCAAAATCAAAAGTCCTCACCAATTTTATCTAACAGAGAAAAAGATTCTCAAAAGAAAAAAAAAACACAAGGAATGTTCTTTTTCTTTAGTCCTAAACTACAACTCAAAAAATCAAAACGATAATTTGTTGGTTCTGTTTCATATTTGTCTCTTTCTTATTGTCAGTGACACTGTTCCGCATGCAGAACTGCAGTGAACCTATTCTATGGGATATCAACCACATGTAAATAGAAACTGTGCTGTATTTGATCCAACAAGGTCAAGAGGGCCAATTAATATACATGCAAAATTCACCATTTCTAATGGGAATGCTCTTCCCAGGGTAGAGTATCAGTGACAGTAATGCTAATCTTAAAGTTAGGTTTGCCAAAGAAAATACTTGTTACTACTTAAAAAAAACCCAACAACACAAACCCAACAAAAACCCTAATCAAATTAAAATGTTTTTGTACAAAATAGCATTTTCAAATAAGGGTTTCAGTAAAAAATGTTTCTTTTAATGAATTCTGAATTGTGGGGGTGGTTTGTCTTTTCTGATAGTAACATCCTAGTTTGGGAGGGTTCCAGTTCAGGTCAGGTCTCGTGGTGGGAACACTGATACTATTGATACCGACATGGTTCACACATCTAGATTAAATTTTGCTCTTTGCCACAGATTTCTTGGTAGAGGTGGATCATCTGGGGCCACAATACATTGGAAAGGAAATGGGCTGATGTTCCTTCTTCCTGCCAGGATGACATTAATTACATGCTGCGGGTGCTGGCCATCTCCCTCAGTACTGTTAATCCAGTTCTCGTCAAATCCTTACCCTCGTTCTTAGCCAGGACAGCTGGGACTGGCTTTTGTGTGGCTGTATCAACACTATGAGGACAAATGTGGTAGTTCTCCCCATCCCTCACTACAGCTAGCTGCTTTTCTAGAGCTCATGTGTGTACTCTGATAGTTTTGTGGATTTTGTTTTCTGTTGAAATTGCCCTCTCTCGTGACCAGTAGACATTGGTTGCTTTTGGTTTTCACTCTGGAAACTAGCCCTGATTTCCTCATTGCATTCTGTACTGCCACTTTTTGAGGCAGAAAACCAGCTCAGTTTGCTGCCACTGGTCTTAGAGTACAGCAAATCTTTGACTGAGAGTTTTTAATGGCGTAACTTTGTAAATAGCCTTATCAGTGAAATGGCTTGAGGTTCTTGGACTGGACTGTGCCAGCTAGGGGAAGCTGTCACATAGGCTTTTCTTTTCTACTGTACACGTCCATGGATGACTTGCTCATTGAATTGGTTTTCTCCTGCGGCCAAGTGCTTGATGGACAACACTGAACATTCAGGAAAGTGTGAGAGAGCTTACGTGAGTTCTGTAACGTTCGTTAGGAAATTACCAAGGAACTTGCAGAATCTGAAAAACCCAACAGATATTCCGGTGCACTCTTGCTATGTGTAGGTGGATGGCACTGTGCTTGCCCTGTGCAAACGGAGAGTGTGCTGCCAATTTTTTCTGCTACACACATGGAGTGTTTGAGCTGTGGCCAGAAATGTTTGTAAACTCTTTGGGTTTCTTCAACATTTGCCTTCAGGTAGTTGATTTGGTCACATACTTTGATGAGAAGTGTGATCAAAACCAAGTTGTTCTGTGAGCAGCACTCCTCTTTATTATGGGTTTGTGTCTGATGGTTGGATTCCCTTCTTTCTAGGTTGAATTCCCTTCTGTCTAGTATCAGTGAAGTTCTGACAGCAGCTTTTCCCCTGGGTAAGACAACACTTACCTGTGTAGACTTTCTGTTGTCTAGTAAGGACTTAGTTCACACAGTTGAACTTCCCTCAGTAAATTCACTGATACTGTCTCCTCTAGCCACCTATTCATTTTAATGGAACGTATAGGAAAATAATAACTTTGAAACCATTGCCCTTCTGTCATATCTGCTCAAGATTTGCCAAACTTCTGTATGAAAGAAGAGGGCAAGCTGACAGATGAGGAGACACACTGTGATTGCATAATCTTGTTTCCTATGAAACCAGGCTAACAGGGAAGCATTAGATGGCTAATCTTCAAACCTGTCCCAGACAAAGGAATTCTGCAAAGAAAATGGTGCTTGTAGTGTCATACAGACTATCTTTGTGAAACGTATGCTGGTTTGGCACCTAGACTTTAGTGAAACTGCCCAACTAAATTGTTAGTGGGAGCTGTGCCATCTGAACAGATGGGCATGTGTAGGCAGTCAGTAGTCATGTTTGTTCTTCATTTATGGGAATTTAGACCAGGATTTGAAATACCATGAAGCATAAAAAGCAAAATGCCTGGGTAGGCTGTCCTCAGGTTTACATCCGAACTAGGTACCTTGAGTA
This sequence comes from Calidris pugnax, assembly GCF_001431845.1. Taxonomy (NCBI): domain Eukaryota; kingdom Metazoa; phylum Chordata; class Aves; order Charadriiformes; family Scolopacidae; genus Calidris; species Calidris pugnax. The sequence goes on along the minus strand of NW_015090798.1, from coordinate 1,579,317 downwards.
TTTGCCCTGTTGCAGAGGTGACATCCTCTTGGTGAGCTAGTCTAGGACAGGACATCTGACAGAAATAGTTTTTGGCTCGAATACTTCACCCATTTCAATATTCAGAATTCTCCATTTGTCCTGTCCTACCAATCCAGTCCATTTTCCCTGTGACTTGTCAGTTATTTTTGCTTTTGAATCCTTCTAACAACTTTCCCATATCTCTTGCATTCAGTTCCAGATTCCTTGCAGTCATAACTGTGAGTGATTCCAGCTGTGCCTGGAATTCTGCTCACTTCTTTCCATGTTGTCATCTTGCCCATTCGCTGGGGTAAAGTTACTTCTCAAACCATGTCAGTATATACACGAATTGCCATGAGGGAGGTTATGTTGGGAACCTACAGTGTGTCAGCTGCACCCTTTTGACTACCCAACTGTATTCTCTTCTTGGCTATAGATACAAGTAATTTTGCTCCAAATTCTTGCCTTTTTAAATGTGTGCATTGCTGAGTATGACCAGGCATAGAAGTAGTTACTGAGTGGTAGATATCTAATTATATATAACGTTCCATGTGTATTCAGTCCAAGCTTTCTTCTAAACATTTCTCTGGCACCTCCAGTGTTGTACCTGGTGTTCAGAGCAGTTTTAGGCCTTTGCACACTAACAGTGTTTTACAATGGTGCTGTAGCAGCAAAATCTTCCAATAGAATATCCTGGTTTCAGCTGGGATAGAGTTAATTTCCTTTCCAGTATCTGTTGTGTTTTGGGTGTGACATGAAAATGATGTTGATAATGTATATTGTTTTAGTTGCAGCCAGATGATGTTTTACAGTAGTCAAGGACTTTTTCAGCTTCCTGTAGAAGCTGAGAGGGAGCATAGACAGAAGAAGCTGGCCAAAGGAATATTCTATGCCATAGCCATCATGCCCAGTACATAAATGGGGGTTGGCTTGGGGCCAGGGATCCACGATTGCTGCTCAGGATGGTCTGGGCTGTTGACCATCAGGTGCTGAAAGTGACTTGTATTACTTTATTTTGTATACTCTTTTACCATTTATTTTTATTATTATTTTCCTTTTCCATTATTCTATTAAACTGTCTTTATCTCAACCCATGAATTTTTTTCCTTTCCCCTCCTTTTCTCTGTCTTCTCCCTCCCCTACTGGGGGGCTGGGAATGGGGAGAAGTGAGTGAGTGTCTGCACGGTCCTAGTTGCCAGCTGGGGTTAAACTGTGACATAGAGGCAGGTTATACCAAAAAACCCATTATTCGGGTGCAATAGTCTGTACCTGTTCACCAAACAAAATAAGCTAAATCACAAAGACTTTTTAAATTGTGACTTTGTTCCATCTATGCAAAGGCTTTGGACAGAATGATTATGTCAAGCAGATCTGATTTTTATCACTTTCCATCTTGACGTAGGTAATCTAAGAAAATCTTTACGTGCACACCTGGCCTTACTGAAAGCACACATGTTCTGCAATAATGTTAGATAATAACAGAGTTGAGTGATGAAATTTTGAGCCTGGCCCTTCATCTGTTCATGCTGTGTGGTATTACTTTGAATGTCTGCACTAAGCATTCTGTCTCATTTAGATTAAGTCTCACGAGACAGGGACCATGTCTTTCCCTCTGTATCGCACAGCCTGTGATAGCCTGATGGCACTCAAGAAATAATAAATAATTTAAGGCCAGTGCTGTTGAGAGATCAGCCACATATGGAGTGTTTCTGGCCCATTTGATGCAGAGGAAATTTTGTGCAGGAAGTCAAAGAGGTGGCTAAGGTCAGAGTTGGGGTTTACAGAGTCTCTGGCAACTTTCTTAGGCACATGTTAAAACAAGTGTTCTTCAGATTCCAGGGGAAAGCAACAGGCAATATGCATTGCCTGCCATAGACCTACATGTGTGCAGAGAACTTGTCCTAGATACGGCCTTTCATGCATATTTTTGTATCTACTTGTTTGGAAACTTTCTCTCTAATTTATGGAAAATCATCATAGTGTAGGGGATGTGTTTTGTGACTTAGAAGGGACCTTTATGCTTTTCTTGATGCCTTGTTAATAAATGAATGGATGCACGCTTGCACAAACGCAGTACACATGCGCAGAACTGTTGTTCTGCTACAAGTAAGGGAAGGGGAGAAAGCCCAGATGTCCAGAACAGGGTAGTCTGAGCAGTCAGTCAGCAGCCTGAATCATTTGTTCGGCGGGGACAACTTGAGAGCTGCCAGAATAACTGCCTGTGGATCTCGCCGAGGAGCCAAATACCCTGGCTAAGACTATATTGTACAGACTGGCATCTGGGATCTCTGATTGTCATCAGTCCCTGAGCATGAAAGAGGAGGAAGTGGATAATAGTAATTGAAATGCTCACTGCAGCATTTTAAAATTAATTATTTCAAATATTGTCCTTAAAAAAAAAAAATCCAACTATTGGGAAAATAATTAAACATGGTTTTTGAGAGGGAAAAGGCAAGACTCTCTTTAAGGCATTGTTGTTTAAATGTCTGTGTATTGGTCCCTTTGCTTAGATGTTTCACTCCACACAGCACTCCTACCATTCAGTTAGGCACCAAGATAATTTCCGTTTACTCCTTTAGGCTGAGTAGTTGCAGTTTGTGTGGAGAGAGGTGTAATACAGTCAAGACAAACTGTGGATGTGTGTGACTGCACCTCAGTTTCCTCTTATGTGCCCTGGGACACTCCTGTGCTACAAAGCTGATATATCCACTAGGTCATATCTTCAAGAATGTTTGTTCTCTCACAAACTTTGTTATTTCCCTTCTGCGAGCAGTCTTGTATGATGTGAAAACCAGCAGCCTTAATGTGACATGAGAGAAATCAGCTCTACCCCGCATCTTTACCTTCTGGTGCCTTACGAAGTGGAACATATGTTGAATTAAGGACTAAGGTGCCTAGTCCTAGATCGCCCATGAAGTTGTGTTAAAATGTCTGAACCTTACCATCCCTCTATGCATCCAGGCTTCATACCTGGACACATGTGACACTGCTTAGGAGTTTCAACAGAGAATCTGAGAGAGGTTGGCCAAGGGAAGGGCAGAGCTCAGTTTTCCAAGAAGCTGATCTACAGTTTGCTTTGCCATTTTATGCCAGGAGCTCCTAAAACTGCACTGAACTTTCTGATTCTGCTGCTGGGAAGGTGGGGAGAGCTTGGCCATTCTTGGCCATAGGTATAGGGGCTTACACATTCTTCTTTAACCAAGTGGGGAATGGTAAATGCCTTTTCTATCTAGAGGCCTGGAGTTTTGTCATCTTTTGTGATCCAAACACAAACACTTCTTTATTTCCTTCTAACATCTGTAAATGCTCTACTACAATTTGTTCCTAAAACTGGGAAGAGAAATTGAGTAGCTGCAATCTGCTAACGCTGCTGCATTACTGTGTAATACAACAGCAAAGAGGGCTTGTAGATGTAGGGACAGATCTTCTCTACACGGACTAGTCCACAGAGATGTGATAATTCCTTCCTCTCTATGCTACCTCTTTTATTTCTGGAATGTAAAAGGTCATAATTGTGATTATGAAGTTTCAGATAAATCACTTGCTTTTGTTATGGCCACAGGGGGTAAAGTATGAAAAACACCAATAGTGTGCTACAGAAGAGCTACTGAAAGGATCATTGAAATAATTTTTGGAATGGCTTTCTATTGTTGGATGTTGTACTCAAAAACTAATTTAGCCATCACAGTAATATTTGGTTTGCAATGTGTTTTTCAAAACTATTTGTATTTTGTTTAATGTTTATAATTCCAAAAGTACACCGTCTGGGTGCTGCAGGCTTAGTAGGTTCAACAAGCAGAGCAGTCTAGAAGATAAAATTTATCAGTGCAATCACAGAATGGACACTCTTGCCTCTTTAAGTTCTGTAAAGGCCAAAAAGGTTTAATATTTAAATGTCTTCTCTTTCCAAAGTAAGGTCTTTTTCAGTTTAAAGTTAGTTCTTATATCACAAGACACTGCTAATAAGCTGTACAGCCTTTCACCTCCCAGTCCCCAGTTTAAAAACATACTATAAGAATCTTAGAAAAAATATTACTGAGTGAGACCACAAATCCACTTGCTCATGTGACATCCCTCTAAATAGACAGTATTAGATGACTAAGAAAAGAACACAAAAATCAAGGCAGTATACTATAGTATTTCTCCATATCCTCTCCGTTCCTATTGTACTGCAGCTTACGTACTTGAACCTTAAGTTATATCCAAGTGTTTAATATTCTTAATACATTTTTCTTTTGTTAATTTTTCTGATCACTATTTATTTGAATGCATCCATATTTCTGGCATCCACAACGTTCCTCTTGCACTGAGCTCCCGGGCTATTTAGGCAGTAGGGAGAAATCTGTTTCTTTTCAATTCTGCTTAGTTTAGTAGGAATCAATATTTGTTCCTGCTAAATGAAAAGTTTTGGCTGTGTCAATCTGGACTTTAGATTGTAAACTCTTCATGAGTGAGAGCACCTCTTATGTCTTCAGTAATTGATTCACATGGGTCAATTAGTAGTAGACGGATAAATTATTCTCATATTTGGAGTTAGCAAGTGGTTTTCCACCCATGTCAGACTAGCTGGAACTGTGAAGGGAACTTTGCCTTTCTTCTTTAGGGAGAGGAGAGTAACCCAGGATACTAAACATTTTCACTGAGGAAATTCCCTCCTATTGTAAGGGCCTGTGAGGTGGAGTCTCCTACTTTTTTCTTTTTAACATTGTTGTATGGGCCTTTTGTTATTTTTGTGAAGTTCCAGACAGGAAGATGGGGTGTATGCTGAGCTCAGTTAGTGACAAGATGCATGTATTCATGAATTCTTCTGAAAGCGTCTATTATGTGATTACTTGTCACTGTAAAGACCTAGATTCAGTGATGTAGGTATCCTAATATATATATATATATGTACACACACATATATTTAATTCCAGATTCTTCAAAGCCTGATTATTACATATTAATTTCAGATTGGCAGCACCAGGAAGTATTTACCTTTGCTCTTTGGACTGTTAAATGTTTCTGCAGGCCCTTAGCTCTGACTGCAGCTTTGCGGGAGCAAAGTCTCCAGTTCATGTTGTTCTGTACTGGCTCCTTCTGCCAAACTACTCCAAAACTTTGGCCACTATATTTCCCTAGGCAGCTGTTCATCTTTCATCCTCTAAAAGCCTTCTTATCGAGTCTGTCTCCACAGAATAGGAAAGCAATTCATTCCATAGCAAGCACCATTGCTAGTGTGCTGTCCTTTTCTACCTGAGAGGGTGAGGAAGGTTTTACCCTCTGATTATGGACTTCGGCTTGGGGAAACTCCAGATTCTTTGATTCTGTTAAAATCTGACCAAAGACGACTTCAGCCCAAATGCATTTTTTTTAATGGTGGTTCACCAAGAGATCATCTTTTATGCTCAGAGATCTGTCAAAATTCTTTGCCATGTAATAAATACAGTCTAAATCTACCATATCAAAGTGGCATGGAGGTAAGGTAACTGAAGATTTCCTATGGGATCCTCTTCTGATTATAGAGTAGAATGTGATCTCTGTAGGGAGAGTTTGTTTTGCAGGAAATAAACTTTCATATGACTGTCTCCAAGGTCAGTGTTTCTGCTTGGAAAAGGAAGCCACAGATTGTCTAGAGGTCAACTGAGAACAGTGATCATGTAGTGAGAAGCCCAAAGAGGTGGTATTCCTATCTTTCCTGGCTTGAAAAATACCAGCATTTTCCCCCCAAACCTGCTAGATCAGATTAAATTAAAGATGGTGAGATCTTTTAGGTTTTGAGCCTGTAGAATGTATTCAGGATGTGTTTCAAGCTTTGCTCTGCCAAAAAGACAATCCTCTCCCTTTTTATTTTTAATGAAAGTTCAAATTCTCTCAAAATAACAGCTCTTAAGGAACAGGAATATAAAAATAAATAAGCAGTTAACATCTCAATATCATAACTGGTGCAAAATCACAAGGATTTTCAGTGTCATTTGGGCTTTGCTTTTTTCATTCCTCATAAAGAACAACATCCTCCAGATGCCAAATCTCTACTTCCCAGAGTGGGAACAGGAGCATCCATGGAGTGACATGGGCAGGTGTGGTGTTAGGTTTAGAAATGATGGGTCGGGAAATACAACAAGGGTAGTGATTCAAAGAAGAGGTCAGGGTATTGCAGTCTTATTAGCTATGCCAATATAAGCCATTTTCAGCTGTGGGGGAACTTTGCGTTATATACCTGACCTCCAAGAAGTTAACTTTTCAGCCTGGCTGTGCTGTGCTGCCATAACAAGTGTTGGCATGTGAACAACAAACTCCCTCAACTGGTTCTGAGACTTCATAAAACATTGAGTGAGGTTTTGTGGGGTGGCCTGCCAGCCTTCTTTGGCATAAATCCTGGCACAAATGCCTGGCACTAGGAGGTCTGCTGGGAGGAAAGGTTATACCAGTACAAAACTACTGCAACATCCCTTGTGCCAAAGGCTGTTTTGAGAGGCCACTGCAAACTAAAAGGGCAGACAGTTTTAAAGGGGGGCAAGCATGGCTTGCAGATGTGCAGCATCAAAAACTATTTGAGGTTGGAAGGGACCTTGTCCAACCCCTCTGCTAACGCAGGGTCACCTAGAGCAAGCTGCTCAGAACTATGTCAAGATGGCTTTTTAATGTCTCCAAGAACGGAGACCCCACAACTTACCTGGGCAACCTGTTCCAGTGCTTAGTCATCCTCACATTTAAAGTGTTTCCTGATGTTCAGAGGGAACCTCCTGTGTTTCAGTTTGTGCCCATTGCCTATGGACCCATCATTGGGCACCACTGGCTCCTTCTTCTTTACGTATTTAGATATTCATGGAAATTGATGAAATTCCCCCGAGACTTCTCTTCCATAGAATAAATAATCCTAGCTCCCTTAGTCTTTCCTCATGTGAGAGGTGCTCCAGTGCCCTTATCATCTTTGCGTTCCTTCACATGACTCTCTAGTAGCTCTCTATGTCTTCTTCTTTGTACTGAGAAGCCCAGAACTGGACACAGCATTCAGGGGTGGCCTCACCAGTGCAGAACAGAGGGGAAGGATCACCTCCCTTGTCTTGCTGACAACATTCCTCCTAATGTAGCCAAGGTTACCATTACAATTCTTTGCTGCAAGAACGCATTGTTGGCTCATGTTCAACCTGGTGTCCACCAAGACCCCCAGGTCCTTTTCTGCAAAGTTGCTGTTCAGCAAGGTGGCCCCTGGCATATACTGGTGTATCTCTTACCGGCACTACTCTGGAACACCTGAGTTCTCATCAGTCTGTCCTGCCATTCCACCTGAGAGAGATGCAGCATCAATATGACCTACTCTTACCACGTGGCCAAAAAGGCACTGCTGGAGAGAGCTGTAACCCCCTTCTCAATGCACTGCCTTTAGTAAAATGCCTTCATTCTTGGAGACAGAGCTTTAGTAGTCTTTGTAGAGCCTGTAAAATGATGAAAGACCAGGAACATTTTACCCTTGCTGGAGAGGTGACTTGGCAGATGTTCCCATGGAATCCTGAATCTTAGGCCTAAGGATGCCATGGATGGTTTTGCAATGCCTAGGGCAGACAACAGAAACAAGATGAATACATCTCCAACTCAATTGCCAAGTAGAGAAACTTTGCCCGAGACTAAAAGAAAACACAGTCTTTAAGAGAAGTAAGAGTAATGAAGTAGGTAATGACAAGGAAATGAGTGGCCTTTTGCAACATTCCACAAAATGGGGCTTTGCAAAGGTGATGAAATCTGAGAGAAGTGGAAGAACAGTGTTGTATAGCCTGCGTGGAGACTTAGATATAAATCCTCATGCTAAATCAGACAGAGAAAATTTAAATCTGTATCATCACTCAACAGAGGCCTAGGCTTGAAATTGTCCAAACTAATGAAAGTAAAATCCAGGTTTTTATATAAAATTGCCTGCAAAAGCCAAAACAACAGAAAGAGACTGTGGCTATGGTTGCGTGATCATTAATACCAGATCTGGCTGTTCTGAAGGATCATCCAGCAAGACAAATTAGATCTGGATCAGGCACAAGCACACAATTGCATTTCTGTCTATTTAGTCAGAACATGATATGAAGCTTGTGCCAGCTTTCTTACTTTGACAATGATTTTTTGCTAATTTTAGAAAGACAGGTGATATCTAATCCAGAATAAATCCTGGTAATATGAATGTTTTTGAACAAGTATGAACTGCCAGAGTGAGTTTAAGCTCTTATGTAAGTCCTGTAGACACAGCATTTTTGATCTGGTTACTTAGTTACACTGCTATGAAGTCATAATTTAGAAAGCAACTAAACACAATGTCTTAAGCTGGTTGGTGTTGGTACAGGTCACTCAAGTGCAACTAAACACAATGTCTTAAGCTGGTTGGTGTTGGTACAGGTAGTAGTGGGTATGGTATGGGTATGGGTACCCATAAGTAGTGGGTAGAACCTTGTGCAGTTTCTGCCTTGGTAACCAGCGAGGCTGACAACAAAAACTGCATTTTCTGCCTGTTTGCTGTTCTTTTATCTCACTTTTAAGTATATATTTTTCTTGTTTCATTTTCAAAGAAGCAACACTGGACTTTAACAGCAGTTCCCATCCATGTCAACTGTTGCTAAAAGGACTGTTCTTACCATCTTTAACATTACCTGAAAGATTATTAGGACTGTTGCCCTTTAAAAATGCCTCTACAAGTAAAGGGAAGAGGAATACGGAGTAGTTAAGATGTAGGCATGAGTTAATACTTTGCAGTTTCAATGCTCTGACCGTTTTTCTGTTTTATTTTTAAGAAAAGGTTGAAGTGATTCTTAACAGTTCCAGTTGCCAAGGTCCATAAACTTGAAGATCGGAATCTTCTTTGCTTAGTGTTAGACAGTGACAAGACAGGTAGTGCCCAGGCCTATTTCTTCCAGGAAAATAAACTTAGAATAATTTGTCTAAATGCTGGACTTCAAGGCATAAGCAGGATCTTGTTTCCATGTTTTGACCATGTACTTAAAAAATGTCCCCCAAATTGTCACAGATCAAACAAAACATTTCATTTAACCTGAAATGAATGTCTTAAGTCAAAAATCCCCTGGAGTTCTGGTTTCAGGTTGGCCTTTTTTTTTTTCCAGTTCAGTCGACGTAACAAACCCTCAGTTGATGTTTCCCAAAAGCATAAACCAAAATCCAACATTTTAATACTCTTTTTCTCCGTGCTGCAGCTGACAACAAAATGTCTCTCAGGAACTGTATTTTTTCTCCTTGCAACTAGGTAAAAACAGAGAGCAAAAATGAAATATAAAAGTGACCTGTCTCAACATTAATTGTGTATCTGCAACTAACTTGCTTTAGTTCACCATTAATTACTTAGCCCTGTTCTGATTCTTGTTATATTGACATGGTAATTGGAAGACAAAATCCACCTAAATGAAACACAAGGGAAGTGGTTAAGGCTTCTTGTTACCCTTTGCATTAGCTTAAACATATTAGAATTGCAATGAAATAAAAACTGCCTAGCTATCAGTACTTTATTTTGTTAAAAAAATATATATAAACAGAGATGTAATCCTGCCTCTGTATAGGAGTCTACAAAATGAAATTACTGGGGAAAAAAAAGAAGAGGCCTTAAAGGAGCTGATAGACTATACAGAGCACCTTGTTAGTGAGAGTTAGTTGTCTGATAATTTTGTGCCAGTCTAATCTCTTTTATGCCCATTTATCTCCTGATGGCATAGGTCTAGGTCCTGCAAAGGAGACCCCAAAAATCTCTCATGATTTTTTTTTTCTTTCTTTTTTCTCTGTTTTGTGTGGTTGGTTGTTTGTTTGTTTTTTAAATTGTTTTTATTTCTAACATAAAATAGGCCTTTGGCTCCGTCGTTTGATTATTTAAGAGGGAAAAAGGTCTTTCTAATGTAAGAAGTGTTTGGCCTTCCTCAGTTTTATAGAAAATATCTATAGTAGGGCCAGATAGATTGTGAATCTTGAAATGTTGCTGTGGTAAATCGATCCAGTTACGTAAACCTCTGTAGCTAGCAGCACATGAGAACAGACTTATCAACATCAGCAGCTATCAAACAACAGCTTCTGATTCCTAGCCCAAATTATGAGATACCTCATGGTAAACAGAGGCCAGCCAGTTAAGATGGGTAAGGTTCTCCCCAGACTCACTCTGCCCAGCTGTGAAGGGTAAGTAGCCAGAAGTGAAGCGTTGAATACTTAACAAAGACTTCATTTATCCAAAACATTCACTTGTCATTGTAGACAAGTAGGTGCTAATAAGTACCAGAAAAACACCAATAGTTTAAATGGTATTAGCAAATATCCCTTCCTTTCTTAATTGCTGTATGCTACACAGGAACTGAATTTTGAATGTACAACCAAATGTCAGAAGTTGTTTCCAAGCCTTACTCTCTCCTCAATGAGACATCAAACTGTTGTCACCCAATCCTTTTTACTTTATTTTTTAGTTCAATACTTTGATCATTCCCCTCTGACATGGTTCCTGCTGTACCAGATTAGCTAGCAGCAAGTTCCTAGCTAGATGAAAAAACCCTTTAATGGGGTCTGTTTAGTACTTCATCTGTAAATCATTTATGTAAAGAAAGTGTAACCAAGTCACAAATTGACAGATAATTTCTTAGACATTTGTGTTGCTTATGAAATTATTACCCAATTCTCCCTTCTGCTAAATACTCTCTAAAATGTTGATATAAACATTTTAATTTTTTTTTTAAGGAAAACATATAGAGGAAGATAGGAGCAAGCTAACCAAATATTTCCTTTGAAAAAGTAATGTACCTCTTAAACAAAAGAAATGCACCCCCTCTAATCCACTGGAAGTCAGTAAAGCAACTGATAAGGTCCAAAGGAAAAAGACTATTTCAGTCTGAGACATAAGAGTTGGTACAAATAGTAGTGGAACTGTTCGGAATAGAAAAAGGAACAGATAGAGATGAAATGAGGGGCCAGGAAAATGATTTAGGCTGTAGCAAGAGGCCTTTAAAACTAAGGGAAACCCAGAAAGGATTTGAGGAAGGAAACTTTGGGCATTGTTGCTTGGTTGAGACTATTTCTGCGTTACTTTTTGTTGGTACAAGTTAGAGCCCTGGAGGAAAAGGGAATTGAGGTTATTGAAGAAACAGGAGGAAAGGTCCTTTTGAAGACTCAAGCCCGATTAAAGGTTACGAAGCAGACAGTAGGGTTTTAAGGTCATTTCAGGAAGGAAAAGAGTCAGTAGTGGAGACTCCCAGAGATCAGTGTTAGTACCATTCTTATTCAACACCTTCATTAGTGACCTGGAGAAGGGAACATGCAGTGAAATGTCCAAGTTCATGTACAATGCCATGCTCTTTCAGGTTTTCAAATGCCACAGTGATGATGAGGAGCTCTGAAAGAACCTTGCAAAATGGAGTGAGGGGACAAAAATGTGCCAGATGAACTTCATTATAGATAAATGTACAGTAATTCATTTGCAGAAAACTGACTTAAAATGTACATACTGCAGATTTTGTGGGTGCAACTCAGAAAAGCGACCTTGAGATCATGATTGTCTGAAGCAATTGGCTCAATGCTCAGTGTCTTCCAGAAAAACAAACAAAATGTCAGGCATCATCAGGAAGGGCTTTGAGATTGAGAGAGAAGGTACCATTTTGCTGCTATGTAAAACCTTAAAGAACCCCAATCTGAAGTACAGTAAGCCATTCAGGTGTCTGTAGAGGACAAGCAGAACTATGGAAGGTGCAGAAGAGGGCAACTGAAATGATGGAGGGAGTGACAGCTGTTGCATTGGAAGGACAGCCTAAAAAGGCTGGGACTCTCCATCTTGGAGAGGTAAAAACTGAACACAATACACCTGATGTTTGCAAAAAATGCATTTGTTATTCAACGAATGTGGCAACAGTACATCTAGGGACACTCACTGCAAATAGCAAGAGATAAAAACGGGGAGAAAAAAGGAATTTTTTACGTGTTGGATAGTGAACTTGTGACACTGTTGCCACAGGAGGTTGTGGAGAGGAAACAGATGGAATCATCAGGTGTAAAAGAGGCTTGGAGAAATTCCTGGCCAACGGGGCCAAGGCAGTTGCTAAAGACAGGGCTGGGGTGAACCTCTGAGGTCCTGAATCCAAATGATAGTGCTGCTGGCAGGGCAAGAAAGGAACGAGTGGCCGGGCTGATCTGGTCTCCTGTGCTGGGACCGGAGTCCCTGATGTGGCTGAAGACAGAGGCTGGTCTGACCCAGCAGGACATTTCCTGTGCTTTTGTGTTAGACTGGGTGTAAGGGAGGTTTCTCCTGACAATTCTTGGAGGTTTTTCTCCAGTTACGATCTCCATAACATGCGTGAGGGTCTTGTCATAGTTCTCCAGATGAAAGCACAGGGGATGCAGTGCTTGGCAGGTTACAGGGCAGCTGTGTTGGGGTAGACTCTGAGGAATAAGGGAAGCCTTCAACAGCGCAAGGATCAGGGTGATTTTGGTTGCAAAACAGCAGGTAAATAGTTCCAACTTACTTTAAACTTGGAAGGTTTTAAAGTTCAAAGCAGTTTTCCCTGGTTTATATGGCTTACATGCATATTTCTGTTTCTCATGTATCCATTGACAATGTCATGTTTCTATTCAGAAAGTATTTAGTACCTTTTATGGTTTTGGCTGCTTAGATGTTCTCATTTCCCTGAATCTTTTCAGGTCTGGATTTTGCTGTTGTGAATGTCTATTTTGTTGCTGTGGCTTTCTGTAAATAAATAAAACCATAAAGTGGCTCAAAATGAGACTGTTTTTGTAAATTTAAAATAAAAAATTTAATTTTGATTTTTATTTATCCCAGTCTTTAAAGTAGCCATGCTTTGCTACAGCTCTAAACGCTCCTTTCTGTTCTTGATATTTTTGCCTTTCAAATAGTTAGTTTTGCTGTCGGAAACATTCTCTTTAGTGCTACGTTTGATGTGTTACTGCTGGGGCAAAAATGATATTTTCACATCTTCCACGTTTGCAGATGATGTGGTGCCAAAAGAGTTTGACTATTTTACGAAGGTGCAGATCCCAACAGTTGCCACAGGGTTGCATAAAAATGTGTATTTTAGTTTATTAGCACTCATATTTGATTCAAGATGTTGACGATTTTGTTAGTTACTAAGGGATGTCTACCTTTAAAGCTAAAGATAGATCATGCTTCAGGTTTCTTTGGTTCTGTTTATGTGCCACTTGCAGCATATCAGTTCCAGTGTTAATTGGGTTGTAACTATGTAAGAAATATTCTAAATTTGTCGAGGGCATGTTTATATGGTGGACTTTTGCTGGTGTAGCTCTGTTGGCCAGGTAAATTGTGCTCTGCTGGCTGATCCCACTCTGACTCTCGTGTCTGGATTTCTCTGAAAGGAGACAAGATGCTTCTGGCCTTAATTTTTAACGTTACCCCCTTGCTACAGGTGAGCAGAGGGAGCAGAAAAGAACACGTATTTTTGTTATGGGTGTTCTAGTTCGTATTCTGCTATATTTGCTTAAATTGCTAATGAAGACAGGCTTGTGCTAAATTGTGAACTGGAGTTTGCTTTTGCTGTCTCTGCTGTGGGGGCAGTTGCCTCTGCCAGGTGGGTGAGGTAAAGAACTGCAGGCAAGAATGTCTTAAATCATTGCAGCCTTTTTCTTTGCCTGAGAGTCGGTCTGCTATATCTAAAAAAATGTATTTTTATTAGTGCTATTTGTTTAACTTTTGGGAGGATGAGGCTGTGCTAGATTTAGTCTGTCAGTATAGCAACATCTGCTTTAGAAGCATTACAGTGGTATAGAGCGTGTTATAATTTATAGTATGCAGGCATATATAACCTGTTTATATAACACTAATGTGATACTAATATAGATATGGTCTAATGTGTAGATATGCTTTGATTGAAATAATTGTAGTGTGGCTCATGCAGCATAGGAGAGCAGGGATTATACTTCATTGATTAGAAAATGTCTTAATTATTCTTACCTGTATGAGTCACGAGCTGCTGATTCTACCTTAAAAAATCTCAGGGTTGTATTTCACGTAATTCCCCTTTCTCCAGCAACCAGAGAAGGTGGAACCCTCTTAAAAAGGCGTTTATAAAGTGCACTTATACACCAAAAAAGTCTTGGAGAAAATGTCAAAATACTGGGCAGAAGTAGAACCTTGCTGCATCCTTTTCTGATCCTTGTGAAACTTCTTTTTTTTACATCATGTAATATGAACAGAAGGATCAGGCTGCCATTGTGATGTTATGTGTCCTACAAAGGGTTACCTTACCAAGGGGTACCTGCATTAGCTTCCTGTGGAAAGGTGTGATCATGGCAGCTCACAGCAAGGCTCACCCTGGGGATGCAGACTAAATAAGTGGGTGGGTGGTGTCACATCTCATGTTGCTGCAGCTCCGTTACCGGTGACACCTGAGCTAGAGAGTTTTAATCTAGTTTATGGCGGTTTAATAGGAGCTACAGTCACTACAAAGCAGTCAGACCTTGAGTCAGATTCAGTTGTAGGTCTAAGAGTCTGGTGAGCTGTTTCTGCAGCGTTCCTTTACAAAGGAAACCAGAGAGGTGTTTGTATAAATTTTGCCTGTGAATGTTCTTAAATTCCTAGATCTTTAGATGTTTTGGCACTGTTCCTGGACACACACCCTTCCAGCCCCAGGATATAGTAGTGAAGGTCTGATTGTGCTGATCTGGGGTGCACCAGAACAGAGATGCGTCTCTGGTGCAGACACCCCCTTCCCCACCCTGGTATGTTTTCTGTTTTAATACGAAAGTCAGCCCTTAGCTGTTAGCCTTGAAAATGGGCACTGGATGCAGGGACCTGAAACCATAGCTCTGACAGATGTGACGGGCCCATTCGTTTCACTGGTATTAATGCTGATACCTACTTATACTGTAAATGTCAGTGCTGTTAACTATTTCACTACTCATCAGATGCATGTTAGAGAAAGATTATAAACAGCTGCAAAACCTACTAGGAGCCAGAGCTCACCACTAGTACCAGCGTGGGAGATAAGCCATCTCTTTACCTTAACCAAGAAGGAGCCAATTGAGTCACTGGGGCACTAAGTTTTCCCATTCTTGCTTTCTTCTCTTTCCCCATAGTTGCTGTTATTTTCTTCTGGTGAACAAGGGTTAAAAAGCACGCTGAGGCGGACAAAGTTCATTGAGATTTGGAAAATGAGAAGCCCATAAAGCTGATTGAAACAGTCAAATCCAAGCGACAGGAACTTGTCACCATGGAGCCCAGATCATATTGAGAATGTCTGCACTAGGAACAGCATGTGACTTGTACAATAGTAGGAGAGGAATAGATAGATTATTCTGCAGCCAAAACCTAGAAAGGGTAATGTTTCTCTCTGATGCTGTTGAGGGGTTGTACCACAATAATATGGTCTTGCCCTTGGGGAAACACCTAACAGAAAAGAGGAGGTGACAACAAATGACAACAGAGCACCTGTATAGGTGAATTCTTCATAGGAAAATAGTATAGCTGCTAAAGCAAAGCACACAAAACTAGATTTTGCTGACTTACTATAGTACACTGCACAGGGTTAAACTTTTGAACAGTATTAGATGAGGCTATCTGCTTTCCCTCTATACTTTCCGTAGAGCTGTACAGTGTAATCATAATCCAGAGAAAGCTGTTGTTTCCTTTTGATCGCCCTTATTTGTAATGTGAAAAGACAAGCCTTATTTCTATTCTTCATGGCGCTGTTCAGTAATGCCTGTTTTGAAAGGGCTACCAATAATGCGACACAGAGTCACTGCAGATTTCCATCTCGGTGCCCTACCTCCGCACTGATCAATTCTTCTCATACCCTTGGAAGAGGAGTTGCTGTTTGTCCTTTGTTGCTGCTTTAGTACATGGGTATCAGTGAGGAAACTCATTACTAACCATGAATCAGGGTTCTTGTCTTGTTTCAGGTTTGTTTCTTATCTGGTTATTTATGATCAGTGTTTAATTTTCTTTCTTAATTGATGCACTTGTAATACCAGGAAAATTCATGTGGACCCCTTCCCCTTTTGATAAACCAGGAACAAAGAAGTAAAGTTACTAAATATGTACAGTGTCACAGTTGTAAGGCATGTGGTTTTAATTAAGTTTTAACTAATTCCCTTTATCTTGTCATAGTAATTATGACTGTACAAGTCATGTCACATTAATATGTGAAAGCAGCACTTTGGCATGGCTGGTCAAGGAACAAAGCCTTTATGACCTGCCTTGTTAAATTAAACCAGAGAGACTGATCAACTTGCATTTTGCTACCTTCTTTGATAAATTATTTTAAAGACGAAGAAAAGTGCTAAAGGGCCAACGCACATTTGTGCTAAATATTGCTGAACTACAGCAGCAAACAAATTGAGAGGAGAGATCTTGCAGACCTTTTAAATTTATGCCCCGGGCTTTGATAATGAAAAATGAAATGACATGTGGCGATGAAGTAGCTTAAGTGAATTGATAATGCTTGAACAAACCTAAACTTTATTCTTCTTTGTATGATAGAGCTTGATACTCTAGAGTTCAAATGAATTTTTCCGTCTTCTGTTTAAGCAGAGGATGTCTTACACTGGATACAACCCTGAAGTTTTCTAGGGTGTGCATTCACAGTACATTAACTAGTCTCTACTACCAAATCATCCAGATACTTATTGAGAAGAGCAAGTGCACCATAGTCTTCTCAACCTTTAGGGCATAAGGTCTGCTCTATGTGGAGAAAGATGCTTTTCACCACTACAGGAAAGTTGTTTGACACAAATAACGTACTATAAATTTGTGTTCTATCTCACTTTGCAGTAAATTTACTATGTAATCAAGCTCTATCTGCAGCCTTATAGCCTAGCTAAGTCATCTTGAGTTTTGGCTTCTGTACTGGCTTATGCATGTTTGAACTGTATCACGGTAGCAGTTAATCTCTTTGTTACAATGTTAAGTCATTCTCATAAAAACAGGAAAATGAATGAGTTTATAACCTTGTGTTAAATTCTTCATGGGGAGAGTCTACTTCATGCCCTCGCCCCCTCCCACCCCAATACACACTTCAAAAGTTTGAAAGTCTTCATGGGGAGAGTCTACTTCATGCCCTCACCCCCTCCCACCCCCATACACACTTCAAAAGTTTGAAAGAGTGCTGTCTTTTCCAATTTTGATTAATTTTTCACGCTATGCCAATACTGGAGGGGTCCCTCACTACATATTTTGATTAATTTTTCACGCTATGCCAATAAATACTGGAGGGGTCCCTCACTACACTTCTGACTGCAGTGTCAATCCTTATCTTTTTGAGTAGTTTTTCATTATAAATAACTGTAGTATCTGCTTGTGCTGTTTTTGGGCGACGCTGCTGTAGGGGCAATTTTTGAAGACTCCTGGCTGGATTCTTAGCTGGGGTCTGTGGCCTTTTCATAGCAGAGACTTTAATCAGTTTTGAAATTCAGCCCCCTGTTCCATGAGGAATATGCTGAGTAATAGCAGCATATCATTGTCACAACAGCTTCCAGGCAGATTCAGGAAGACAGCCCTGTTTTCTTTTCACATATCTGCATATATCCTTTCCAATATCTCGGGACCAAAAGGGTAGAAAAGGAAAATAAAATCTTTGTTACAGAAAAATACATCTAGCAAAATGGTACACTTTAGCTCCTTCTATCTGTATGAACAGTCACTCATGGATGGCATTCTTCAAAAAGAGAAGACAGATTGTGTAGGAAATGACAAGGTGGCTCCATTTTACTACATACAAATTTTACCATTGTGTACTGAAGGTTTACCTGCTTCTTATAGTAAAAGCACTGCAGGCAAAGATGGGTGGTCTGACTTTGGAAAGTAAATAACCAGGAAAATGAGAACTAAGAATAAGAGGCCTATTTATGAGTCTGGAAAAGAAGTTGGAGGTAGCCACCTGTTTGTTCACACCAACATTGGGAAGGTGCCTCTAATTGACATGCCACTAAAAATGAAACACTGCAGCAAGATGCTTCAAGGGCCCTCAGAGTACTCGCAACTTGGGCACTGAGTTTATTTTGTTAAAAAAAAAAAAACGACATGCCACTAAAAATGAAACACTGCAGCAAGATGCTTCAAGGGCCCTCAGAGTACTTGAAACTTGGGCACTGAGTTTTTTATTTTGTTAAAAAAAAACATAGCAAAGACCATAGAATTCAAATGGAGGAAAACATAGTAATTTGGAGACACTTGGGTTAAGCTTTTCAAAGACTCTGAGAAAGTGGCTGATGTGAACTTCCAAAAAGTTCAGTTTTCCGACCATTTTAGTGAGTATTTCCAAAAGCATAAGACACCAAGTATTCTTCAGCTGCAAAATAGGCATCAAGGTCTGATCTAGAAAATTTGTTTTATTAAATTAATTATACGGGAAAGTGAGGATACACTTATTTTGACAAGAGACCTCTTTCACAGGCATGTTTATGCTGGGCATGGACCTATTTTAAAAACTGTCTGCTCAGAAAACATTTTATCAGACTCCCCTGTATTTCCTCTGTAGCTCATTTAGAAGTGAAATGGCCCAGAGGCAACTTTTGTAGTGGTCAACAGAATGGCAATGTTTTTGGCGAATTAGCTCAGGAGAATTTACAAAGGTCTGGGTTCTGACACTTTCCACTCAAACCAAATATAATCATAGCTCATGACTGAGTTTTCAGAACAATGTGCATAAAAATCATCCTCCTCTTCTCAGGCCTGTTCTCTACCTCTAGATTCCCAACTAGCAAGACATAGCAAGCTTGCATAGTTATTGATGTTGCTGTTTATTGCTCCACAATCCGCAAACAGGAAGCACCTGGGAGATTAAATCTCAGAGTGGGTTGTTAAAAGGGCAAGAAATCTGAGAACCTGCCAACTTAGAAGGCAGAAGGTGACTGTTGATATACTGAGACCATATGAAGCATCAGAATTATAAGTCGAGGTAGTGATGGGCAGGCTTCTTGCTGGAATATAGGATTGTGATGAAAATTAGTGGAAAGCAGTGATTCAGAAAAAGTGAAAGTTCTGACTCCGCTGGTGAAGAGGGAAGGCCTGGATACGTGTTAGAATGAATCTTCTGGACATTCATAAATCAAAACTTCTAGTGTTTTTGTACTTGCTTATTGTTAATTGGGATGGAAAAGTATGGAAGCTGCGTTTGATCTCCAGATAATTATCTCTTGCTAATTATTGAAATGTGAAGGTTTGTGGTTAGAATACGGACACCCTTTTGCTGTTGGGGAAAAAGTATATTTTAGGAGAGTTTTCAAGACAGCCATATAATTGTTAAGATTTCTTTTTCAAGATTGGAATATTTGTTTATGTGCTTGCATTTAAAGTGAATGGGCTTTTTAGTTTCGTTTCAACTTGCTTTCTATTAAAGAAAGATTTTTCAGCAGCTGACCCTGCATTAATCTGAGCAATGAAAGGCTTTAATCAGATGCTGCAATGTGCCCATTTCCTGCAGGCTTCTAACATGAATTGGAACCTGCTGGAAACAGAAGCTGACTTTCTCGGGAAGTCGTTGTTCAAAGTGAGCAGGAGATTTCAGGAGTGGCACCTTTTATTCCCCAGCAGGAGCTGAACCCCTACTTCACTAGAGCCAAAAAAAAAAATAATAATGCAGAAAGACTAAGAGTGAAATCAAAGGTTAAGGAAATAAAGCCTGAAAGTGAGAAGGGGGGTGGGGTATTAATGCAGGTCTGATGGAGCTTTGCAGAATCATGCCTTTTACGTCAGACACTCCTACCTGCTTGCAGAGCTTGTCAATGTAGAATGTCTGCAGTGAAAGGTGCTCCAGCATTCCCCTGCTTCCACCTTGACAGCCAAAATAGGTTGTTTGCTGTAATATTAATCTTGTTTCCATCACAGAGCAACTAATAGTTGCTCAGCCTTACCTGCTCCCAAGTAAATGATTCAATTCATCATCTAAGTCAACAAAAGAACCCAAACTCATCTCTGGAAGTTAAAGAGTCTGAATCTTGAATAATCTGCATTCCAATCAGTATTATTTCATGATATTTAACATTCTCTGCCCACCCCTCATAAAATCAGTGAACATTTTTCTTTGTAATGTATTCAAAGAAAAAAAAAAATCTGTACTTTGGAGGATTTCCTGCTCTAGTGGCATTATATGAATTTTTTTTTTCTTTGGAAGAAGAAAAACAGTATGCAGTTTTTAATGTTAGCTCTTTCCTGGTGCATTTCACTGGCCCTCAATAGGGAAAAGATTTGTATTTCTAGTCCCCCACTTGAAACTACGTTTGTTCAGTAACACCACCTAACCCCTCCAAAAGAAAACCAAACACACACACACACACACACACACACACACACACACACAAAACCAACAAAAACCCCCCAGGTTTTGCACCTTGAGAATAGACCATAAAATACACATTGCAGAGCCTGAGCAATGTGAGACAAAAACAGTGGAACCAAGAGTAGGAGATGCAAAAAGAACACTTGTATCTGCACATTTAGTGGAAGGGAAACAGCAATAACAATATTCTAATTGTAAGATGTTCCTTTTAATTCCTAAGTGTTAGCACTGAAGCTGGTCAAAGACTAGCCTAGAAAAAGCCCCTTCTTGCATGTCCTGCTTACTCAGCTCAGTGCAGCAGCTGTTCCAATAAGCAATTTGATGTTTAGCACCTGAGAATTTGCTCTCTCCTTCAGCCAGGACTGCAAGCTCAACAAAATGTATAAAAGCATGAAGTTTCATAACTCTTTCTCCCTAATGCAATAACCATAGAAAATCTGGGTTATGGTGCAGTCATTAGCTTTCTAGTAAAATTAGTTTTTATATTTTGAGGCTTTCATTTTTTCTCAACACAATGAAAATCTCTTCTGTGTCCAAAAGAAAAAGGGACTGGAGAAGAGTATGAAAGAAAGATGATGCTGATTCTTTTCTCCAAATAGCTTGCTAAAGATATATATTCCTTACTTAATCAGGAAGCTATTATTATTTATGGATATTTTTCATTTTATTTTTCCAATTTATTAAAAAATCAGAAGTATTTGTTTCTCACGTTCTCAGAACTTTAAATTCACATAAATTATACCTGCTCTTGGATGGACTTCTCTCCAAGCTGCTGGGTTTACTCTTCCAGTTTTGTCAGCTCCATCAGCTTTCATATGGATCTCACTATATCTATCTCAAATTCCTGGAGTCATGGGAATTACTGTTATTGCTTTCTCATTATTGTGTCAGAAAGGCTGGGTCAAATATATCCAAAGGTTCCAGGAACAAGAAGAAAAAATATAAAAGTCCTAAAATTTGTTTTGGTAAAGCCAAAACCCTAAAATTTGAAAGCCACTTAGGAAAAGATTCTGATCTGAAGAAATATTTATGTATTTTGTCTATATTGCATTCATTCTCCCCAAAGAGTGGCATTGCTTCCTTAGGTCTGACACACTGTCCATCAGTTCCATCTTTTTCTGGTTTTGCTTCCAGGTTAGTTCGTGGCTGCTTCTACCCAGGCTCCTCAGTAACTGTGAGAGCTCAGCGTGGCTTTTGGGAGCTGGGATTTGTGGGATTTGGGGTACATGAAAGAGGTAGCCCTAGAAACAGGAAAGGGTTTGTGGAAGCGTGAGAGCAGATCCACCAAAGAGCCCTTCAAAGAAGCAGCCCTTCTTTCCAAGTGGACATCCTAACAAATCTGAGCACAAAAAGAGAACTCTCTGTTTGTTGCCAAGTGTGAAAAATCTATGGGATGGGCAGGGTCTGAAGGAGCAAAAGGAAAATGGGGAGGGGATGGACTGTGTTAAAGTAATCTCTCACTGGATGCAGTGCTTATTCCTCAAATGTTGCGTTGCTTTTTATCTTAACTGTTTATCAGTCACCATCTTAACAGTTTATCATCAGTACAAAGCTACACCATGAACAAATTCTGTCGAGAATAAAAAATATTCTGAGAGCATAAAAAAAACAAACCCAACAGTAATGTATCATCAGTTTCTTTTATGATTTACTGCTGAGAAGGAATATTTCAGGAGCTGTGTGAGCTTGAAGACATTGCTGTTAGCTCTTTAGCTGTTGCTCTCAGAAAAATCTTAGTGTGCACCAGAACAGATCAAAGCAAGCCCACCCTTTGGAATAAAAAGATGGGTTTGGAGCTTGCTAACTGATTTACCAGTATTACTAGGAGTTTCTAGGCCTGTTTTCTGTGAGGCTCTGGGCCACTGAGGAGAAAGGATTTGAAAGCTGGAGATGTGGTTGTCTGTAATTTCTGGGTGAGTGCAAGTGGAGAATGGAAACCAAGGAGAAGGTGAAAAGTGAGATGGTGTTGCTACCGATGGGGGTGGAGTTAAACAGAGATCAGGGACCTAGCTGTGCAGGATCTCCTTCTCTCTGAAGAGAGATTTAGAACTCTTTATTATCCTATTCCTATCAGGAACAGCATGGTATTGAAGATAATTTTACAAGATTATGGACTTTCCTGACGTGTAAGGAAATTTATATTAATTTTCTCAAGACAAAGACTTCTTGGTAGTTCTTCACCAGAAATTAATTGCAAAACACATACAAAGCTTTTTCTCCCCCAATCCTATTGGAATATATTACAGATCTTTAATTTGCTTGAAATTATTCTGTCTTCTGTTTCCTCTGTAGAATTTAGTAAGAGTTTGGTTTTTTTAAGTGTTTTGGTTGCAGCAGACACTTTCTGTTATGCCTCATATAGCAAAGGACTATGGTCTGAAAGGGGGGGGTGATTCTTAGAGAGAATTTGGAAGTCAAGATTTTTCCTGTTTGGCATTCTTTCAGGAAAAAAGGGCTGAACTTACAGGGAAAATTATTGTCTTCGGTATTTGTTCATTTTTAAGTCTGAAATTCCTAAATGTGGTTGCTTGGATGGAGGAAGATGGTCCTTAAACAAGAATCAGTAACAATTTATGTTAGCAAGCTGCTTATATGTGTAGTGTTATCTGAGCATTGATGACTGTGGTATTAGAATAGAATTTGACCCTGTACTATCTAATTCTGGACATTTCGCTTTTCTTTTGTGACTCATTCTATTCTTCTCCTTTTGTCTTTAGTCAGACTATAACTTTCTTAGAGTAAGGGGATTATCTTTTATTATGATGATTGCACAATGATGAAACTATCAGAAATTCATTTCTCCAGAGGGTTTTCTAGACAGTGCTGTTATATGTGAAGTCATCTAGCATTCAGGTACAGTCTGGTTTTACTTCTTCAGTGCCTTTGGAGACAAAATGCTTTTGTCTCCAAGGCATACACAGATACAGTCTTAAATTTTTTGGGGGTCTTGTTATTAATTCCATGGACAAGTGTATGCTATCTCTATGTCCAGTGTTTTGTGATCGCACGACAGTATTAAAAATACAGATGGTTTTATATACATATATATAGATATAGATATACACACAGTTATGGAGAGGGTTGTTAGCTGAGGCAGGCAATACACAAGCAGTGCATTTACCAAGCTTGGCAAGTTCATTACTCAGGGAGGGAGGGGGAGATTTTAGTTAAATTAGTGGAAACGACAACCTCTTTGGAATGAAATGAGATTCAATGGCAATTTAAGATTAATCAAATGAATATGAAATGCCCTCAACTTCATTATGAGGTTTATGTAGATGTTGTTCCATCGGTCCCAAATACTGTAACCAGCTAAAACATCTAAAATTCAGTATAAAAATTAGCTCTATCTTCACTGGTTTGTTATAACAAGAGGTTCCTTTTGTCTGAAACTCATCAACCACTCAAAATTCCAGAGCAGATTTGCTGTTTAGCTTAGGAATCTCCTTTTATTTTCTGTCTCTTCCAGTTCTAAACATGAAGTTGTCTACGTGTGCATATGGTGCCACCTGACGCAGGTTAAGTGTCAGCACTGTGCCAGCCAGCTTCTTTTAAGGGACCTCCTCTAATGATAGCTATTGATCCAGTGGTCAGTGTAGCTCAAAGGCAAGATCAACTTCAATGCCTTTTCCTTCTCCTGCCCTCTCATTTACAGTGAAGTTGCCCTCAGACATGGCTTTCATGCTTAGGGATGAAACCTACTTATTGGTGAAGCGCTTTGTGCGTTCATTTATCAGATTTTACTGCTGCATTGTTGTTACAGGTTTGTAGCTAGAGCTTTCACAGGAAGAAATCTTTACTATGACATGAAACTATCCACAGGTGTTGTTCCTGATGCTTCAGATGCAAAGATCTCACCCATCAGTACAATGTTGTGTAGAGCTAAGGTGCTTATGTGCTCAAAGAAGATTTAGGGTGTTATTACAAAATGATGACTGATTAGTTAAGCTGTATAGCCCCCTCAGTATTTCTGTTGATTACCAGATTATTAGAATTTTAAATTTTTTAAACTTTAAAAATATTTTTCTAAAGGGAGCTTACAAATGACTCGAACTGACATTTGACTTTTAAGGAATCCAGAGTAATCCTAAGTAAATCAACAGGCCTTGATTCTTTATTTTATGGAGCTCATTAAAACTGAACTAAAAGTGTTGCATAGTATCTGTGGAATGCCTTGCCTCATTATTCCGTATCTGTATGTTGTGTGTATGAATATGTATTTATGTGTTTATTACTTACACATTTCTTCACACATGTATACTTAATGGGTTCAAATACTGACTGGACAAATTAATGGCAAAACTGACCCAAATCTACCATCAGTTCCAGAATCCCTGTCTCTCAGTAGCAAATACATGGAGGCTGGAGAATATCTTGGGAAATTAACACTACATGTTTTGGTGCAGTTGGATGTGGTCAGAATAGACAGGACTAGATGGGCCTCTGCTGTCCATCTAGTAATGCATTTCAGCATTATTCTAGAAGGCCAAGTATAACCCCCTCACCTGGTGGTTGGAAATTAAATCAAGGCTAGTGTAGTTTCAATGAACACCTACTCTTTTCCTGTGAATGGAGAAACAGAAAATTCTGCAACATATTTGAGTTTCAAAACAATCACTTGTTTGGACTAGGGAAAAAAATCTGGTAAAATATAACTCCTGGGTTTTTTGGGTTTTTTTTCCCCCTATCTAAAATGGAAAGAAAACTTAGAAAATATGAAAATCTGACTCTAAGTCTATGTTCATTTTTCCTACTACTAAAATAATCTTCATCATGGAGAGAAGTCTGCCTGTGGTACTATGGAGACAGAATTCGTTACATATATAGTTAACTTGAGTAAGTAATTCAGAAACTAGTCACTGCTGAATGATTTTCATCTTGAATGCCTATTATGCAGCCTGAAATTTAAAAGATTCGAACCATATTTTTGCTGCTAAGTCCTGCTGCATAACAAATGTTGTATATAAAATCGTCGTGCTAAATAATTTGTTGCAAAAAGAAAAGAATATCCATCAAAGAGTAACAAAATGTAACCTGTTAATTTCAAAAGGTTCCTGCACGGAACTGCCTGGAATGTAGTGTAACATCTGTGAATGCTTCTGATGCCTGGGACCCTGTTCTGTTTGGCGCAGACATGGACTTTGTCCTGAAAAAGCCTTTCTTTTTATTTAAAATGTGACACAGAGAGATAAACCAAGGGAGAGAGAAGGGCCATGACTAGTTATTTTGTACCATGGTCAAAGGCATGTCAAAATGCCCCATGGAGCCACACAGTGCCTTAACCAAGGATTAATTTACACTGAACCATAAACTAAAGATAAAACAAAATTGCTGTGAAATGCTAATAAAAAAAATTTCTTCCAAAGCCACTATATCGAGCAAATCTTAAAAGAAGAAAGTGTTCCACAGCTGAAGACTGATTAAATGCCTAAAATGGAATGGAAGAAAGAAAATAGTGAAAATAAAAAAGAATACAGAACACAGAACTGCCAGTGCTAAGGATGCTAGGAACTTTCCTGCTAAGTCACTAGCTTGCAGACCCCTTATACTTCATAAATTTTGCCTCTTTGTGAAGATAATGTCATTGAAATAAATGGGATTGAGTCAAGGTAAGGGTGGGGTTAATACAATATGATCAAGAACAAGAAGATAGAAGCCTCAGTTTAACTAAGATTCAAATGAATAAATCTAGGGATTGACATTATGGTGATTAATACCAGAAAAGGGAACCATCTCCTTCTGGGACACAAGTAGAGTAGCCTCTGACTGGAAATGATGGTGTAGCATTTAACCAGGTTGAAAAAAAATACCCAAGTAATTGATCTGGAGGGGTAAAGCTTCATTTATTAAGGAAGCCTCAGTGTCCCCAGTAAAAACCCTTCAGTACTCAATGAAGAACTCAGCTGTTGGCTGTAAAATGCAAAGAACTGATTCAGTGAATGGTGGTTGTGATTGCCAATATGTTTAAAATAGAGGAAGGAAAGGCACTGAATAAAAAAGAAAAAAAAAAGCCCAAAGTAGCAGAGTTCGTGGTTTACTTTTGTCTAAAAAAGAAGAAAAGATAAAGAGAAACTAAAATAAAAAGGCGGAAGTGACAGTGAAGTTTGCATGTCTGTAGTATTTAGTAATGATGCCTGTATTTGTCCTGTAAGAACAGGAGCTAAAAACTCTCTCTCAAAAAATATGTGTAAATAGGAGTTCTTTATAATATTCCAGTACAGAGATATGTTTTTAGTTTTTACCTTAAAGTCAAAGCTGGTGTTGTTTACATGTTGTTACAAGCTAGGCATTCCCAAGTGTAGCTTGAGCATCCATTTACATTCATGGGGTCAATAGTGTCTCTGCCAGTTTGCCTTTGTAGACCAAATGAGAAATGCTAATAGATGGTCTTAGCAAATGTTAACCTTACAAAATGCCTTGGCATACACAAAAATGTTCTTGTGCTTGACCCTATAATGTACTCTGGGCATGAAGTATTGTACTAAAATAATAATAAATAAAAAAAAAAAGGTACAGTTTGCTGCAGCAAAGTGAACTGTGTTTGAAAACCACTAAAACTGACCCAAGACTTGAGTCGATACACTGTGGTCTCAAAGGGAGTGTGTGTTGCCTGGTGAGCTGAAGCCAAAGCACTCATCCTTTAACTGTTGACCTTCTGAAATGCAGCATGATTATTCTCCAAAAGGTTAATTACTTTCAAAGAATGAAGCAGGTTTTTTTATGTTATTTTTTTCTAACAGTTCTAAAAATGAGAAGGAGTCTTAGTAACAGAAGACTGCCATGAGACCAGTCTCTGAATGGATGAGGGCATTCTGGCCCTGAAGCATCAGAGCGCACAACTTGGGGGCTGTGTGGGACAGTTTTTGCTGGCAGAACAGAGATTGGCAAGTTCTGAGAGGCAAATGGGGAGAAGGAAGACCACCAGGAGAACATTCTAGCTCAGGAAATTATTTGCTTCCCTGCAGTAATCCACTTCCTTGTCTTTCTCCTACATAACAGGGTACTTGATTTGTCAGGATCCTATGTGGGACTGAAGGAATTTTTGTAACCTTCTTTGGAGGGATTGCTGACTTTCTTCTTCACTCCTCTTCATGGAAACCAATAGGAAAACTCTTGTTCTATTAAGTTCAGCTGCTACATATACTGACTTCCTAATTCACTGCATAAAAAGAAAGCCTTACTGGTGTCTGGTTGACATCAAGAGACGAGTGATCTCTGGATCCTTTTGGTTCCTGAGCACACTGTTAAGGAAGTATTGGGTCTAGCTGCCTCTTCAAGTTTCCCTCTCCTTCCCTGTTTAAATCAGAAATTGGGTGGTTTCACTGACCTCCCTAAAATAGATTGAGCAGAAGAAAACAGGCTCCACTGCAGCCAGCCTGTAGAAAATCAATGAGCCTCCTTGGCAATGCAGGAAAAACAAACAAACAAAAACAACCCAAAAAACCACCCTGTGACTTTGAGTTTCACAGACTTTGCCCAGCTGGGCAGCCATATGGCAGAATTTGTAATATCACTTTTGGGTACCAACCATTGTGACTTCTACTGAAGGAAAAACTTCCTCACTGGAGGCATCCTCTAGGGCTGCGTATTCAGGACAACAGCATTAAAGGTCTTTTTTGAACATGAACTTAGTTTGGTTCCTTGCCATATATATCTTACACATTCCTGAAATACCAGATTGAAAAGAAGGATCTAATATGCCTAACTATTCAGGATGCATTTATTATGAAACCTTTTTAGGCCAAAACTTAGGTTATATAAAACCTAGATTATGACATCTATTTAAAAAGTCAAATAGTTCATTAAATGAAATAAATTCTAGTGGTTAACAAAAACAATTGCTTGGACTATAAAACTTGCAACGTTCTGTTCTCAGCTAAACCACTTTTTACTTTGTAGAGATTCAGAATTATAGATTATTTTTTTTAATGCATCACAAACCTGATGCAGAAGCACATGTAAAGGCTGGGGACAAAACATCTTGGTCGTGGAATGAACTTCCAGAAGAGATTAGGTGAATTGAAACTGTCACCATCTTTAAGAAAGGCTTTAAAACCCCTCCATCTGATAAAGTCTTTCCATCAAAACTAGGATGCCACTCACAGCACCAAGCACTCACATTTCTTAAATAATCATAATTTTCTGAAATCTCAACAAGAGCAGAGCTTTTCCACAGCCTCAACAGACAGAAGGGCCAGAGATTCCACATGGTTTACCAGAGACTTCATTAGCGCTAATCTGTTTTATGTAGAAACATTCACATTCTCCAATGGCTGGTGACAGTACAAACACTCAGATAAGAGGAAGAGGGTTTTTAATGTATTAAGAAGTTTTATTTTTTTATTGGCTTGCCTTTCAGTATAAATTCTGTAGGCTTTCACAAGTACTGATCACTTACAGCATGAGGGAGGCTGAATCTTTGTGCTGGATGAAATAATTTTGAAATGTCTGACTCTGATACATATAAAAAAGACAAGAATGTGATGACTTTTTTATAGAATTATTTTAAGCAGAATTATGTTTTCTTAAATATTTTATACCAGGAAAGTGAAACTGAATATGAAAAACACTTGGCTTAGAGCCAAGTCCTTTCTCCAGGGTCATGGCTTTATAGCTAAACTTAATGTAGAATTATTTCATGGATGCTGGGAAAAAGAATCCTTCAACTTGCTGAACAGCAGCAAAATTATTCTTTACTTGTAACCTCAAGCCTCTGCTGCAGCTCTGCAGAGGCTGACATGCATTGGACCTGCTCTTATCTCCTGCTGTCCTCTCCTCCCTACCCCACCTCAGCACAAGATTTGATGCAAAGAAAGTTCAAAGGAGGATAATGAGGCAATTTTGCAGATGCTTAAGGGCACTGCTCCAAGTGTGGGCAGCAGCATGGAAAAAATGCAAAGGTGTTTGTTTGAAAAGACATCAAATGGGCAGGACAGGCAGATCCAATGGATCAAGTCCAGGGGTCCTCTCAGCTGCGAACAGAAGAATTTGCAAGTGGTGATGGGTGGTATGCATCAGATGGTGTATCAGATAAAGATAGAAAAAATATTACATAATAATCTACTACCACATTTAAAATAATATGACCCAGCTTCTAACCGTGTTGCGTTTAGCAGGAAGAGAAAGTTCTATCTAGTTCCTTTGAACCCTGCAACCAGTCCCTTAGCAGGGTAATGAGGACCTTCATATTCATTTAGCAAATAACCCCATTAGAAGTGCAGGGTAGCCAAATCCAAAAGTTAAAAATGTTAAGGCAAATCTCCAAAGACCTATGAGATTAGCTGGTATGTGTGTATGTATGTGCATTTATATATAAGACTCTGAGTTTATGTGCATGTGTTTCAAATGCTTAGATGTATTGGCTTATTTTGGTGTGCCTTTTGATTTTGATTATCCCTGTGCCGCTCCAAAGTATTGGCCTGACAGGATTATCAGCTGCTTTGGTCTGCCTGATGTTATGAGGCTTCCAGAATTATAATTAGCTCTGTGCCTCTCCCAACCTGCAGATCATTGCAACAGAATTGACATCTGCCTGTTCCCAATCCTGGTGCCGATTCTGAGAGGACTGAAGCTTCTCTTATTATGGATGAATGATGTAGTTCTCATATCAGGTCCATCTGGAGAGGCTCTGGGGAGACCTTATAGCAGCCTTCCAGTACCAAAAGGGCACTACAGGAGAGATGGGGAGGGACTCTTCATCAGGAAGTGGAGTGATAGGAGGAGGGGGTTTTAAACTGAAAGAGGGGAGATTTAGATTAAATACTAAAAAGAAATTCTTTCCTGTGAGGGTGGTGAGACACTGGAACAGGTTGCCCAGAGAAGCTGTGGCTGCCCCATCCCTGGAGGGGTTCAAGGCCAGGCTGGATGGGGCTTGGAGCAACCTGGTCTGGTGGGAGGTGTCCCTGCCCATGGCAGGGGGGTTGGAACTCAATGAACTTTAAGGTCCCTTCCAACCTGAACCATTCTATGGTTATATGATCTCTAGATCCAGAAGTTCTTATAATTACCTGCTCCAGTGTATTAATTTCTCAGCTTTACAGAGAACGGTAGAGCTTTCAAAAAGGAGATGCAGCTCAGGATGAGCTTAATATCTGTCTGTGAGGCACTTTCTTATGATGACACTTTTCAGTGTGCTGAGTAGAGCAACCAAATGCACATGTTAGAGAGAATAGCCAAAAAATGGCAGTCAGTCTTGGTGACTGCATTTTTGCTGTGTGTAAGAACAGAGTTACCACTGCAAGAACAGAATAATTTCCTTTTCTGATAAACAAAGCAGGCATAAGCAAAGGAAAAATCATTAGGTGGGCCAAGATGTGTAGTGTTAGACTTGTACAAACAGTGTACTTCAGATGTACACTGCAGGGTTATAATGTGGTATATTTAAGCAGAAAGCATTGTCACAAGACTGCCCAGAGTAAAGAGCTTCAAGGATTCAAGAGATGCAGTAATATGAAATTGGATGAATAGCTCAGTGGTTACACATATGGAATAAAAAGTGATTGTAAGTGGAGCTATTTCAATTTAGGTAAAGTATTAAATAGGGTCCCCGGGGATCAATACTTGAATTTGTACTGTTTCTAATCTATAAAAATGCCCTAGGTGAAAAACCTAACTGCAAACCCATACAATTTTCTGGTGAAATAAACATGGGAGAAGGTGAAGTACAGAACAGTCAATGAGCAAATGTAACTTTGAACTAGGTCAGCATATAACAAACAGAATCTGTTAAAGAATATATAGCCAAGCAGATGGGATCTCAGAACTGGGTAAACCTGACAGGAATAGAACTGTACTTGGTTAGGAAAAATATAGAACGGAACATAAATGAATTGTGGTAGAAGGCAAGAAGGATCCAGTCATGTAGGTAGGCTGAAACATTGGAGACTCTGACTCTGAAAAGTATAGAGGCAGAAAGTAATGTTTCATCTCCAGCAAAGGAAAGCAGAAAAACTTGCAAACTCCCAGTCAGTTTTGGAAAAAGCAATTCCAAATTAATTTAAACATGAAACCTGATCCAGCTTACTCTGCACCCTGGAGAAAGCTAGGGAAGTTTGAGATGAGTGCTGGCAAAATCTACTGCCGACCAATTTAGAAAGCCTCCAGTGATCTATCCCGAAAACTTGAGCCAGAATCAGCCATGTTCCATAATGCCTTCCAGCAAAAAGCAAGGGGACTTGGAAGAAACAAAAGGAAGCATCAGAATCTTGATCCCAACGTTTAAAAGTATTACGTAAAAGAGTTTTCCCTATGCATTAGTCACCATACCCCAATTTGCTTATGTGCTTTGCTAAGTTATTACTTTTCCTATTTGTTTTTTTTTTAAGGGATTTATATATCTGTCATTTTGCTTTGTCTTGGTTGTACCTATGCCAAAAATTGCCTACAGTTTCAAATCATACTCTTCACTTGTTTTTCCCCAGTTTAAAAGATAATAAGAAGATAAATAAACCTAGCTGTCTTTTAAGTGATCAAACTTCCATGTTATCAGATATAAACTAGGTATCGACTGGAATTCACATATGAGTATGAGAAAATTTTGGGGTTATTTTTGTTGTTACACATGGATATGAGGTTTATTTTCATATGTTACTTATTATGACAATGTAAACAAGAAACGTAGAATGGTTTGGGTTGGAAGGGACCTTAAAGATCATCCAGTTCCAACCCGCTGTCATGGGCAGGGACACCTTCCACTAGACCATGCCATACATGACAACATAATCATGCATAAAAAATATTTGAATCCTTCCCCTCTACTAGTATTTCTTGTTCAGTGGGTGCTAAAAATGATCCTTCTTTACATATCAGCTCCTTGCTATGTAACTTTCCTGTAGATAAAGTATGATCTTGATCTCTGTCTCTCTTTTTTTTTTCTTTCTGTTTTTAAAACAATGCATTGTGTGTGTACTCACTCCATTATCTGTTTCTCTCTTGTACACCCAAACAATGTGTGTCTTGAGCTTCTCTTTTGGCTTCTGTTGTAAGTTAAGAGCAACATTTCTACAGGTGATGGAATTAGCTATGTTTAGTTTTCTGGGCTGAACTTTGAAGATTGATTCAGATTCTTCTTTAATCATTTTGGCCTAGCTGCTTGATAAGACTGAATGTAGGATGAGTTCTTAACATAATAACAGTGACTTCTTTTTCGCTGGTGTTATTGCAGTTTCTTTCTCACCCATGGGCTTCTTGCTTAGTTCCCATCCCAGAGGGAACGGTATTCCTATAAGTTGCTTTTTGCATCCACTTGCCCTCTATTACCTGTTCCTAACTAATCCCTGGTGCATGGGGGAACAGTATTCCTATAAGTTGCTTTTTGCACCCACTTACCCTCTATTACCTGTTCCTAACCACTCCCTGGTGCATGCGCTGGGCTGATGTACAAGAAAGGAATGTCCTGCTTGATTAAAATCAGGTTATAGACCATTCACCTGTATTGGGGCAGTGGGCTGGCAGAGGTAGTGTTGTTTTCTTGATGAGCAGCCCACGTTGCTGGAGCTGGAAAACTGCTGCAAAGTGATAAAATCCATTTCATGTATTTGATTTCATTTCTTACTTCTTTCTGCTGTTGCAGCTTATGTTAATTGCCATAATGGGTACAAACTTTGAAACTCCCCTCTAACCTTTTTCATGACATTTTTCTTCTGCTCTATATCCCTAATCGTGACTTCGGTGTCAGAGAATTGCTTACCTTTCATAATCCTATAATCTTCCTTATGTATTGGACAATGATGGTTGTGTTGTAAATTCTAATTGCATAGTTCAGGGTTAATTCTGTGTTTTCCAGGGAACACCTAGTTTTAGTTCCAGATCTCAATTACAATCTTATCTCATATCTGGTCCTAGTTAGACTTGCAAAATTGGCTTAGATTGATCATAACCCCCTCTGTAATTTCACATTCTTCTGTGCCCTGATTAAAAGCACATACTTCATGTGTTTCATTTTTACAAGGAATGCAGTGCTCCTCGAATTTCTGGTACGGTTTCCTAGTTCGGCTTCTATGTCTAGGATAGCTGAAAACTATTAAACATTTGTGCTCTGAATCAGGCAGTGCTATGTGTAAGATCAGACCGCCTCCCATGTATCTTCTTATTTTTTGGCTCCTCTTGTTTGCAACTACATCTGAAATGCTGTGTGAACTTCCTTATGCTTTTCCTTTCTGTAGGTATTTCCAGCTCTCATTGTGTTCTTAGTTACTTTGTTCTTCCACTGTATGCGTAATTTAAAAAATGAAAAATGTCATTATTGCATCAGTTGCTGGCCTGAAACTGGAATCGAGCTTCGGGGCACGGTGTAGTGTGTCACACTGGTTTGAGCAGGACTGCAAGAAGTTGTCACCTTTGGAGAAGGTGCTTATCTCTGGTGCTGGGCTGTATGGTCCCACAGCCATCCTGGTGTATTGCCAGCACATGGCTACACGCTCAGCCAGACCTGCTTGACAGTCTGACCCAAAGATGACTAAGAAGTTTACATTTTCCTGTTGGATGAGTGAGACTGTGTGAACAGGCAGAAGGAAGAGTTGGCAACACGCATCTGAGGAGGAACGAGGGGGAGAACAAGGGAGAGCTGCACCTTCCTGTACTGGTTTGCAGTAAGATCACTTTAGGCTAACTTTGAAATCACACCTACAGACCTGTGTCACCCAGTGTTTCAGTTACAGCTGCTTCTGGGTTACACAGCGTGGGACTGTAGGTACAACATACTCCTGTTGTACATGGGCTGCCTTTTGGCTGTGCCCCCCGTTGCAGCATCACCTCTTCATTGAGTGACTCCGGACTGTTACAAGCATAAGCATGGTTAACACTGGCAAATACCTGAGAAGCTTTAGTTTTCTTAGGTTTGAGCTCTTTTTTTCTGGTGGGGTTTTTTTTGTTTGTTTGTTTGGTTGGCTGTGTTGGTTTTTTTAAACTCTGGACAGTATTTTTGCATTGGTACTTAAGTAGAAAACCAGCCTCCACACTGGCAGTAGGGCAAATTATTATTATCTGTATTACCTCTTAAGTTGGAGATAGGGCATATTTAGAAGTAAAAGACTCACAGGAAAAAAAAATCTTTCCTTTCTTATCCCTGATCCTTACAGCACAGCTGAAGATACACGTGATTGAATACTGAGGTGATGGTTTCCAGAGTAAAGAAAGAGAAATGAAAAAACATGAATACTGAGGTGATGGTTTCCAGAGTAAAGAAAGACAAATGAAAAAAACAACATCTTTTCTTCTAGCATTCACACTTCTACTGAAACATTACTGAATTTATCCATGAAATGCACTGCCTCTGAAAACACTTCTAAATTTTAAAAAGCAGCTTTTTGCTGTTTTCTTCATGAAATTAAGAGACAAAAACACAAAAGCAAAGCTGGTGTGTTTAGATGGGCATTTGAACTGAAACAAGGAAAACCAAAATGAATAGTGAAAAATGGTTTTGTTCTGAACCACTTTTAAAATCTAGTATGAAATACGCATTTTTGGGGGTTCTGAATCCTTTTCTACTTAACCTTAAATAGAGGTCTCTGAATTTAGGTGATACCCAGAGCATGGTGGGAGGAGCAGGGACCTGCAGTCACAGCTGCAGCTGGGGAAAGCAGCATCTCTCATGAGACTCCCAAAACCAGCACCCCAGCTGCTTCATAATGGTGCAGCCTATTTCTAGGGCCACACATGAGACACAGCTAGTTGGAGGTCTGAGTGATATTATCTGGCATAGGGGGTTCCTGGAAATGAAGAGAGAAGCCTCTGTTTTGGACTATGAATGCAAAAGGTGCAACCTTAAATAGAGGTCTCTGAATTTAGGTGCTACCCAGAGCATGGTGGGAGGAGCTGGGACCTGCAGTCACAGCTGCAACTGGGGAAAGCAGCATCTCTCATGAGAATCCCAAAACCAGCACCCCAAGTGCAGCCTATTTCTAGGGCCACACATGAGACACAGCTAGTTGGAGGTCTGAGTGATATTATCTGGCATAGGGGGTTCCTGGAAATGAAGAGAGAAGCCTCTGTTTTGGACTATGAATGCAAAAGGTGCCAGCGTCGCAGAACCACATCAGGGGACAACTTGACAAGGTCGGGAGGAGAAATCCTCCTGCACAGAAACTTAGCAGGCACCACTCAAAGGGGGGTTTCTAACCAGTAAATCAGTGGGATTCTAGAACAGACTCCCTGTAGGACTAGTGGGACAAGAAACCTAACTGGTTTCAACATCAAGTTTTATAAATTTATGGAAGTGATTATATCTTGTTATTACGTAGAAACAGGGAATGGGACTCGGTGATTGAAGACTTTCATGCTGGATTTAAAGCGTAATGCAAACAAGACAGACATTTTCTCAATTGAAATATACAGGTGGAATGGGGAGGAGGAAAGAAACTCAACCCTGGAAACCTTCAGCACATCAGAATAGGCTTCTTCATTTATCTTAACTGAAATTTAACTCTGGAACATAAAAATGCTTATTCTGCATTGGTCATTCCAGTACTGATGGATAGAAATATCAACAACTGCTACAGAATGCTCATATCCCATCATCTTGAATCTATCATGTCTGCCCAGAACCCAGAAAAGTAATCTGCAAACTGCTGGATTAACAGACCACTTTTATTTGACCAGCAACCTGTGCTGTAATGGAAATGGTGCACCAGTCTGGCCATTGCAAATTTGAGGGGAGCATAAAATAAACTAAGCTGTATATAGAAGAAGAAACTCCATGGTGAATAGTCAGTTTTCATGTTTAATTAAAAAGCTTCTGATTTATGTGAGGCTGCTGCAGAATTTTTAGTTCGCTGCACTAGAATTACATAAAAAAATCTGGCAATTTAGATAGAATTGGTATTTTATTGGTGTGGGTTTTAGGCCTTGACTATTAAATCTGGCTTTTCTCCTGTGAACAAATAGAGAATTTCCTGTACTGATTTTTGCCCTGTGGTGAGAAAATCTACAGGTAAGACTTAAGTATTTACAAAAAGGAGTGAAAGGGAAGAAGGGATACTCAGCAGATACAGTTCAGACAATACTGAAGTTAGAACTTGATTAGAAATAGACCAAATGCTCATCGTTATTTAAATGGTAGTAAAAATATTCTGATATATGCATATTAAAACTTAAAGTTATTTTAAACCAACTTTAAACATTATTTCAATTTGGCCAAATATAGTTTAAGCTTTTTTCTAAAAAATACTGCTTTACTGTGAGCATCTCTCAGAACAATCCCTTATATTAAATGCAGAAAGCTTCTAAAATGCTCTGATAGCAAGACTGTGAAGTGCAAGTTTACATGCAGTGCTGAAGACATTCATTAAAATTGTAATTAGACTCACGATTAAATTCAGCCGCAGTAGAAACTTTGTGTGTAAGTGTTGCTACAGGAAGAAACCTCCAGTCTGAAAATTAGTTCAGCAGTCTGAGCTATTTTAATTATGCAGAGTTGATTATCATTGGAGAAAGAAACCTTTATTACCACACCAGAATGCTGATTCCTTCCACCCCCCAGCACACTGCCTGTTTTTCTGGGCTGCAGTGTGGCATGTTTTGATAGCCTAACGATGTTCTGTGTAAATAATAGGAAAGTTAATCTGAGTAAGTTCAGGATCCTACTATTAACGTTTTATTAAATGACCATTCATATGGTCATTTAATGCAGCACCTATCTTGCTTATCGTGTTACAGCGGTAGCTTCTAGTTGCACGCAGAGACTTGGATTTGTAGTGAGGTGTTTTTTAATCTGCAGAATTTTGTAAAGCTGCATTCCAAGGCAACATCTTGTTTCCATTTTTGCAAACCCAAAGCTAGTGACAGAGATGCTGATGGATGGCTCTAACTGTCTAAAATGTCACAAATATACCTAGATTTGGCAAATGTGAGTATAGCAGAAGGAAATGTCCCTCCCCCTATTCATGTCTAATTTGATTATCGACAGAGTCCCCTATCTTAGCAGCAGGTTTTATACATCAGTTGAGGAGAGCTTGAATCTCTGAAAAGGCAACTTGACTTCACTTCAAGTGA
The DNA here is from genome assembly GCF_001431845.1 of Calidris pugnax. Lineage (NCBI taxonomy): Eukaryota > Metazoa > Chordata > Aves > Charadriiformes > Scolopacidae > Calidris > Calidris pugnax. The sequence continues at coordinate 1,542,088 of NW_015090798.1, read as the reverse complement.
AAAAAAAAAAAAAAAGCAGAGGGTACAACACACACTCCCCTTGCCAACCCCTCTATGCACGTGCCCTGGTACTCAGTGGAGGTGCTCAGTAGCTGTGCAGAGATTTTTGGGCATGGTAATTCTACTGCAGCGCTCTGCCTCGCTCCCTGGGAGACTTGCTTAGACCTCAGCGGCCAGGGGGGCAAGGTAGTTGTTGCTCTGGTCTGAGAGGGTTCTTCCATCCATCCCCTAAATTTCATCCGTTGTCCTGGAATTTAATTTCCAAGCTTTGCGCACAGCTTAGCCGTTGCTATTTTGTTTTCAGGCGTGTGAGTTTTAACAGTACCTTTGGGATTCCTTTATTTCTGGGGGATTTCTTTGCTTCATGTCTGCTGCTTTTCAGAAGCGTGTGCCTCCCCGAAATGTGCCAGCTTTCTTGGAGCTGGTCCTCCTTTGTATGTATATCTGTGACTCTTGGAGACGTCTAAATACTGAAATGTAAGCGATGCAAGGTATGAACTGTTCCTTTCATTTGTCATAAAGAAATGGATATGTCAAAATAAATGGATGGATTTAGCCAGATTTACAAATTTACAGCCCAGCTACCTATTCAGGTACTCTGATGTGATGAATTATACTTTCCCTCTATTCTGTATATATTAGTGCTTAGAAATATATATTTTTATTTGAAAATAAAACCTTTATGGTGGAATTGGGCTAGTACATCCTGGTGGGATAATTCACATGGAAAGGCAAGACCAGACACAGGGAAGACAAGGAAATTCATAAGAAGGTGTGGCAAGCTTGCTCTGTGGTGTAATGCAAACCTGCAGTTCTTCATCCACTTGCTATTGTTACTGTTGCTAAAAATAGAGAAAATCCTCAGCTAAGACTTCAGACCAAATAGATCTCACACAGTTATCACCTCTCACCCAGCTATCGTAAAATCAGAACATACTACCCTTCTTTTTTTAAAAAGAATGATCTGCTTTTTGTGTCTGCCCTAAATAGTGTGGTTATATGGATGCACAAATTTAAGATTAATCTGTAAGTGTTGCTACACGGCTATTTTTTGCAATTATAATTATTTTCAATAGTACAATGTAATAGGTGTTATTCACATACTGCTGATGGCCCTGGCCTGTCCCATGTTATCCGTCGGGGTGAGAGGACCAGCCCTACGACTCTCTGGTCTGACTGAATCCTGTGCTGCTGGCAAATGTATTTTGAAAGGATAAGGAAGTTCCTTGTACAGAACCAGCCTGGGTGACTGGGATTCTGAAGCCTGGATAGTGACATGCATGGTTTTTGGCAATAGAATCACAGAATCATAGAATTGTCTAGGTTGGAAGGGACCTTTGAGATTATTTAGTCCAATCATCAACTAAACTCTCATAAAAAAAACCCCCATCACTAAGAATAGAATTGTCTAGGTTGGAAGGGACCTTTGAGATTATTTAGTCCAATCATCAACCAAACTCTCATTAAAAAAACCCCATCACTAAGCCATGTCTCTAAGCACTATGTCAACCTGTCTTTTGAATACCTCCAGGGGTGGTACCTCAACCACTTCCCTGGGCAGACCATTCCAAGGCTTAATAACCCTTTCAGTCACAAAATTTTTTCTAATCTAATCTGAACCTCCCCTGGCACAACTTGAGGCCATTTTCTCTTGTCCTGTCGCCTGTGACTTGGGAGAAGAGACCAGCCCCCTGCCGGCTACACCCTCCTTTCAGGTAGTTGTAGAGAGCGAGAAGGCCTCCCCTCAGCCTCCTCTTCTCCAGGCTGAACAACCCCAGCTCCCTCAGCCTCTCCTCATAAGACTTACTCTCCAGGCCCCTCACCAGCTTCGTTGCCCTTCTCTGGACCCGCTCCAGCACCTCAATGTCTTTTTTTGTGGTAAGGGGCCCAAAACTGGACACAGTACTCGAGGTGAGGCCTCACCAGTGCCGAGTACAGGGGGACGATCACCTCTCAGGCCCTACTCACCATGCTCTTCCTGATACAGGCCAGGATACCGTTGGCCTTCTTGGCCACCTGGGCACACTGCTGGCTCATGTTCAGCCAACAGTTGACCAATACCTCCAGGTCCTTTTCTGCCAGGTAGCTCCAGCCACTCTGCCCCAAGCCTGTAGCGCTGCATGGAGTTCTTGTGACCCAGTAGTTGAACAGTAATTTTACTTGGTTTTTCACTGGTAACAGAGTTGCTGGGAAGCCCTCTGCAGCAACCTTATTTCTTCGTTAACTGAGGTTGGTTTGTGTATTTGTTAGGGTTTTTTTAACAGTAGGAACTCTATCATAGGTACCCAAGCGTAGTCTGTTCCCTCTGTCACAAGGAAGTGACTATGTCCACTTGTTCTCCACAGGAACGCAGAGGTTATGTGTCCTCTTGTTAATTTGATTAAGCATAAGCATCCCGTAGAAGCAAAGATAGTTCTTGAATCTTTGCTGGCAGTTTTTTCAGGGTGTATTGTACCTGCTGGGTAGTTCCCAGTTAAGTCAGACAGTCATGGGACTGTCCAATGGATTTTCCATAAAATCCTCTGATATCCCTTTACTGAGAAGGAATGGTAAAGGATGGGGGAAGGCTGAAGGAGAAATATAGAAGGCAGCAGCAGTGCGCATCTCATTCTGAGCCTCGAAGTGCTTTCTGAAAGGTTTTCAGGCTCTTTATCTCACTAGAAATCATTTCTACAGACATCTCAGCAGTTCCTTTTTTGTGTTTGGTTTGTTTGGATTTTTTGTTTTTTTTTTTTTTTTTTGAGGTCGGAAGCTTCTTGGGGTGGGGGGGCATTAATTGAAATAGGGATAGATTTGGTGCTTTTGCAGGCTTCTCGAGTGCTATTTCCTTGCTCACCAAAGCAGATCAGTCTTGCCTTGGGTATTATGTGGGGTGGTTTTTGCCAGGATGGCTGCAGCCTTGGCAGAGAGTGTGGGAGGGGATGGAGCCACCTTCCTCGCCCAATGCAATCCTTTCTCCTGTCCGGGGGCAGGCAGGCAGTGTGGAATTTCAGGGGCCAGGGCAGAAAGTCCTTTGGCCCTTTCCTAGGGTGTAAGAAGGACCATGAGTAACCTCCCATGAAGTAAACCCCCAACTAGTTTCCCTGCAGTTATTTTCTTCCCTCTTTTCTCCTACATCCCAGCTTTTCCAGGCGTTGCTGAGGTTGAGCCCCCGGTAGCT